>NW_006290305.1:2689609-2721179 GCF_000327345.1 Myotis davidii | reverse complement strand
CGGCCCCGGCCGCTCCCACCCGTCGCCACCCCGGCACAATGGGGAGGTCACTGGCACGGAGTCCCGGCGGAACTGGCGTGCCGACAGTGTGAGGACTCGAACCCAGCCTGCAGTGAATGCCCAAGAAACGAAGGTCTGCGGCAGCAGCGCGGCCTTGGGCCCCGTCCCGCGCCTCCCGCAACCCTGGAGGGGATTTCTCCTGATCGGGCTGCTTGGTGCTGCTGGGGCCTCGCCGCGCCCTCGTCCCTGCACCCTGCTCTACTGCTCCTTTTTGGGTAGCTGTCGCCACCAACAAACCGTATCATTTACTTCGACATCTTGTTTATTGAATACCTCCTACTTCCCTCCCAACTTGAGTGTAAGCTCCATGAGGACAGGGATCTATGGGTTTTGCTTACTGACTTCTCCCAAACGCATAGACCAGGGCCTGGGGTATAAGCTTATGTTGTAAATAGTTTGCAGACGTTAGTATCAGCCTCCTTCCAGATTCATTTGTAATGTTTGTACATCTCACTAAGATGTCTGCAATGACCACTATCATCAAAGGCCAGTTAGCCTAACTGTTCCTAAGATGTGGAGGTGACAACACAGTGGCAAAATTGAATGGAGGGCAATTAGCCATAGAATAAAAAATACTCCTGGGCCTTGCTGGACTCAGTAAGTATGCAAAAAATATAAATCTTAGACAAAATAATCACTCACTGATAAAAATTTTAATTGGCAACATTTCACTCTGAGGCTAGGCCTGTGTGAGAATCCTACAGAGTTGAAAGCCTCAAACAAGTAAATTTATTCATAGTTAAGTACCAATAAATCTTTTAAAGGCAGCTTTATGTGCGAAACTAGACATTGCACACTTACCAATATTATCTTGCCGTAGAAATTACAACCGTCGATTCTTAATGCTTACGATACCACAATACATACAGCAGGAGTGGGGAGAAGAAAGAAAAGCAAAAGGATATAAACCGATAAGAAATTTAAAGAGGGAGAAAAAAGCTTCTCCCTGGGCACCTTATTATAATTCACTACAAGAGATACAAAACCCTTTAAAGTAACCTCACTTAGTGATGGATTCATAATCCTGTCTGTGAAAATGCACTATATGCCTGTCAAAACCCTGAAAAGGTCTAATTTCTTGTATGATTTAGAAAAGATTTAAAACGTGGAAAAACATTCCCCCAAATCCCTATTTTAAAAGTTTAGATCCTGTGTGAATTTTGAAAATGCAGGGAGCTTTAAAATAGTTTCAACAATGCAGAAAAACTTGGAAATGGTCTACTTTTATAGACAACATCACCATCTTCTGGCCTTATGGGATATTGCTGCCATGTTGCACTGATAACTACAGCCAAAAACCTATTGCATTTTTGTCCTTAACCTTACCCCCACCCACTCCAGACAAGTTCAGTGAATTTAATAAACTGAAGAATCCATGAGGCATAGGGCAGTAAATAAATCTCCAGGTAAAGATAACGAAGGGAAGAAGGAAGAGAGTGGAAGTGAAGAAACAAATCCAAACCTTATATTTGAAAGATGGACTTTTTTCCCCCAATACAAATTTATGAAAGCCCTTCTATAGTATATAACCTTCCTGTGATTCATTGCCATAATGTTTTTCTTCCTAAAATGTAAATTTTTTAAAAACATCACTTATTGGGGTAAATGCTTCACCAAGTATATAAATGTCTAATCACTATTGTACACCTGAAACTAATGTATGTCAACTATAATTGAAAAAGAAAAAGTTTATCACTTAGGGAAGGGAAAAAAACTTTATCCTTTAAAACAAATTCACAACAGAATTTTTTCCTTTCCTAAGTAAATTTCTTGCCTTGGTGAGCTAATATGAAATTAAGTTGTGGCAAAATGACAAGTAGAATGTTGTTTGATGTTTCTTCTGCATGCAGAAAAAATAAAAGATCAATCTTAAAAATCCTAGCTGTTCTATTAAAAATCTAGTCATTAAAAACCTAAACACTTGATGCTTTTTTTGCACAAAGACAGCATAATTCTAGTACTTTTTGTATGATTATCATAACCCTTTGAAATGTTATAAGTCCCACCATCTATCATCACAGGACTCTTAGAAAGTGACTGTTGATAACTCAAAGGCTATCAGAAATCAATATGTTTTCAGGAGTTCAAGAAATAATGTGGAATAACTTAGTACCTTTCCATTTTCTCAGGTTCAAATACCTTTTATGTACAGTATATTTTATCCCAAATGACATTGATTTTATTTTTTTATTCTGAGGCATCACTGCTTTTACTTAATACATTTTTATTTATTTTAGAGAGAGAGGAAGAGAGATGGATAGAGAAATAGAAATATCCATGAGGAAAAAAATAGAAACATCCATGAGAGAGAACATCGATTGGCTGCCTCCTGCACACCCCCTACTGGCAACGGCACCTGCAACTAGGGCCTGTACCCTGATGGGGAATAGGACCCATGACCTCTTGGTTCCCGGGTTAACACTCAACACTGAGTCACACCCCAGTCTGTGGCATCACCACTTTTAAATAATTGCTCTATATAAATATCTGAATAATTCAAATAAATATTTGAATATATTTTTCAAAGTGCTGTGAGATCTGTGAAAAATGGTGGCATGTGTTACTCTGAATATGATTTTGTGTTGCTTTTGTTGTACTTATTTAAAAAAATGGAATCCTTGACATTTTTTCTCATCTCATATTTACTTATCATTTTTTGCAGAATAAATGTACTTCATGCTTCATATTCTGGATGTGCTGGCTGAGCTGCTCTGAGTCTTTCAGGGAGCACGGCCTTCAGGGCACACAATCGGCCTATGCAGCCCAAGCTTATCCCAGACACTCCCAGACAATTGCTCCTAAGAGGCACATTCACCTAGAAAAGTGCACCAAAAAGGAAAAAAATAGAACAGCATTTTTTTTCAGTATCATAACCTAAATTTTCATTGCCCACAATTATAATACCTTATAACTTTTTGGGGGATATTTTATACTTACAAAGTGCTTTCTTTAGTTATACAACATGAAGGTCAGATATTATTACCCCCTACTTACAGATTACAAAATACAGGACTAGTAAATGAAAGAGGTGGAACTGGAATCCAGGCCTCTGACCAGCTCAGCTCTTTCTGCTGTGTTACAAAGTCTCTCCAAACTTGCACAGAGCCAGAAAACAGTCCTGACACTTCATCCTTCAGTCCACCAAACATGAGTGCATGACAAGCAGATGCTTTAAAATTTGTACATACTGATGAGTGAATAAGCTTTTAATATTTTATACACTTTAAATGATGTAATACCCCAAAGCAATTATCTTCCATACCCATCAAAGCATTGTAAATTATCACTCCTCTAAAGCTAATTCCACCAACAATCCTAAATGCAATTTAAATTTTTTTTATAATTTTAATAATCAGATTGAATATTAACCAAAAATCTTTAAAATTAGTCATGAAAACTAGCATGTGACCTTGTATGCGAACTAGAAGTACATAGGCCAGAGAAGAACACAACAAAATTCGTTTCCTCTGCCCTATAAACTTGTAAAAATTAACTTTTTCTTTCCTGTGGCAAAGATATACATTTATTGGAAAATAACCATTAATACCTTTTTGCTAAGTTATATACTAAGCCATTGTTTTCCACAATATTTTCATTCTGTAACATTTAAGTTTATAAATTTACCTATTCTACCTTGAGATCAAGTTACATACCCACGGATAAAAACTGAGGAAAAGTTAGAGGAATAAGGTAAAGTATATGAACAGTGTATTCATGAGGGACTCTGGGAAATACTAGGCCAAACAAGTCATGTTTCACCTTAAGGTGATTCTCCTTTGAAATAATTATTTTGTTTTAAATGTTTCTATTGATCTTAGAGAGGAATGGAGAAACATCAATGAGAAAGAACCATCAATTAGCTGCCTCCCGCATGCCCCCAATTATTTTAAACCAACAAGGAGAGATGATATTCTGATTCTGAATGTAGGTGGAATTATTAGCTTCAATTAGTTAAGAAGATTTGATTTAGAAAAGACTGCATATAGATCTAAATTTTAGGCCAAGCCAGTATTTTACACTTACAGAAATTTTAGTCTGGCATAATAGAATAGACTGGCATAATAGGGATAGAATTAAAAGTCTAGAAATAAGCACATATATCAATGGTAAACTGATTTTCAACAAGGATGCTAAGACCATTCAACAGGGATAGAATCCTCTTTCTTTCCAACAAATCGTGGACAACTGGCTATTCATATGCAAAAGAATAAAGTTGGACCCTTACCTCACAATATATACAAAAATTAAATGAAAGTAGACCAAAGATCTAAGTGTAAGAGCTAAAACTATGAAACATAAAAAAACACATAGGGATAAATGAATCTTCTTGACCTTGGATTGGGCAATGAATTCTTATAGCTATGACAAAACCAAGAGCAACATATAAAAAAAGAGATTCACTATATTTGATCAAAATTAAAAAATTCAGTGCTTCACAGGGCACAATCAAGAAAGTGAAGACAACCCACAGAATGGGAGAAAATATTTACCAATCATATATCTTATAAGGGACTGTATCTAGAATACATAAAGAACTCTTACAACTCTAATAAAAAGACAAATTACTCAATTAAAAAATGGACAAAGGATCCAGACAGACATACAAATGGCCAATAAGCACATGAAAGGATGCTAAACAAAATTAGTCACCAGGGAAATGCAAATAAAAACTACAATGAAATACCTCTTTACACCCACTAGGATGGCGAGAATAAAAAATACATAATAATAGGTGTTAGCAAGAGTGTGGGCATATCAGAACCCTCACACTGCTGGTCAGATTGGAAAAGGGTGCTGCTGCTTTGGAAAACTATTTGGCAGTTAACCAAAATGTTGAATATAGAGTTACCATATGACCCAGCCAGTCCTCTCCTAGGTATATACCCAAGGAAAATGAAAACATGTGCCCACACAAAACCTTGTATACTGAATACTTATAGCAGCATTATTCATAATAGCCAAAAGGTGGAAACAACCAAAATGTCTATTTGACTGACAAATGGATAAACACATATGGTATATCATTGAAATGAAATATTTGGCCACAAAAAGCAATAAAGTAATAAAACATGCTACAACATGGACAAAACTTAAAGATATTATGCTAAGTGAAAGAAGCCAGACACCAAATGCCATCTATTATATAATTCAATTCATATGATATTCCAGAATAGGGAAATCTATGTAGAAGGTAAATTAGTAGCTAGCTTAGAGGTTGGGGTGGTGGGGATGGGGGTAGGTAATAGGGAGACAGGAGAATAATAGCTAAAGAGTACAGGATTTCTTTCTGAGATGATGGAATATTCTAAAAAACTGGTGATGGTTGCATATCTGTTTATAATACAAACCAATGAACTGTGTACTTTAGGTTAGTTAATTGTATAGTACGCAAATTATCTCAATAAAGCTGTTAAAAAATTAAAAATCGTGAAAAATCTGTTTGCTTATGTTCAAATTGAATAGATTTTTTTAACCTCTGACAATTAACTACTTTTGTATTTACCATTATTCCCATACCCTCACCATACATTTTTGGCAAAGAAAAAATTTTGTAAAAGTTAAATAACTGGCCATTTACAACTAATTTGTAAATAAATGGATTTCGGGAGTAATTCTCAGAATATAGACTGCTACTCCAATATTTTCTAGATGCTTATTAGTGGGTACTATCCAAATACTTCATTTACTGAATCTTTACCCAAACCAATGGTAGAATTCTACATATCTTTGTATAATTGACATACCACAAGGAACCTCATTCAGGCAGCTCACCGCCTCTTAGGGCCTCAGTTTCCCTATGTCATTCTCCCTAAACAAATATTCTGGCCTCATCTGTCAGTGACTTGATTTTTTACATATATATTAGATTATGTGATAGGTACCATAAAAGACAGATAGCTGCCTACCTCTTGGGCAGAACCACTAATATGAAAAATGGAAATTTGGATTGGAATGGTGGCTCAAGGAGTGAACAGCACTTTTTTTTTTTTAAATGGAGATAGCATTTATGGCAACAAAATTTTTCCATATTATAGGTTGAATGGCCATACCCAATAATCCCATCCCCACACAGAAAAACTCTTATTTGTGTACACAGATATACAAAAAAAAAAAGATAAACTCAAATTCAGAACATAATTCTAGAACAAATCTGCTACTAGAGATACGTATGCTTGCACAGGGAACTTAACTTCTCTATAAAGTGGACTAGATTGGGAAACCATAAAAATACTAGAGGAATCCAAAGGCAACAAATCTCAGACATATGCCGAAGCAATTTCTTCACCAATACAGCTCCTAGGGCAGTGATGGCGAACCTATGACACACGTGTCAGAGGCGACACGCGAACTCATTTTTTTGGTTGATTTTTCTTTGTTAAATGGCATTTAAATATCTATATAAATAAAATAAAAATGCAAATGTTTGCTTGTTCAAAATCTTAAATCTCCGAAAGTTCTTCACCGATTGCTTTGAAATTTTGACACAATGTTGCATTCGAATACGCGCGTGTTTTCATATACCTGTATACCTACTATTCTATAGATGCCACACCTGTGACAGGTAAAGACATGCTTTTTTGAAAAACAGCGCCATCTGTTGGACGTAAAAGCAACACACGCTGTACTAAATATTTTACGATTCCATTTCAAGGTTTCTGTTTACAATTATAAATTGTAGATAAAATTAACCACAAACATGCGTGTCCAGCTGCAAAACAATCAATCGGCTGAGATATTCTCACATCAATTGCTGGGAATGGGGAACGAAAAGGTGCCGGTTGACCTGACCTCAGGACGAATTTCATTGCCTCATAACATCTGCAATTTAGCGACGTCAAAAGAAGAATCGGTTGAGAAAGTATTTCCCAGTATTCACACCAATGATAAGAATCACGATTGGCTGAGTGAACAAGCTATTCCTGCGGCCAAGAACAAAGACGTCTACGGACTTAAGAATGTCATTCAGTCTAACATTCAAAGCGGGGCAGTCGCACACAAGTCCGTCGACACTGTTGTGGCAGCAGATGAAGCGGTTAATTATCCAGCAGAGTGTTTGAATTCACTCGATCTGCCGGGGATGCCACCGCACGTACTGCAGTTGAAAATCGGCGTGCCAATTGCCATGTTGCGAAATGTCAACCAGCCAAAGCTTTGACAGGCACGCGGCTTGCAGTAAAAAAAATTAATGAGCAATGTCATAGAAGCAACAATCTTGACAGGACCTTTCAAAGGTGAAGATGTCCTCATTCCTCGCATTCCTATGATTCCAACCGATATGCCATTTCAAATTAAGAGATTGCAATTCCCAATTCGATTGGTGTTTGCAATCACCATCAACAAAGCTCACGGCCAATCTTTAGAATTGTGCGGTTTAGATCTAGACATGGATTGCTTCTCACATGGACAATTATATGTTGTGTGTTCTAGAGTCGGCAAACCAGACAAACTCTATATCTGCATAGACAATGGAACAACAAAAAATACTGTATACCCACAAGCATTGTGAAATTAAACATATTAGAAACGTGCGCTTTCTCTTTTCTTTCTTTTCCATTTAACCAGACTGAGCCACAACGCGTGGCCGGGTACAACACCCAGCCTGCATGGCACAATGGTTGAACGTCTACCGATGAGTCAGGAGATTAGGGAACATGCCTAGATTGGGGGCTGGATTTCCAGTGTGGGGCGTGCAGGAAGCCACTGATGAGTGATTCTCTGTCATCACTGAGGTTTCCATCTCTCTCTCTCCCTCTCTGAAATCAATAAAAATATGTTTAAAAAGCAAGATTTTATATAGGCTTTAACCAATCTGCTTCTTACTTACCAATAGCTGGAAAGCAATGCTAATTTCATTGGTATAAAAGCGCATATTAAAAAAGATCACTTAATTCCTGTACTTATCTACTTAAATAGGAAGTACAAAATTAAGTCAAAGAAAAAAAATATGAAATTAAAAACTACCGTCTAATCTAAGCTATTTTCTTGTCTAGTAAAGCATGAAATCAGAAGAGTTTAAATAATTGGTAGTTCATAAATAATATCTTCTGATGGTCAGATATCTGGCACAGGATACTACTTTATGAGCAATATTCTTTTCAAATACAAAGCCTACACTTTATTTGCCTCATATCTTCTTTGTTAAGAAGTAGAAAATATGGTTTCAAAGTGTGTACTTTCCAGAACTGCTAGGTTATAGATACATTTTACAGATCTAAAAATATACACTATTCAATACAAGAAAAAATTTAAAGGCACTTTGGTGTTCAGTTATTTGGAACTGAATTTAACAAATTTTATTCAACAGGTTCATGCTTGAGTAATGAAGTTTCTAGGTTTCTTATATTCTTCTAATAAATAAATATACCTACATATAACGTATACTAGTAGAGGACCATGTACTAGTAAGTGTACATATTTTCAAAAAGAACACCTTAGAGACGTTATATCAAAATATTTTGTTTTTAATAGAAAAACAACTTTTATGACACCTAAATACACAAGGTAACTTTAATTTTTATAAAGAAAAATTATCATAAGAGTAGTGAAATTTTAGTGAAAAATGCACTAAAATACGTAATCTTTTTAAATAAACGATTTTCAGAGAAAAATATTAATTCATGCCTGACTATTAAAGTGCTTAAAAAGGAAATCTATTTTAGAATTTATATCAAAGGAGCTCTTATAAATAAGTGAAGCCCAGTCTCAATGATAATATAGCCTTGATTTTAATATAGTCTCCCTCATAGTACAATGCCTCATAGTTTGTTCCCAAAGTTGAAAATTCCTAGCCCTAACAAGCAATTTTCTCTATTGATAACTTTATGAATAATTTTGGCAACAGCATAAAAAAGTCTTAATCCTTATTTTGCTAATTTTCTAAAGTCATGTTTCACAAAAAACATCTAATTATTGTTTTCAATGAAAATTGACAGAAGAGGAATATTCTCATACTTTTAAAACAAGTTAAACCATAAATATTTATCCTATGCAAATAAAATGAAACAAAAAGTAAATTTTAAGGTATCTTTAGTTAATTTTTTAAAAAACATTAAATTGTATTCACAATGGTAAATTAAACTAATGAAAATAGTAACTTGCAGAGCCAACTGGTATACCGCTCCTAAGGACAAAGGTAAAATCTGTGCACAGAGATGCTGAAGGACAGTCAAATCTATCACTTACATTTGCAGCTTCTTACAAAAAAAGTCAGACTGCTACAGTTTTTTTAATGCCCACTTTTAAAACTTGCTCAGTTTTAAAACCAACATCATGGAGTCATTCTTATATGCTTGTTTTTAAGTAGCCTCACACAATGATTCTCTGATTTAGATTAGTCACATATACACTGATATTTTTATCATAATGAAATTTTTTAAAAATGTGTTTTCAGAAGATGGAATCCATGAAAAGGTTACTGATGAATCCTTTGACTAAAGAAAATCAGCAGCAGAATGCCAATATTAACTACAGAAAACAATTTGTCAGGATCACAACAAAAGGATATACTGAATTTTTTCTAAAATACCTCGTTCATTTTTATAATGAATAAAACTAATACTTACAAATTATTCATGTACTTTCATATGAGGTTTGTTTTGTTAATATTTGTGCTTTTCCGTTACTAGTTTTATCCTACTCTTGCATCAAGTCTTCCCATAAATCTCTGAAAAGTCACAAATATCCCTATGGTCATGGGTAAACCATAAAAGTGATAATTCATCAAAATGTATTTTAACCTATGTAATAAATAAATCTGTTGTGAGGTTAATTTCTCCTAATTTATATCAAATAATACCATCAAACTAAGAAAAATAATGATCATATTGATTTTACTATGGTTTAAACTCTCAGACATCTTTCTGATTACTTATTAATGTAAAAAAACTGAGTTAATTTTATATTCATATTTAAACTACTGATACCTATAAATAAAACAGTATTTATTAAAATAGAATATGCACTTAATTTATACTAAATTCCACTCAAATTTATACAAGTTTTTCATCCTTAATTTTTAAATACACACATTTTTTTTTCCAAACACTACAAGTATATACAAAACTGAAATATGACACCCAAGCCAGATTGTGATTTTTAAAATAACTTCTAAACAGGCAGTAATATACAATGTGTAAAAATCCAATAAAATACAGGTATATTCTTATACAAATGTTAGTCCTATAATACCGAGCGATATTTACAAGCAAACATGATCCAAACAGCACATGCAGATTCGGGGTAAGTAAACACTCGGACACGAACTGCCAGCCGCACCTGGTCTCCACGACAACAGATTATTTCTTCACAGAAAGGAGACCTACAGAAGGATGAAAATTTACTCACTTAGGAAGTAAACATAGGCTTTACTTTCTTATTTCTAAGTAAGTCAGTATTTTAATCATTTGGCTGCTGACGTATTTTTTCGGACATATGCCAAAACTGCGGCACTAATTGCGCGTGTATGGGAAAAAATGTAAAACACTTTTTATACAATAAACTCGCTTGTATTGCTTTGAGTTTAAATTTGTTGTAATTTTTGCAACAACAAAAATTAAAAAATACCAATTGTTTACATAAATTTGTTTTAAATAAGAAGAGCGCGATAGCGCTCCTTAGCAGTCAAACAGTTAAATATTTTAAAATCCTGACTTGCCGAGACCAGTTTGGCTCAGTGGGTGGAGCGTTGGCCTGCGGACTGGGGGGTCCCGGGTTCGTTTCCGGTCAGGGGCGTGTGCCTTCGTTGCGGGCACATCCCCAGTGGTGGGTGTGCGGGAGGCAGCTGATCGATGTTTCTGACTCTCTATGTCTCTCCCTTCCTCTCTGTGAAAAATCAATAAAATATATTTTAAAAAAAAATCCTGTCTTTACTACCAAGGGCTCTGTAATTTTATTTTAATTATTTTTTTATTATTAATTTCAGAGAGAGGAAGGGAGAGGGAGAGGGAGAGAGAAAGAAACATCAACGATGAGAGAGAATCATTGATTGGCTGCCTCCTGCATGTCCCCCACTGGGAATCAAGCCCAAAACCCAAGCATATGCCCTGACCAGGAATTGAACCGTGACCTCCTGGTTCATAGGGCAAAGTTCAACCACTGAGCCATGCCAGCCGGGCTGGACTCTGTAATTTTAATCAAATTATAGACTATTTCCTCATAATCTATATATTTAAAAAATTATACTAGTCAAGATCAGAGATCCTCAACGAAGATTGCACCAAAATCACTGGGAAAATTATCCCAAACTATCAAAAGCTACATTTCAGGCTTAATGAATCACAATCTGTGGAAAAGAAGGTAAGTCTTATTTATAGAGGTTCCCCATGCTATATAATGAAAAGCTAATATGCAAATCAACTGAACAGCGGAACTAGTCACTATGACGTGCACTGACTACCAGGGGGCAGACACACAACGCAGGAGCTGCCCTCTGGTGATCAGTGTGCTCCCACAGGGGGAGCACCGCTCAGCTAGAAGCCAGGCTCACGGCTGGCAAGCGCAGCGGTGGTGGCGGGAGCCTCTCCTGCCTCCTTGGCAGCGCTAAGGATGTCTGACTGCCAGCTTAGGCCCGCTATGTGCAGGCCTCAGGCCTAAGCTGTCAGTCAGACATCCCGAGGGCTGCTGGACTGCAAGAGGACACAGGCCAGGCTGAGGGACCCACCAAGTGCACGAATTTCATGCACCAGGCCTCTAGTTTCTAAATAAACTATCAGACTAACTGATTTCTTAAAGCCCTACCTCAAAACATTTATGAATTCATAAATTCCACCTTACCGAAGACATGTGGCAAATGCACGCCTTGCATTTCTATACACAAAATGTATTGGGAACCCTTTAAATGTGTGACCATCAGGTACAGCCCTCCTTATGGCATCTTGAAATTCTTCATTGCCTGCAGATATACTTGTTGTTCTCTCAAATTCATAAGAAGCCAAAGCTGGTGATAAGAGGTAAGAAAGCTGGTCCTCCCAAACAGTAGTGAGGCCAAGATCCTATAGCAATCAAAAAGAGAAAAAGTAAAACACAATATTTTAACACCCAATTATAAAAAATTGTTGATTATTCTAACATATACCAAGATTTTTTAAACCTGTCCATTTTAAAAACTTCCCATTATTATAAAAATACATAAATGAAAAATAAACTATTGGTATCAGATTTTAATTCTTGAAAAAAATAAAAACATTCAATATAATGATGTTAATACGGGCTCCAAATTCTATACTTCTTTACTATCCACTAGAAAAGATCATATGGAATAGTCCTGCTATGGAAGACAGTGACAATAAATTGTGGTATCACATTTTATTTAACTTCATAATTTAGTAAGATTGAATCTGCTTAATTTGATTGCTCCTACCATAAATTCAACTATAAAAGGGTAGAAAAATCAACAAACTAAATTGCATATATAAGTAAACTCAAATATTTACTGAGCATTTACTCTTTATTTCTAGAAGGAAGTAATAAATTCTAGAAATAATGGTGAATTTAGAAATTTCTGAGTCTCAGAGCTTTATCTCATGACTTTCAAAACTATTAAGCTTTTAAAAGTAGGGACAGTATTTGCCTTGTTCAGGGCTAGAATAGTGACTGGCACTATCATACACACCCCCCAAAAATTGCTTATCCATAAACAAATGAAAAAAGCATGAAACTACAAATTTCAGTGGTAATTACCTTCCTGTGTTCTGACACTAGTAACCTTAGCTGCATTTCTATTTCATTACTTGTTACTGAAGCATCAATCGTGGATGCACAAAGAGGTGGAAAGGGAGGAAGGGATGTTGTAGCTCCTGGAGCACACACAGATTTAATTGCTTCTTCACTCATGGGTTTCCATTTAGATTCATCATTCAAATCAAATACACAGATTTCTACAGAGTCAGAGGGCTGACAATTTCCCAGAAACATCTGATGGTTGAAAACACAACCAATTGTTCGATATGGGTACAATGGTTTGGGCTGTTCAGCAACTGGAGGTTCATCGGGATTGTTAGATTTATGGATGTACCTAAAAAAGGCAAATCATAATTTTATATAATAAGAACTTAAATTAGGAAGGCAGCATTTTATTGAGGACACTTAAAGCCCTATTTCACAGGACTAGAGTTTTAATACTCATTTTTCATTCTTATCTTTCTATAATTTGATTACTCTATATCAGTGGTTCTCAACCTGTGGGTCGCGACCCCTTTGGCGGTCAAACGACCCTTTCACAGGGGTCACCTAAGACCATCCTGCATATCAGATACAGTGGGGCCTTGACTTATGAGTTTAATTCTTTCCGTGACGGAGCTCGTAACTCAAATTACTCGTATGTCAAATCATAAAGTGAACGAGTGAGACACGTGATGCTGGGCTGATGTGGCGTTCACTGTGACATTCGCTGCACCAACTAGCAGTGGGGTATCTGAAGCTGGCTCGTAACCCGAATTTTAGCTCGCAACTCAAAGCAAAAAATCGGCTGAGACAGCTTATATCTCGAAAAACTCGTTAGTCGGGACACTCATAAGTCAAGGCCCCACTGTATTTACATTACAATTCATAACAATAGCAACATTACAGTTATGAAGTGGCAACAAAAATAATTTTATGGTTGGATCTCAACATGACGAACTGTATTTAAAGGGCCAGAAGGTTGAGAACCACTGCTCTGTATTAATTATATAGCATATCTTATGCTACAGAAATCAACTTTACTCCTTTAACATGAAAATATATTCTATGCTTATTGTTAAAATAAAAAATTTATCTCAGATAACACAATTAAGATAATTTGGCTATATATTTGACTATATATTTCCATATTACGCTTTTATTATTGTCTCACAGAGGGAGGCCCAGGCCTCCAGCCTGCACTGCTGTGACAGTTGGGCAGGGCCTCCCTCTGTGGGACAATCGATCGTGGGGTTCCCGAACTGCAACAGGGCGCAGGCTGGGCTGAGGGACTCCCGCCCCCCCCCCCCGACGGTGCACCAGGCCTCTGATGGGCAGCATAAGACACGGGCCTCCAGTCCTATATAATAAAAGGTAGTATGCAAATTGTCCCCTCGACAGTTCTTCCGGGAGTTCGACCAGGGGGCGGGCTGGACGGGTGAAGGGAGGGAGGTCCCGGCACTGGTAGGTAGCCGGGGGAAGGGAGGGAGGCCCTGGCCATCAGTGGCAGCCAGAGGCAGGCAGCCGAGGGCAAGGAGGGAGTACCCGGCCAACAGCTGGCAGCTACTAGGTGCATTAATTTCGTGCACTGAGCCTCCAGTCCCTATATGTCAAGGTTGCAGGTTTAATGTCCCATCAGAGCACATACAAGAATCAACCAAGGAATGCCTAAGTAGTAAGTGGAAAAACAAATCAATGTTTCTCTCTCCCTCCCCTTTCCTCTCTCTCTCAAATCAATAAATAAATGGGGGGGGGGGGAGGAAGCCTGAAAAAATGTCCAGTGAGTTTATTAACAGACTTGGTGACCACATCAAATTTTAAAAAGAAATCATGATTTCAACTTGAGTTTATTTTCAGGCTTAGAGATGATCATCAGAAAAGCATATACCAATTATATAAAATTAAAAGTAAATATAATGTATATTTTTACCAATATTATGTTAGTAAAGAATATTTTAGGTGTACAAATTTTCTTAAGAGTTTAATTATAGTTATTTTAATTGAAGTAGTTTTAGTCACTGAAAAGGCTTTAATAACAAATTATCAACAAGTACCTTTGATATCTTCAATCTAAACAAAGAACCTATAATATAAAATATCTGCATCTTCATTTTCATATCTTTGTAAACTTAGTTGGCTAACCTGTGTCCTGTTAAACTCTCCCAAAAAGTGATGGTTCCATCAGTTCCACAAGTCATAACCCACGCATGAGGTACTCCTTTTGCCTTAGTCCCAACACATACAAACGCTTCTAATCCATATCCAAGAAGAAGGCTGCACAGGAGGTTAGCATGATCTTCACAGTCACCCTATAAAAATACAATTAATTAAAAAATTAAGTATCTGTTCCTTCACATTGTCTCATTAAATATATAAATACAAAATGACAATAAAACATATTATTAATTTTTTCCCTTTTAATCATTAGATAATAGTGTTAGGCTGAAATAATAAGAGTGGAAAAATACAAAATTTAGAAGAGCCTAAATTATTTTACAAAGTGAGAGCTCAGAAATCTAATAGTTATAATATGTATACTTTAAGAGGGAACATTCAGATTCAAAAGTTTATACAGAACTCATACAATATAGAAGAAAAACAGTAAGATTTTTAAAATGAATAGCTAATGAACATGAACAGACAAGCTGACAAATCACAGAGCAGAAAATGCAAATGGGAAAACACACAAACTGAAAACAATGAGTTATAGCATCTATACATGATTATTTTAAGGAAATACATAGGAAAATGACTGGGTAGTATACAACATAATGCCAACAGCAGCTATATTTAAGGTGATTATATATAATTTCCCCCTGTATTTTTTTTTAATGTTTACTTTGAAATCTAATTAAAATACAACTTTTAGTACATGACTGATACAATATCCAATGCACTTATTTGCTCAGGCACCAATTATTTTTTAATTGATTTTTAGAAAAAGAAAGGAAGGGGAGGGGGACCAAGAAAGAAACACTGATTTGCTCTTCCATTTACTTATATGCATTCATTGGTTGATTCTTTTTTGTTGTTGTTAATGCTCATCCAAGGATAGTTTTCCCATTGACTTTTAGAGAGAGTGGAAGGGAAGGGGGAGAGACAGAAAGAAAAAAACACCAATGTCAGAGACACACATCGATTGGTTGCCTCCAGCATGCGCTCTGACCAGGGCTGGGGATTGAGCCTGCAACCCATAAGTGAACCCAGGACCCTTCAGTCTGCGGACCAACACCAGACCAGGTAGGGCCATTGGCTGATTTTTGCATGTGCCTTGATCAGGAATCGAACCTGCAACCTTGGAATATCAGGATGACACACTAATCAACTGAGTTACCCAGCCAGGGCTTCCCTTTTACTCTCTAAATTCTCTTTGATAATGTTATATTACTTTCACAATTTTAAAAAATTGTAAAAACTACAAAAAAATTAAAAATATCTGAAAGCTTTTATGAAATACATTATTAAAATATTAAACAGTAAGACTACAATTACATGAAGATATGTGTTTAAACATAGAAATACAGGTAATATGCAAAAGTAAAAATAACTATTGAGTTCAGTATTAGAATGGATGATATATCTTCATCCTCAAAATTTTGCAGTAGTGGTTCTCCACTGTTGCTTTTTACCTAATTGCAATAAAACAAACAGCATTTTATAATCATTAAATTGACTTTAGAAAAACATAATATACAACCTTGGAAACCCAGTAATTTCTACATTGAGATTTTATACTAATTTTTTTTCAAAAACCCAACAATACAACCAACCATGTTCAATGCAAAATATCATTCTCCATGATATCAAAAAATGGAAGCAAACCTAACACAGCCAAAAGAAACAGTGCCTACAATGGGGAAATCGTTAAGCAGATTTTATATATCAACTTAAGAAAATTTCATACAGCCAATAAAAGACAGAGATCATAAAGACTAGCAATACAGAGTTCATAGCACAATGCTAAATTATAAAGCAGGACACAATATTTTACTTATATCTTAATTATGGAAAAAAATGATACCTAACAGGAGAGGTTATGGAAAAAAATGATATATAACAAAAGCATAAAAAGACATATTGGCAATAAGATTATGGATGAAATTTCACTTTCACTGTTGTAAATCTCTTTGTGCCAGAAATATATTTTACGTAATTTTCAAATTTCTAATTAAAGATGTTCTTTCTCTTTAAACAAACTTAAACAACAACAACAAAAAAACAGTGAATCAGCCCTAACCGGTTTGGCTCAGTGGATAGAGTGTCGGCCTGAGGACTCAAGGGTCCCAGGTTCGATTCCGGTCAAGGGCATGTACCTTGGTTGCGGGCATATCCCCAGTAGGCAGCTGATCAATATTTCTCTCTCATTGATATTTCTAACTCTCTATCCCTCTCCCTTCCTCTCTGTAAAAAATCAATAAAAAAATATTTTTAATAAAAAAACAAAAAAAAAACCAGTGAATCAAATGGGTGATTATTTGCTTTACAAATACATTATTTACACTAGAGGAGTGGTGCACGAAATTCATGCACGGGGTGGGGGAGCGCGGGGGTACCCCCAGCTTGGCCTGTGCCCTCCCAGGACAGGAGCCCCGCAATCCATCTCCCTAAAGAGGTAGGCCCCGCCCACCCATCCAGGGATCCTCGATGGAATGCCCCAAAGAGGTAGGCTGGAGCCAGGGGTCTCACCTCTGCACCGTGCAAAGCCGCCAGGACCCACCTCCACGGCTCTGCACAGAGCCGCAGGGACCTGCTTCCATGACTCCACACGGAGCCACCAGGACCTGCCTGCGCACCACGCACGCAGCGTCAAGTCCCCACCCACCCGCTGTACACGCAGCCTCCTGGTGATGGACTGTTACGGTGTGAGGGCATGATGACCACATAGGCTTTTATTAGTACAGATAATAATTTTAAATATGTACCATTCCTACTATGTTTGAAATAAAAATGTTTGTTTTTTTTAAAATACATTTTATTGATATTTTACAAAGAGGAAGAGAGAGAGATAGAGAGCTAGAAACATCGATAAGCTGCCTCCTGCACACCTCCCACTGGGGATGTGCCTGCAACCATGGTACATGCCCTTGACCGGAATCGAACCTGGGACCCTTGAGTCCACAGGCCGACGCTCTATCCAATGAGCCAAACCGGTCATGGCTGAAATAAAAATGTTTTAATCTATACACACAACTTTTGGGAACTAGAGATTGAGAATAAATCAAAACAATTTTGATAAGTAATGTTTAACTGTTTTCAGTTGTCTAAGACAACTGAAAACAGTTAAACAGTTAAGACAAAATCATTCTGACAAATCAATTTCTAATATAAACAGTTTCTTCCATTGCATAAGCTTGCCTTATGAATACCTATAATATTTACACAACTTCAAATGGCTAGTTTACTGAAATCAATTCATTTAAGTTTAAGATCAATAAATTTATATAAATTCTTAAATATATACTTATTTGTGCACTCGGGAGGGGTGGGAGGGGACCTCAGCCCGGCCTGTGCCCTCACACTGTCTGGAACTCCTCGGGAGATAACAACCTGCTGGCTAAGGCCTGCTCCCGGGTGGCAGAGGGCAGGCCCAATCCCTAGGTGCAGCCCCTGGTCGGGCTCAGAGCAGGACCGATTGGGAAGTTGGGGCGCCACCCCCTGTCATGCACAGAGCAGGGTGGATCGGGAGGTTGCAATGCCACCCCTAGTCACGCTCAGGGTAGGGCTGATTGGGGGGTTGGGGCACCGCCCCGTCACGCACAGAGCAGGGCCTATCAGGGGGTTGGGGCGCTGCCCCCTGTCACATACAGAGCAGGGCCCATCAGGGGGGTTGGGGTTCCATACCCTGTCACGCACAGAGCAGGGCAGATCAGGAGGTTGGGGCGCTCCCCCGTCACGCACAGAGCAGGGCCCATCAGGGGGTTGAGGAGCTCCCCCCTGTCACTCACAGAGTAGGGCCGATAGGGGAGTTAGGGCACCGTCCCCTGTCACACACAGGCAGGGTGGATCAGGGGGTTGGGGCGCTGCCCTCTGTCACCTACAGAGCATGGCCGATCAGGGGGTTGGTGTGCCGCACCCTGTCACACTCAGGGCAGGGCCGATGGGGAGTTTATGGCTCTACCCCGTCACACACAGAGCAGGGCCCGTGGATGGGGAAAGGGGTTAAGGCGCCGCACCCTATCACACACAGAGCCGCAGGGCAATCAGTGGGTTGGGGAGCTCCCCCCTATCAGGCACAGAGCAGGGCTGATCAGGGGGTTGGGGCGTCTTCCACTGTCACGAACAGAGCAGGGTGGATAGGGAGGTTGTGGCCCTGCCCCCTGTCACACACAGAGCCGCAGGGCGATCAGGGGGTTTGGTTGCTGCCCCCTGTCACGCTGATCCCGGTGCCGGGAGGCCGCATGGCTCCGCTGATCCCGGTGCTGGGAGGCATATTACCCTTTTACTATATAGGGTAGAGGCCTGGTGCACGGGTCGGGGCCAATGGTTTGTCCTGAAGGGTGTCCTGGATCAGGGTAGGGGTCCCCACTCAGGTGCCTGGCCTGCCTGGATGAGAGGATGATGGCTGTTTGCAGCTGGTCACACCCCCTTCAGGGTGGGGTTCCTCACTAGGTGCCTGGCCAGTCTGGGTGAGGGGCTGAGTGCCATTTTCAGGCTGGCAGGTGACTGAAGCTCCCAACCTGTCCTTTTTTTCTTTTTTTTTTATTCTGGGCCAGCTTTAGCTCCAAGGCTTGGCTCCAGCTCTGAGGCCTCGGCCGCTGAAAGCAGGTATCTGGTTTGTTTGGGTTCTATAATTGAAACAATGTTGCGGTCCTGCTCACTCCAGCTCTGAGATCCCTGCTGGCTGAAAGCAGGGATCTGCGTTTGTTCTATAATTGAAACAATGTTGCGGTCCTGCTGGCTGAAAGCAGGTTTCTGGGGTTTTGTTTAGCTTCTATATTTGTAACAATGTTTCAAACTGCAAGCTCAGAGGCCGGCAAGGCAGGCGGGGAATGTTAGCTTCCTCCGTCACTGAAGCAAGGAAGCCTCTTGTTCGCTTCAAGCTGCCTGGCTGCCGGCCGCCATCTTGGTTGGCAGTTAATTTGCTTATCGTCCTGATTAGTCAATGGGAAGGGTAGCGGAGGTATGGCTAATTACCATGTTTCTCTATTATTAGATAGGATATCTGATCTAATCAAAACACCAATAAATCTAGTAATATTCATTTTGTACTGCCATTTTCTCTTTTTTTTTAAAAACACATCATCTAAACAAATTTTAATACATGAATAATACTAAAAGACCATAGTAATAGTCCTGCTGCTCTAATTCAGTTTCATTTACCTCTATATCTTGGTTTCTGACATAATAGTACTTATAGATCCTTACCTCACAGAAATCACAGTACATTAAATAATAAGCTACATGAGAAAATAAAGATGCTAAGTTTTTTCTTTACGTATTGACATTTTAGTGTTAAGAAAAATGGTGAAAAGATTGTCTTATTCAAGTTGATACTATGTACATTTTTCTATGTTAATTATTTTACAAATGTACCATAAATTCACAATTATGACGTACTGCTTTTTAATTCTATTATGTGTGTAGGATACCTTGTTTCTACAGAGAAAGGCCAGCAGAGTGCACCACTGTTCCTGTTTACCTCCTCCTCCAATAACAGGGGCTCTTTCATAACCAAGGACATTAACAAATCTTGCTGCTTGCCTTGGGGTATCCAGAAGCCGCCCAGCTCGAAGGGGTTTAACATAGGAACAGACTGGTCTATTTATCCCATTTTCGTCCTGGAGAAAGAAAGGGAAAACATTATCTGTAATGACTGATTAATCATTTTCAATTTTAACACCTGTTCTCAGAGTACATTAATGTAGAATAAAATAATTCTGGATTATCACTTACTGCTTACCTTGTACCTAGCACTAGATTGCTGAGTGCTATGCATACAATTTCTCTTTTAATCCTCATAACATCTCTATTACTTTCATTTCATAGAGGAAGAAATTGAAGCTACAGCCATATGCAACAGGGACGGGATCCAAACATTGAGCTAACGCCAAAGCCTTTGACAGTAAGAACATAAACTATCATATGATCCAGCAATCCCACCCCGGACATATATCCAAAGTAATTGAAATCAGTATCTCAAAGACTGCACACCATGTTCACTGCAGCATTATTGACAATAGCAAGGATATGGAAACAACCAGAATGTCCTTTAAGAAATGAATGGATAAAGAAAATGTGGTATACATATAAAATGGAGTAACATTCAGCCATAAAAAAAAAAAGGAAGAGACCCTGCCATTTGCAATTCGGATGAACCTGAGGGCATTTAAAAAAATTTCTGCACAGGAAATGTAAAAGCTATCATTAAGTGAATTACTATTATACTATTGCAAAACCAGCTAGTGAGAAAGAAAATGAACAATGGATTATTAAAATATGATAACCCTGGATATTCTAAAGATGTTTGTTTGTATAAAAGTAATTAGTTTAGTGCTTGTGGGGGCGGGTTTGTTCTATTCTTACAATTCCACTAATAGGCAAGAAAAAAATGAAAATGTAAAAAAAGGATGCATTTGCCCTAAACAAGTTATAGTAGCACCTTGGAATATAAGATATACCATTACTTGTTTCATTATAGCAATGTCTCTAATATTACCTAACTATATCCCCATAAACTACTTAAATATCTAGAAATTTCAGTATTTCAACCTCTAAACCTGTACTGTTCAATAGAATGCCATTAACCACATGTGGCTATTTAATTGTTAATAAAATTTTAAAAACCAGTTCTTTAACTGTGTTAGTCAGATTTTGTGTGCTCAACAGCTACATATGGCTAAGGGTTACCACACTGGACAGCACATATCTATCAATGCAGAAAGCTCTACTGGATAGTGCTGTTGTATACAATTTCCTCTTGTGCATGGAATCACTGGAAATTCATTTTAAGGCCATGCATAATATCTGTATTTAAAACTATAGTTTTTGAAATTAGATTGATGCCTTAAATAACTGTTGTTGTACCTTAATTTCGTTTCTAGCCAAACATAGGAAGAAGCAACAAGAAACACTATTGGAAAAAGAACCTAAGAAGGATAAAAATGTTATTTACTCTATATGGAAAGAAAATGGCACAAACTAATAAGCAATAGTTGAAACTGCAATTTAATAGTTTGTCATGACTGAGCTGATGTTTGAACTTAGAAAAAAATCTTCACTTCTCTATCCTTCACACCGTTTGCAAAAAGTAGCAATGCCTGGCTACTTGACAATCTCATATGGTTACCAATCGACTAAATGACCTTACATGGTTCAAATCTTCTTACAATGAATTCTGAGACAGGAACCTTAAGTAATATTTCCTAAAACACAATCTCAGTTCTTTGATTCCCTTAACTGCATATTCCATTCTTTTCCTTCCTCCTCTTTCATTTGCAATTTCTCTGATCTACTTCCTCCCCTTCCCCCACCAACCACCCCAAACTGGTCAGATTCTCTATGACCGAGTATAGTTGGGTTCGGTTTTGGTATCCACTGGGTCCTGGTAGGTATCCCTTGTGAATAAGTGGGAGACTATTTGTTGTTGTTGTTAATTCTCACCAGAGGATATTTCTCCCAGTGATTTTTTAGAGAGAGTGGAAGGGGAGGTGAGGGAGGAGACAGAGAAACATTGTGAGAGAGACACATCGACCGGTTGCCTCCTGCACATGTCCCAACTGGGGCCGGTGGCCAGGGACTGGGAATAGAGCCAGCAATGAAGGTATGTGCCTTGACCAGAACTGAACCTGCGACCCTTCAGTTTGTGGCGGTGCTCTAACCACTGAGCAAATCAGCTAGTACGGTATTATTTTGACTTGTTTCTCTTTGCCCTTGATCTGACATCACTGCTACCTTGCCTGCCTAGTCATTCAATGTATAGATAATGTTACTGTAAAGTTAGAAGCCATTTCCTTCATCTCCACCACTAGTCAACTACAATCTCCCACATTCCCAAGCTCCTCATCTAGAAATTGAAACGCTTTTAGCCTGTCCTAAAAATCTAGGGAATATAGGGTAAAGCTAGACAAATGCACAGGATCTGAGAAATATAATCCACTACAACATTATATTCACATAAAAATACATCTACATAAGCCTGAATATACATAAAGTATTTAAGTAGTCCTTAAGTTACAAAAAGATATGGACCTAATCATATTTGTATGTTTGTTAAAGAGAGAAAATGGGCTTAGGATACAAAAAAAAAAATAGAAGCAGAGATATATAATTGAAATGCTGCAGTTGAAATGCTGGAGCTAAATATTATTGGTCATTGGCTTAGAGATCTTTTTTTTTTTAAATATATTTTATTGATTTTTTACAGAGAGGAAGGGAGAGAGATAGAGAGTCAGAAACATCGATGAGAGAGAAACATCGACCAGCTGCCTCCCGCACATCTCCCACTGGGGATGTGCCCGCAACCCAGGTACATGCCCTCGACCGGAACCGAACCTGGGACCCTTCAGTCCGCAGGCCGACGCTCCATCCACCGAGCCAAACCGGCTTTGGCTGGCTTAGAGATCTTGGTAATATAAAATTATTACATGTAATATATGTTTGTCTTTTTAAAAACACCTGAACCAGAAAAAATATGTGGAGCCCCAGTTCTGCACACAAAAGCTGAATTTACATATAAATTAGAAAATGTCTTAGTAGTTATTTAGTACTAAGTACCAATCAAAGATACACTCAAAAGGGTTTTCATCTACTTTAAATAATATATATTCAAAAAGGGTTTAAGAAACAAAAATGAAAAGAAAATAAAACAGATTGTATTATATCATTCAGTGAAAGAGAGTATTACAAAAGTAGCATTGTATTTTACAAATAAATTTTCATTTTTCTGTAATAAATACATTTTACAAATTCAAGTTAAATAAAATGTATTTTAAAAATACAGTTAATATCAAATACAGCTGTGGAGTTTTTCTAATATAATTTACAAACCTGAGCAAAAATCTTAACCAGCCGTGAGTTGTGTGAGGGTCGAATTTGCAAATATTCTCTCCACCACTGCTTAGCATATACAAGAAATAATCGCTCTTTCTCTGCAGTTTTCTGACGTTCCAAAGCAAGCTTGAAATTAAAAAAAAAAAGTTTCAATTTCTATTCATTCTCCTTAATTACTATAAAATATGTAACAGACCTATGTACTTCTCTCCATCTCTTCCACTACCCTAATTAATCTAAGCCACCATAATCTCATCTCTAAGAGCCTCAAAATGACTTGCCTATTTCTACACCTCCCCCCATACAAATCAGTCTCCAGACAACATCAGAGTAATCTTTTTCTGTCAAGACATTTTTAAATATTAAATCATATTGTCATTCTTTTGCTTAAAACTAACGAACTGTAATTTTCTAAAAAGAAAGTGCTTTCTAGGATCAACAGGGAAACATACTATTATGAAAACAATTACACAAAGAAGAGAAATTCAGAATTTTTTACCTGTGTGTTCACTACTTCTTGAGATAATGTTTGACTGAGTGGTGGGTACATCTCAAGTTTTATATTTAAAATTCCCACAGAAACTTTTGATTCTGTGCCTAAAAGTGTAAATAGATACTTAGAACTTCAGAGGTTTTAATGCTGTGCATATTTAGTCAACCAAAATAATTTAAGAATTTTGTGCTTTACCACTTACATAAATATTCAACGTTACCTTTAATATTCATATCAAAATGAACCAAATCAAATTAGTTTTTATTTGGTACTAAGGCCTTCATGTCATTTTAAGGAGATTACCTATTTTCTTAGCTTCCTAATCACTTTTAAGTGACTTTTCAGAAGTCTTAATTTTTATATTAATTAAATGTCTGATACCAACCAGACTTACATTTAAAACCAAAGTAAAAGTAGCTGTTAACACTTCATTCTCAGAAAATATTTATACTTTTTGTCACATACAATAATTCCCATTTATCCCCTCCCATTTTTCACATCATATGTGAATACAAATTTTTAATCCATGCCTGTATTTAAAGAATTAGAAAACAAATAATGGGTATCAGTTAAAAATAAACATCATACCTAAAACTTTTTTCTCTACTTTTTATTTAAGTAAAAACACATTCAGGGTCTGACTTATCAAAATCTAAATTACTGAAACTATACTGTCCAATGGCCAGATTTAACTCTGTGACTAAGTTTCAATACCAAAGTACTTCCATTATGTTATGCATAAAACGTAGGTAGCTTTTGTTTTTCACTGTATTGGTAAATATGTATTACATATCAAGTAGTATGCGAGAGTCCAAGGAGACAATGGGGAATAAGATAGGCACCATCTCTGTTCTCAAATACTATTTACTGGTACTGACATAGAGCAGGTTAGCACCTTTGAGGGTCACTTTTCCACAAGTAAAGAGACAGAAGAAAACCTACTCCATATTCCATAAGAACAGCTGCTGCAGGAAGCCACTGGTACTAATGGGGATGCATTATATTCCGGGATGTGCTGGAATGGAGGTATTTTGTGTATGCATGCATGTATATGCATATGTGTAGAATCTTAATTTTCTTTATAGCCTTATAGATAATCAAATGAATTGGGGGGGGGGGGGGACTCTCAAAATTTGTTTATTCATTTCCTAGGAAAAAAAATTTCTTTAAGACAAGGCCAGAATGACTGTGAAGTTCTACACTCACACTAGTCTTCAAGACATTTCCATAGACTACAACACTGAAGTCCAATTATAATTCTAAAGAAATTCTTTTCACATGTTTGCCTCTTGATTTATAAAGGCATTTTCAAAATATAAAATGTACTTACAAACAAACTAGGACTTATAAAAAGGTAATATGATATTAATCATCATACCTACACCCATAAGTTCCACAGTAAGATTGGTTGCTCCATTTTCTGAGCCCAAAACTGATCGCCATTCGAGAAAATAGGATGCTACTAAAGTGGTCTCACCAAATATATCTGTTTTGATTAGCACCATATGAATTGGATCACTTATTGATAACATTGTTGTTGAATCAGCCATTCTAGTTCCATCACCTAGCAACATAAACCAAAAAAAAAATTACACCATATTACATATTCAGTTAAGCCAACATAAAATACTTTTTAAAAAAATACATTTTATTGATTTTTTACAGAGAGGAAGGAAGAGGGATAGTTAGAAACATCAATGAGAGAGAAACATGGATCAGCTGCCTCCTGCACACCCCCTACTGGGGATATGCCCACAACCAAGGTACATGCCCTTGACCGGAATCGAACCTGGGACCCTTGAGTCCTCAGGCCGATGCTCTATCCACTGAGCCAAACCGGTTACGGCCAACATAAAATACTTTTATTGAAAAGTATTAATAAACTTATATAAAACCAAATAGAATAATTTGGTAATGACTCAGAAAGCATGCAACAGACTGGGAATAAAAGTACAGTCCTATTTCTCACAACTTTTTAGAGGACTGGTAGAAATGTCATGAGTTGTCACTTAATGAATATCAGTATTTTCTGATCTCTAAGACAGCGGTTACCAACCGATGGTCCATGGACCACTGGTGGTCAATGAGGTCCGAAAGGCCTGCGACCGTTGCTCTAAGACAGTAGTTGGCAAACCGCGGCTCAAGAGCCACATGTGGCTCTTTGGCCCTTTGAGTGTGGCTCTTCCACAAAATACCACATGCGGGCGCGCACGTACAGGGAACGTTGTGGAGTGAAAGAAGATGTAGTGTCGAGGATTGAGAAAGGTATGTTGAGATGGTTTGGACATATATAGAGGATGAACGAAAGGAGAAAAGACGAAACAAGTATACAAGACGAGTGTGGATGGGAGAGTTGGAAGGGGTCGACCTCAGGAAATGTACCTCAATCAGATTGAGGACGTTTTTAGCAAAGGCCAGCTTAGGAGTACCCTAATTAAGTTAATAACAATGTACCTACCTATATAGTTTAAGTTTAAAAAAGAAATTTCAATCGTTGTACTGTTGATATTTGGCTCTGGTGACTGACTAGTTTGCCGACCACTGCTCTAAGAGATAAGTCTATTCATTAAAAGTACTTCCTAAACTATATGTTACTAAGATAATTCAAATATGTCAACATTAATTCCAAAACGACCTTTATCCCTAATCTCCAAAAATAATCACTGTATTATCTACCCAAAACTGAAAGATCTGACACCTTGGAGCTAGCAATTTAAGCCATTATTTTTCACCAGGGGGGAAAAATAATACATTTTAGTACTGCATTAGCCATCCTAGTAATCTAAAATTCTGAAGGTATAATTCTATAACTTTGCTAAGTTTACAAATATATTATAAAAATTTCTATACTGACAATTAAAATGTACGAAATAACCTTATAGGAAGAAACAGTGTAAAACAATTACAGGAATCAAGTATTATAATTTTAAAGTTCTAAAAAATGAGTTACAAATTCATGTTTAAATTTTGATTTTTTAAAGTTAGATAATATCATAAACGTAGTCACTTTTCATAAATGAGAAGGATCATGTCTTATTCCCCACTGTATCTCTAGGACTTGCCTAGCATAGTACCATGCACCTAATATGTATTTAAATGTTCATTACTAAACAACCAACCAACAAAACAGTCAAAAAATAATCTTCAGGGAAAATTAATTACCAGAAAATAAAGCAAGAAAGTAGTCAGAAGCAGTTTACATAGAAAAGAGCAATGGAGGGAAAAAAATATTTTAAAGTCTAGAGAGGGTCATCCATTATAAATCTCTCCTTACAGCAAGTTATTATTGTTCTGCAAGGAAACCTCACAAAGATTTACTCAACTAAAGATAGTTTATTATTGCTCCTTACCTAAGTTTTCTCTGTGTACTTCAAGTAAAAAGCCATCATGAAAATCTGGTTCACAGGCACATGGAACAGGTTTAGAACGAAAACGTTGGTTTCGAAAATGCAAACATAATGTAAAGGTTGAACAAACTTGTCCTGGTAAAGGCTCAGGTTCTTGCAGATGTTCCAAGAAAGCTTTTCCACCCAAAACCTGAAGGTAAAGATACCTCCGTGTTGGATCAATATTAGCTGCAAAGTGTAGCAATATATATGAGGAAACTGCCAAATAACTTAAGAAATGTGATCAAGACAATAGGAAATAATAACTTGACAGAAATAAAACCAAAGACAGCATAAGGGGTGGATGGGGGGCAGAAAAATAACACATTTACTGGATACCAGGATCATTTGCACCCAGAAAAGAAAGGATACATAGTATGACACCTTTTTCTGAGTTTACATTCTGGCTACTTTCTCTGAGTTAGAGAGGAGTCAGAGCCAAGGTTTAGGATGCCTTTGCTGTTAATGGCTTATCCAACATTCCTTCACCTTCACAAACCAACTCAGACAATTATCTCAACTCAGCAAAGTGCACTTGTGAAATAATTACATTACCATTAAAAAAGCAAGGCTATACAATTTTTATAAAATGTATCATTAAAACATGTAAAATAGGTGTTTTTGCTTCAACTGTGCTATACATTAAATCTTCTGACATACTTCATGGAAAATAGAATCTCAGTTTTTTTGGATGATAAGTCACAAAAATATAAGTATTTAATTCTGGGGGGGAAAAAACTGAAAAGTTTTCTAACAAATACCAAATACTATAGCACATCTATCCTCAGTACTATCCATAACTAAATGTTAAAAAAAACAAAAAACAAAACACATACTTTTTTTTAACAACGTTGATTGTCTATCAGTAAAACAAACTGGTTGTTTTGGAGAGGGAGGGAGTTCTTGATCAACATTATCCTAGAAAGGAAGAAAGAAAATCAGAACAACTTAGGAAACAAAATTATAGTTAAGAAAAATGTCAATAATGAAACTAAGGAACTCAACACAAGTAAACAGGATAAAGCTCCTCAAAAGGCCCCTATTTTCCTTGCATAATTAAAATAATCAGTGGTCGGCAAACTCATTAGTCAACAGAGCCAAATATCAAGAGTACGATTGAAATTTCTTTTGAGAGCCAAATTTTTTAAACTTAAACTATATAGGTAGGTACATTGTTATTAACTTAATTAGGGTACTCCTAAGGCTTAGGAAGAGCCACACTCAAGGGGCTAAAGAGCCACATGTAGCTCGCGAGCCGCAGTTTGCCGACCACGGAAAATAATGAAAAGTCTTCAAAAGAGATAATGCAATTGGTTACTCCTAAAGTCTACTATTAAGAAATTAAACTGTCTTCAAGCAATGTCCACAGAATGCTAAAAACAAACCCCTAATATCTTAAACAAGGTTAAACTTTCTCCAAACCTCTTATAACATTTCGCTTATGATTCTACCATGAATTGATTCTAATAAGGAAGTACATTCACACAGCAAAAGCTGTTACTAGGTCAACTTTTATAACAAATGGGTTTACAAATCTCAAAAACCAAAAAAGGATGCTGTTTTAAAATACTTATTCCCTGGTGTATTATGAAGTCCATCCAATTTTTATATTATGTTACCCAGTAATGAGGTCACAGTTTCTCATTATTGCCTCATTTTTAAAAGAAGGCCTACTTACTAATTTGTGCACTGAAAGGCTATCATCCCACTACTGACCTATTTATATGAAAAGATTTGAAAGTTCTTATGTAGACAATTATTTTCTTAAATTGATAACTTCTTAATCACAGAGAATATTGTCCCAAAACAGTGCTTATTTAAAAAATAAGCCTAATCTTAAAAAGTTACATAGAACAATATTAGTGAAAAAGAAACAGGTTGTGATGAACTAATGCGACTAAAATATATATACTTAAAGTTACAGACCTAAAGAATAAATAAGGAGAAAATTCTGTCATTGTAGAGAGAAATATGGTATAAAACTCCAATTTCATTTGATACGTAATCCTACTTGTTACATTAGCTTATACTTTTTCTTTTTTTAAAACATATTTTATTGATTTTTTTACAGAGAGGAAGGAAGAGGGATAGAGTTAGAAACATCGATAAGAGAAAAACATCCATCAGCTGCCTCCTGCACACCCCGCACTGGGGATGTGCCCGCAACCAAGGTACATGCCCTTGGCTGGAATCAAACCTGGGACGCTCTATCCACTGAGCCAAGCTGGTTAGGGCTAGCTTATACTTTTAAAAAACTATTTTTGTTGATTTTAGAGAGAGAGGAAGGGAGAGGGAGAGAGAAAGAGACATTGATCGATTGCCTCCCATACACATCCCAACCAGTGATCGAACCCAAAATCTGGGTACGTGCCCTGACCAGGAATTGAACTGGCAACGTTTTGGTAAATGGGGCGATGCTCAACCAACTGAGACACACCGGCCAGGGCACATTAGCTTATACTTGGAACAAGGATATTACTAGACAAAAATGATCTTATTTTAAAGTGGTTTTACTAAAAGGAGAGGTCCCCAATCATGTATTTATACCCTCAAATTCCCCCCTCCCCCAAAGATTACTCACAGTAACAAAATTAAGTTCTTTCATCACATCGTCAATGATTCCCCGACGTCTAAGAGCTTTTATCAAATCTTCTGTCGATAACTGCTGTTGATCAGGAGCCAGTTCTTCCCGTATCGTCTCAGCAAGGATTTCCCTTATTCTGCCATGCACGTCCATCTAGTATATGCAGAAAGCTCGCATTACAATGTACAACACTACAGAGCAGCTGATGGTTCCCACTGAGTTCATTTCTCTTTTCAATACTGGCAAACAAAATTAATGGCAGTTGCTACTCAGCGAATTTCTTTCTAAGCCACTGACAAAGAAAAATATAACATTAGAAGAGAGGCTCCATTCGGGAAGGCTTCTCCAGCTAATAGTAAACGGGAAATTGTTACCAGAATTCAATGAGAATCAAGTAGCTGTGCAAAAGGAAAAATAACAATCATCTAAGATAAACATTTCTAGTGCAGATTCTAGAAATCATCCCTCCTGGCTATATACTGCCTCTGTTACTACCTCCCTACAGATTACACTCCACCGAAACCATCCTCTGGAAGGAAGGGTGGTCTGATGAGAAGGACGCAGGCCCGGGGGCGGCAGAGCATGAATGCCAGCCCTCAGCTTCCTGGCCGCGACCCGCAGCTCACTCACCTGCCCTCCGCGAACCCGGACCAGGAGCGCCCCGCGCGGGGGAGCCGCTGCGAAAGCGCACAAAGCCGGGCACGCACGCGCACAATCAGCGGCAGCTTTGGTCCCTCCAGCTCAGGGCATCCCACTAGCGCCTCAAAGACACCACGTTCCCCTTCCTCTCGGAAGCAGCACAAACCCTTTCCTTGCAGACCCTCCCATGACTTTCTGAAGAATCGCGGCTTTGGTTCAACACCAAGGGCACCTCAAGTGTCACCCCTGAAAGTAACTCCCTTTCCCGACGTCCGAGTGTACACCGTCTCCAAAAACAACACACACTCGATCTGACCTCCAATAAAGCTCCATGTTCACACCTGCCCTCTAAACCTATCGCCGTCCTACCGCCTCCGACTCTTACTAAAACTCTCTTTCCATCGCGGCTGGCAAGGTCCTCCGCTTCGCGCCGATGCTGCGCCCAGCCCGCGCTCTGCGCCTCACGGCCCGGGCTCGAGGGCAGGTGAGTGAGCCGGGCCGGGGGACGCAGACTCGGGGCCACACGGCGGGCAGAGGCGGCCCGAGGCCCCTCACCTTGCTCAGCTGCTGGTGGATGAGCTGCTTCAGCTCAGAGGCTTTCTCCGGCGGCAGCGACATGCTGGGCCCGGCGCCTCGCCGCCGACTCTCTCCGCTCCAGGCACTCCAACCACGCGGCGCGCCCGCCCGCCTCGCGGAGCCTTAGTCGGGGCTGAGCACCGAGCCGGCGCGACCGCTCGCCTCGCGCAGCTCCCGGGGGACGCG
>NW_006290305.1:2688334-2689584 GCF_000327345.1 Myotis davidii | reverse complement strand
ACGGCCGCGGACGGCCAGGCGTCGAGGCTGTCCCCCGCTCTGCCGGATCGCCTCCACCTGCCGTTCCCCTTCCCTCACGATTCCCACCTCACGACCTCAGCTCGCCCCAACGCCTGTCAGAGTCTCCGGACCCGCTCTCCGCCATTATCTCCCTCCCTCGCGGGCCCGTTCTGTCCTCTGGACAGGCAGATAGCTGGACGGGCCCCTCAGGACCCCACGCCGAGGGACTCGAAGGACCCCGTTCGCCGGGCCCCGCCGCGCGTGCGTCTCGCGGAGCTCTAGGGAGTGGGGTTCGCGGGCACTGCGGGAGCTGGTGGATTTCGCTTTCCCGCCTCCCTCCTGCCTCCAAGGCCGGCGCTTACCTCTGCCCTCCCACTTCGGTGCCACCATGTTTGTTCCCTGCGGTGAGTCGACCTGCGACCTCGCGGGTTTCACGCTCCTGATGGTGAGTCCCGACCTCCCCACGGCCCAACTTCGGGGGGCTTCTTTCGGAAGGCACTTGCAGTGCCGCCACCCCAACTTGGGGGTGTCACCGGCCCTGGGGGAAAGGGAGTTCTTGTTTCTAAAAGGTGTCCCCCAAAGAATATATACACCCACTTTGAGTGATTATAAAGACACATTTAATTTTCAGAATTGAACGGTTTTGAAAAGTGTGTATACATTTTGGGGGACTTTGTATTTCAGGTTTTCAGCCCGCGCTGGAAATGTGAGGTTGTCTCTGGAGGTCTGATCCAAATGGAACCTTTGTTGGCGTTAACACCAGACCTTGTATCTAAGCCTACAGTTTGTCGTCTTTTTTGACTGTACAGCGTAATGTATTTGGATATTACAGAGACATTGTGCATATGCTGGGCGGGACATTCCCTTTACATTTTATCCTAGAAAAACCGTTTTAGAGTCATTCTTAGGCAAACAGGTCTTTGTCATTTACCAGAAAATCTACCTACCGATAGGGTAATGAAAGCAACCTTGCCAGTAGCTAACATGGTTTAAAGCTCTTTCAATTGCCCGTGTTTGTTCATTGTTTCAATAAACATTCTATTTATTATCCTATCTAATGATAGACAAACATGGTAATTAACCGTAACTCTGCTACCCTTCTCATTGGCTAATCAGCGAGATATGCAAATTAACTGCCAACCAAGATGGCGGTCAGCAGCCAGCAGCTGAAGGGAAACAGGAGGCTTGCTTGCTCCAGTGTTGGAGGAAGCCAACTGCCGGCCTCTGAGCTGCACTCTAAGAAACAATGA
>NW_006290305.1:2683384-2687561 GCF_000327345.1 Myotis davidii | reverse complement strand
ATATGGCTAATATGCAAAGTGTCCTCTTGGGAGGTCGAGTGGGAGACCGGGGGTTGGATTGCTCTCTATGACGGCACTGACCACCAGGGGAAGGTACAGGACAAAGGCAGGCCCTGGCCACGATCAGCCCTGATCTCCCACCAGGTCTAGGGACCCTACCCATGCACAGATTTCATGCACTGGGCCTCTAGTGTGAAAATATTAGACTAAGACCAGGTACTTGTCCTCAAGGAGTTTTACCGTCTCGTTAGAAACACGTAAATCAATAAAGGCAATATATGCTAGGACAGAAGTTTTTAAAAGATATAGACAGGCCCAAGGATTTATTGAGAGAGGGAGAGACACAAGGACCTATTAAGAAAAGCTTCCTATGTAGAATCTTGGGGGGATTGGGGGGGGAGGACAAATACATTTTAAAAAGGAAGAAAACCCCACCAAACTCATAGCTGCAGAGAACTGATGGAGCAGTGAGTGGAGTGGAGGGGTGGTTGGGTGAAATGGGTAAAAGTAGTCAAAAGATTCAAACCTTCAGTTAGAAGTCAGTCCTGCAGGGGTGTATGTAACATACTGCATGGTATCTATACTTCACAATACCGTATTGTATATTTGAAAGTTGCTAAGAGAGTATTAAAAGTTCTCACCACAAGAAAAAAAAACTGTAACTGTGGTGATGGATCTTAAAACTAAATATATTTGGTAATCATTTCCTACAGGGGTGGGCAAAAGTAGGTTTACAGCCATGAGTAGGAAAATAGTTTATTCTTGTATTATGTATTAATTATTGTGTTATTTGTTTGTGTCACAATCATAACCCTACTTTTGCCTGTTCATGTTTTAGTGAACAACTGTGGGCAATTGGGGCTGTGGAGGGACACCTCAAAAATGCGGTAGTAGCAAGGGGCGTATGTGGGATCAAAGGACAGTTAGTTGGAAGGAAAGATATTAGAGCATGTGGCTATGCTGCTGAGAAGAATCCAGGAGTGAGGAAAAGATGGATCATAAAGGAAGTGAGCATCTAAACACAGTAGCAAAATCTTTGAGAAGAGGAAAGGGAATTACAGGAGGTAACCAGGGGATTGATAGATGACAACAATGAAAAGTGGGAGACCACTCTGAAGGACCCATAAAACCCCAGTAGGGGGCGTGCAGGAAGGAGCCAATCGATGATTCTCATCAATGTTTCCATCTCTCCCTCTCTCCTCTCTGAAATTAATAAAAATATATTTTAAAAAATATATGGAGGGGGGAAATATAAAGTAGAATCAATGAAAATTAGTCATGTATTAGATGTGCTTGGTAAAAGAAAGGGAAAAAGTTTCCTAGTTTAAGTAATTGGCTTAGTAATTGTTGCTCTTTTCTGAAATACAGAATATGGGGACAAGTTTGAGCAAAAGTTTAATATTGTACATGTTGAGTGTGAGTTACCTGTGACATAGCCATGGGGAGATATCCATTAGGCTCTCGATTTCAGATAATAGTTTCTAGCTGTAGCTAGAGATTTGGCAGTTGGACTATTAGTCATGGGGATAAGTGTGTCTGTGTGTGGTTTAGTGTGAAAATGAGCCCACTCCAACCTTTAGGCACTAAGAGGGCACTTTTGTTCATACCTCACAGCCTCTATACTTCCTTTCCCACTGCCTGAAATATTCTTTCCCCGTCTTTGTGTGGCTCTCGCCCTTACCTCTTTCAGGCCTATAGTTTCTTGTCACCTGAAGTGATTCTTTTCTTGACCAAACCTTTTTAAAATTGCAGCCAAACAAATATACACACATTCACAGTCACTTAGTTTTTGGTCATATTACTTTTGTAATTACTATTGTACACTGTATATTTCACTACTTACTTTCTTACAGATAAATTGTACTCTCACTACAGGCAGGAATTTTTGTTGATTTGTTTTACTACATTCCCAGTACCTAGAGTAGGTGTTCAATAAGTGTTAAATCAATAGTCTCAAAGGTGGAGGAGGCTCCCTGTTGACACCTCAGTTGCAATTAATGAGAGAATCAGTATGTAGCAATGATGCAGCTGAGTATAAACTTTCAGTACTAGTGCTGTCATTATTGTCTTCTGTCTAAACTTCTAAAAGTGCCGCTAATGTTGATGTCTTAATGAATATATATATATTTTTTAATTATTTCAGCCAGCAGTATCCGTTGGAAATGTTGGCCAGCTTGCAATAGATCTGATTATTTCTACATTGAATATGTGTAAAATTGGTTACTTCTATACCGATTGTCTTGTGCCGATGGTTGGAAATAATCCATATGCAACATCAGAAGAAAATTCAACAGAACTCAGTATAAATGCTGAAGGTATGTAAGATTTCGGCATATTTTATTCTACTACAAGTAAAGTTGTTTTACATTAGAAATAGACTCTATAGACACTTTTTGTAGCAGACATTTCCTTGATGCCAGCTTTGTGCAGAATTGACCCAGTCACATTGTCCTATTCTCATAGCCTTTTCTAAAAGGGCAACTCCTATGAGAAGTGTGAGTGTACTTGTGTCCTTGGATAGAATTTGAGATTTTTTTTTTTTAACCTGGGGTGTGTGTTTTTTTCCCTTTTATCCTCACTTTTATTTTCTGTTATTAGCATGTATAAGCATCAGTAATACAAGGAAAGGAGAAAAAAGTATTCCATTGGGCTCAGTCCTCAGTATGTTTAGTATGTGCTACCTCATGTAAGCTTCAATCATCCTCTCACATTATTATAGAATCTATAATAATATGATATCAGTAAGGCTTGGAAAGATTGAATTGCCTAATGTTGCTAGGAGGTGTAGGCCTTTCCCATAATTTTTCATTGGACTTTCAGGCTTAATCAGGAATACAATTTATATTGCACTGACCACTGTTTGTTTATAATGGGGTACTGCACTGAATGAGTAAGGGAATGGCTGTTGATCATGAAGCATAGGAGCATCCAGTTACTTCATCTGATGGCCAGTTCCTCTGTTAGCCTCTCAGTCCTCTTTTATCATTTTAAGGTCAAAGTCAAGAAGTGCTAGAGGACCATGAAAGACTGTTGGTGGATTGAAAGACAAATGAAAAAGCATTTTGGTTTTTGTTAGTTTTATTACTCATGTCATTAGCTTGTGATAATGAAAAACACTTAAAAAATCATCTTAATAATGAAATTCCTGCAGGAAAGATGGCTTTAACAGAAGATGTAATTTCAGTTATCGCCTTAAAGGATAAAGGACTATAAGTATTAGAACTAGAACTTTTAATTTTCTATTAATGATAACTAATATTTATTATTATCTATAAACTGAACATTGCATTTATATGTGTTAACTCATCTAATCCTCACAATTATTCCATAAGAAGTTTTACAGATGAGGAAACCATTGCACAGAGAAATTAAGGTCACATGATTAATGACTGGTATAACTGAACTTATAATCAAGCCACTCTAGTCCCCGAAGCTGACTCTGAAGTACCAAACCACCCTGCTAACGTACCTTCATTCTAACGGAGGACCCACTCCTATATAATAAAAGCCTAATATACAAATTGTTCCCTCCACCAGGAATTTGGCCAGGGGATGGGGCCGGCCGGGGGAAGGGAGGCCCCAGCCGGCAGCCACTAGGGACCCTACCCATGCATGAATTTCGTGCACTGAGCCTCTAGTTACATTTTTAAAATTTTTTTTACTGGTTTTAGAGAGAGAGATAGAAACATCCATGATGAGAGAGTCATTGATCGGCTGCCTCCTGCACGCCCTACACTGGGGACTGAGCCCACAACCCAGGTTTGTGCCCTGACCGCAGATTGAACTGCAACCTCCTGGATCATAGGTTGATGTTCAACCACTGAGCCACACTGTCTGGGCTAAAATACTATTATTACATTTAACAAAATTAGCAATAGCAGTTTCTTAATAACTTTTTATACCCTATCCATATTTACATTGACTCAGTGTACCCCAAAAAGTCCTCTAAAGTTAGTTTGCCCAAACCAGGATCCAAAGTACATTTGATTGTTATACTTTTGAAATCTCTTTTTTTCTAGAATAGTCTTTTATTTACATCTTCATGAAACTGATTTATTGAAGGAAAAACTGGAATCATTGTCCTAAAGAATGTCCTACCTACATTTATCTTATTACCCCTTGTGGTGTCATTTGGCTTATTCCTCTAGTCTCTATTTTCTGTGTTACTGGAGTTAGG
>NW_006290305.1:2666464-2683354 GCF_000327345.1 Myotis davidii | reverse complement strand
CGGCCCGCAGGCCATATAAGGCCCACGAAATCTTTTGATTGGGCCCTACCAAGGCATTAGGGGTGAGTTAATTAAATATTTGACCAAATATAGCAGGCTAATTTTTAAGTTGATAATTTTGTGTGGCCCGAGAATGATGTTATAAATATCTAAATGGCCCTTGGCAGAAAAAAGATTCACCACCTCTGGTCTAAAGGGTTGGTTAGATAAAAGCTAAATATTTTTGGACCGAATATACAAAAGGTAATATTGCTTTCGTATCTCATCAGAAGGAAAATGAGGGATTAAAAAAAAAAAGGAAAACAGGATCTTAACAAAAAATTATTTCATGATACACTGATGGAGAACTTAAGTTTTGCTATATGGAAGTTAGGATATCTTACATTTTAAAGCTTAGCCTGCTAACTCCTTACAGATATGTCCTCTTCCCAGTAGGTTTGCATTGCACTGTATGTGTACATCAGAGATAAATTGGAGGCCTGAGTGGCCAATGCCTTAATCCTTTTTCCCTAAATTTATCCCTTTTTTCCTAATTCTTTTTTTTAATGTATTTTATTGATTTCTTACAGAGAGGAAGGGAGAGGGATAGAGAGTTAGAAACATCGATGAAAGAGAAACATCAATCAGCTGCCTCCTGCACACCTACTACTGGGGATATGCCCGCAACCAAGGTACATGCCCTTGACCGGAATCGAACCCGGGACCCTTGAGTCCACAGGCCGATGCTCCATCCACTGAGCCAAACCGGTTAGGACCTTTTTTCCTAATTCTTAATCTTCCTGCTTTAGCTGCCTTTGCCCTGAACATACCCGATGGTTACTAGGCTTGCTGATGCAAATCCCCAATCACACCACACCATAACAGTCCAATGAGATAATCCCCAAAAGACCTATAGCAGAAGAGACCTGATCCACCAAAGGGTTTGCCCAAATCTAGGGTTATTTGTAATCTTTTTTTTTTAAATATATTTTATTGATTTTTTACAGAGAGGGAGGGGAGAGAGATAGAGAGTTAGAAACATTGATGAGAGAGAAATATCGATCAGCTGCCTCCTGCATATCTCCTACTGGGATGTGCCCGCAACCCAGGTACATGCCCTTGACCGGAATCAAACCTGGGACCTTTCAGTCTGCAGGGCGACGCTCTATCCACTGAGCCAAACCGGTTCCGGCTGTAATCTTTTTTATAGTAACTAAAAGCTTATCTCTTGCCTAGCCGATGTTGTTGAGTGGTTGAGCATTGACCTATGAACCAGGAGGTCATGGTTCGATTCCCCATCCTCATCCCAGTAGGGGGCGTGCGAGAGGCGGAATGATTTTCTCTCATCGTTGATGTTTCTCTCTCTCTCTTCCTTCCTCTCTGAAATCAATAAAATTTTTTAAAAATAAAATTAAAGATAAGCTTACCTTTTAGCACAGTAAGCTAATCCTATGTCCTTAGAGACTATATTTTGTCTTTGGTTCATATCAGAGCTTTTCATTCCTGGAGGTGAAGTTGACAGGGACATTTTAGGCATCAGTAAGTGGGACCCTTTCTAGAATCTGATAGAAGTTATGGGTCCTTTTCCCAGAAAAGCATACACATTGACTCACAGAAAATTTTGCATGTTATTTCAGGTCTTTGAAAAACTCCTGCCCTAGCCAGTTGGCTCAGTGCATAGAGCATTGGCCCACAGACTGAAGGGTCTGGGTTCGATTCCAGTTAAGGGCTCATACCTCAGTTGCGGGCTTGATCCCTGGCCCTGGTTGGGGCATGTTCAGGAGGCAACCAATTGATGTGTTTCTCTCACATCGATATTTCTCTATATATCTATTTCCTCCTCCCACTCTCTTTAAAAATCAATGGAAAACGCCGAAACCGGTTTGGCTCGGTGGATAGAGCGTCGGCCTGCGGACTGAGAGGTCCCAGGTTCGATTCCGGTCAAGGGCATGTACCTGGGTTGCGGGCACATCCCCGGTGGGAGATGTGCAGGAGGCAGCTGATCGATGTTTCTCTCTCATCGATGTTTCTAACTCTCTATCTCTCTCCCTTCCTCTCTGTAACAAATCAATAAAATATATTTTAAAAAAAATCAATGGAAAACTATCCTCAGGTGAGGATTAACAAAACAAACAAAAACCTCCTAAAAAACAGAAATTAAAAAAATAAAATAAAAAACAAACAAACAAAAAACAGAAATGTACTTACTCCAGGGATTTTATTACATGACTAACATTCTCCTTTGTTTTATTCTTCCGTTAATCCAATTAGTATTGCTGTTCTCTAGAGAGGAGAGAGGAGAAAGGAGACTATCAGAAACTGAAAACATTCTTAAGAATTATTTTATTTTCAGTAATGTCAGAAATTTCTAGGGGAATACTTCTTTGGGTTTTTTGTTTTGTTTTTTATTTTAGAAAGAAAGTAACGAAGAGAGAGAGAGAGAGAGAGAAACATCCATTAGTTGCCTCCTGAACACTCCCCAACTGGGGATCGAACCCACAACCTAGGTATGTACCTGACTAGAAATCGAACCTGCAACCCTTCAGTACACGGAACAATGCTCCAACCAACTGAGCCATACTGGCCAGGGCTACTTTGGTTTTATAATCAAAGTTAGAAGAAAAATAATTTTCTTAGAGTTAACTTTTCAGAAATGAATGTATTCCATAGAATAAAACCCACTGGTACATTTTAAGGTACTTCTAAAATGCTTTAATTTAACCAAGTGATATAGTACATATCTTCTATTTTTTAATTATTGAAAATATATAGATACACTCCAGCCGATTTGGCTCAGTGGATAGAGCGTCAGCCTGCGGTCTGAATGGTCCCGGGTTGTGGGCTCGATCCCCAGGAGGGGGCGTGCAGGAGGCAGCCAATCAATGATTCCCTCTCATCATTGATGTTTCTATCTCCCTCTCCCTTCCTCTCTAAAATTAATATAAAATATATTTTAAAGAAAAAATATATAGATACAAAAGTTCTTACAATTCGATTTTAATTTTTACATTAAATTTATATCCTTTTAATTTAATTCTCAGTTACAGTTTACATTCAATATTACTTCGTATTAATTTCAGCATAGTGGTAGATCAGTGTTATACTTTACAAAGTCGTTCCCCCAATATTTCAAGTACCCTCCTGACACATAGTTATTACATTATTTTCACTATGTTTCCTAGGGTGTGCTTTACATTCCCAGGACTATTTTGTGACTACCAATCTGAAGTTCTTAATCCCTTCATTTAACATACTACTCTAGGTACATCCATGGTGTTGCAAATGGTAAGATTTCATTCTTTTTTATGGCCGAGTAATATTCCATTGTGTATATGTACTACAACTTTTTTATCCTTTCATCTGTTGACGGGCACTTGGGTGGCTAATAGTTTTATTTCTATAACTCCTTCATTTTAACTTTTGTATGATTTCATTTTCTTCTTGTCTTTACAGTATATTCATTGCCTTCAAAGAAGCTAGTGGTTCTTCAGTTAAGATCCATTTTTATTAAGGTTAGCATATTATATTTGCCTTTTAAAATTTATTAAAGTAAAATATGAGTAAATACTAAGTATCATTAAGAATTAAGAGTCAAAAGTAATTTCTGAGTTTTTATTGTATGTACAGTTAAGAAAGTTCTGAATTTACAGTGAAAAAAATCAAAATGTCAGAGGTGCTACCATTATTTTATGATTATATTGAAAGGAATTGGGACAGATAGCTTGGATCTTACATATTCCCAATTCAGGTAGCCTTGGTGAAAAAACTTAAGCATGTGAACATTATAGATTTATTTCATTTGTATTACGTTTCAAGCAGTGGCATCTACATATAAGTTATGGATATATCACAATATTTTCTGCATCCAGCTGCTACCACTGTAGTCCAAACTACTGTTATCTCTTATGCCCCTAATTCTAGTCTTGCCCCAACTACTTCCCACAAACACTTAATAGTCTGTTTGCAAACAGCACGTCAATGTTCCTTTCAAATCACATCACTTCTCTCTTCAAAAAGCGTTTTAGTGGCTTCCTATCTTATTCAGAGTGAATTCACACCCCTACTATGGCCCATCCGGCCCTGCATTTGCACTGATATGGTAGCCATAGCCACATTTAGCTATTTAAATTCTGATTCATTAATTAAAAGTGAATAAAATTAAAAATTCAGTTTCTCCATCATTCTAGTCACATGTGTCAAGCACTTGCCATAAAGAACATTTCTGTTATTGCAGTGTTCTGTTGGACAGTTGCTCTACCTAATCTGACCTCCGACCACTCCTCTGTGCTCATTTGCCTATTGACCCTTTTTGCTCACCCTACCTGCTTCAAAGGTCCTTCGGCCTGGCCTGCGCCCTCTCGCAATCTGGGACCCCTCGGGACATGTTGGATAGCCTGTTTCAGCCTGATCCCCACAGGCCAGATCCAGACAGGAGGGAGCCCAATCCCCACAGGCCTGATTCAGACAGGAGAGAGCCAGATCCTGTGTGCTGAGTGTCTGTCCCCTGGTGGTCAGTGCATGTCATAGCAACTGGTCATTTGGTCACTTAGGCTTTCATATATATAGATTGTAAAGATATAATAGGTAATTCATTGCTCTTTTTCACCTTCAGTTTAAGGACTGTAAATGGATCTAAAAATAATTCTAATTTTAGTATATTTAAATTATATATCATGAGATAAAGTTGATAAAATATTATAGAGAATCCTCTTACTAGTATACTCTAAGATCTAACTTTTAGATTTTCTTTTTTTTCCCCCCAACACATACGAAGTATAAATCAAAGCCATTCTGTGAAAAACTGCTTTCATGGGTGAAAAGTAGTAACTGTGCCAAAGTTATTGTTCTTTCAAGCAGTCATTCATATCACCGTAATGATCTACAACTTCGCAGGTATGTTTTTGCCTTTGAGAAAAATGTTTTTGTAAAGATTATGCAATATTATGATGATTTATCTATTAAAAGTTAAAATAAGTTTTACAAGCCATGTATATCCTTACCTCTCCTCCCTGAAATTTAGAAAGAAGAAGGTAAAAGAAAGTCAAGAGATAGGAGGGAGCACAGTTAGGTTGACTCAGTTCCATAGTTGGGGCACAAGGAAATATACAGATGGTTCTGGAACTGTGCTTTGATTGTGTGGTATTGTGCATGCAACATTACAGAGCTAAGCTATGAAAAGAGAGGAGAAAGGGTACCTAGATTTATTGTTTAATAATTTTTTAAAGAGTGGGTTGATACTTCTGTTTATTTTCGTATATTCAACCATTTGTATTTGCAGAAATCCAGTTGCTTTTACTAGTATGTATAGCTCCTAGCCATTTCAAACTGAAATCTTAAATATAAGACAAAGTATCCAAGAGATAGCAATATAACCTATTTTATTGCATGATCATTTATGCACGTATAAAATCATGATGAAAAATATCAGCCAAGAGTAACCTTTCAAAACTGGAGCTAATTTCTAGGAATCTCACAATAGGCATCATGGCCAGAAGGGAGCATAGCTGTGAAAACTAAATTTATCTTCGTGATGGTCTTGCCTTAGTTTAAATATTCCTATCTCTTTACCATTTCTCTGTAAATAGCAAGTCAGAACAATATTTTTTACGTTATTCTTCCAAAGATTGCTAAAACTTAGGTTTGCCTTGTGCAATGGAATAGAGAATAAGATAATTTTTTCTAAAAGACTGATTTTTGCTTTCATGTTTATATTTGTGAGTTTTTAGAAAGTTAATTATGTAATTGTTTCTAGTACTCCCTTTAGGTACCTACTTACACCTTCCCTGCAAAAAAGTATTCAAAATAAAATAAAAAACCTTAACTGGGAAGAAATGGAAAAAAGCCCATGCATTCCTGAAATAAGTGATTCTGAGTATTGCATCCGTATACCTGGAGGAGGTATCACAAAAACACTCTATGATGAAGGGTGAGTTTGTTTGCCTCTTTCTCATTTGTTCCCTGCTTTATTTAAAAGTGAAAGTAAGATAATTTGGAGAATTGTTGGATTGCTTATTGGAACATTGAAAATCCTATCCTGTATAATAAAAGAATAATATGCAAATTGACCGAACTGCAGAAGGACCAGTCACTATGACACGCACTGACCACTGGGGGGCAGACGCTCAACACAGGAGCTGCCCCGTCGTGGTCAGTGCACTCCCACAGGGGGAGCGCCACTCAGCCAGAAGCCGGGCTCCTGGCTGGCAAGCCCAGCAGTGGTGGCAGGAGGCTCTCCCACCTCATAGGTAACGCTAAGGAGCAGTGAGCCGGGCTCACAGCTGGTGAGCACAGCAGTGGTGGCAGGAGTCTCTCCCACCTCATAGGTAATGCTAAGGAGCAGTGAGCCGGGCTCACGGCTGGTGAGCACAGCGGCGGTGGCAGGAGCCTCTCCCGCCTCCATTGCAGGCGGATGGTAAGGAGCAAGGGGTCCCAGACTGAGAGAGCCCCAGACTGCGAGAGGGATGGGGATCGGGCCTAAGCCAGCAGGGGGACATCCCCCAAGGGGTCCCGGTCCTGGACTGCAAGAGGGTGCAGGCCGGGCTGAAGAACAACCTCTCCCCCCACCCCAATGCACGAATCTCATGCACCAGCCCTCTAGTATATTTATAAAATGGAAATTAAATTCAGGGGAAAGATTGAAATTTGATTATAGGAGAACAGGTTCCTGAGAAGCCTTATTTAATGCTTTATTATATGTGGCATGTTAGGGATCCTGATACTTGTTCAATGCAACCTCTATAATCTTTTTTTCTTTTTTTTTATGTTTTGGTTTGGGGTTTTTTTGTTTGTTTATATTTTTATTGATTTCAGAGAGGAAAGGAAAGGAAGAGAAACATCAATGACGAGAGAGAATCGTTGATCAGCTGCCTCCTGCTTGCCCCACACTGGGGATCAAGCCATCAATCTGGGCATGTGCTCTGACTGGGAATCGAACCATGACCTCGTGTTAACAGGTTGATGCTCTACCAGAGAGCCACGCCAGCTGGGCTATAATCTTTTTTTAATTGTGGTAAAATATACATAACATTAACCATTTTTAAGTGTACAATTAAGTGGCATTAAATACATTCACAGTGTTGTGAACCCATCACCACTTTCAGAACATTGGCATCATTTTAAACAGAGAATCTGTTGCATTAAAATATAACTCCTATTTTATTTCTGTAAAGTCAGTAGTAATGTCCTCACTTTTATTTCTGAATTGATAATTTGAGTCTTCCCAAGTTCTTTAAAATATAGTTGAATTGAATATATGTATCTGCAAGATACTACAAAACATAACTTTAGAGTTCATCCTATTTAAAGTTGTTTCTCACAAAATCAATTTTCTTGTATTCAGCTATAGCAAGACCTGTGTTTAATGTTCAATGTAATTTTACATTCATTGCAATAAATACTTTTTTAAAATATATTTTTTAAATTGATATTTAGAGAGATAGGAAGGGAGAGGGATGGATAGAAACATTGATGAGAGAGGAACATCATCAGTTGGCTGCCTCCTGCACACCCCTCACTGGGGATTGAGCCCAAAACCCAACATGTGCCCTGACCGAGAATCAAACTGTGACCTCCAGGTTCATAGGTCCACACTCAGCCAATGAGCCCAACCAGCCCAGCACAATAAATAATTTTTTTAATATATTTTATTGATCTTTTACAGAGAGGAAGGGAGAGGGATAGTTAGAAACATCAATCAGCCACCTCCTGCACACCCCACTGGGGATGTGCCCGCAACCAAGGTACATGCCCTTGACCGGAATCGAACCTGGGCCCCTTCAGTCCATGGGCCAATGCTCTATCCACTGAGCAAAACTGGTTAGGGCTAAATAATTTTTGAAATTGAAAAAAAATCATGACTCATACAATTTTTTATCCTTTTTTCTCCCTCAATGCATATTAAGATTATTTGCTAAATGTTTTGTGATATACATATTTTGCCTTCTCACTATCAGAACAAATATATATTCTTATCTCTGGAAAAGATAATATTACTCCTAGTGACAGTGGTGTGGCTGACTTGAGAGTCTTTACACGGGGTGGGCAAAAGTAGGTTTAAAGCTGTGAGTACACGAAACACAGAGTTTATTCTTGTGTTATCACATTAATTATTGTATTATTTTCCATACAAGCAACTATAAACCTACTTTAGCCCACTCTTGTATTTAATTGAAATAGAAGTACATTTGTAAATTAATAATGGATATATCTCATGTGTTAGTGTCACAAAAAGTAATAACATTAGTCACACTCCACCTTCCATTTTTACAGAGAGGACCAGAGGATATTAAAACTCTTATCTGCCCTAATCAGTTTGGCTCAGTGGATAGAGCGTTGGCCTGCGGACTAAAGGGTCCCAGGTTCGATTCTGGTCAAGGGCATGTACCTTGGTTGCAGGCACATCCCCAGTAGGGGGTGTGCAGGAGGCAGCTGATGGATGTTTCTCTCTCATTGATGTTTCTAACTCTCTATCCCTCTCCCTTCCTCTCTGTATAAAATCAATTAAATATATTTAAAAAAAACAAAACTCTTATTTTACTACTAGAGGCCCGGTGCACGAATTCATGCACAGATGGGGTCTGATTAGGGGCGGGGGAAGGGGCCGCAAGTGGTTGGCCAGCCAGCCCCACCCCAGTCAGTGGGAGGGGACGGGCCAGCCACGGGGAGGGGCAGCGTGAGGTTGAGGGGGGCCAATCGGGGCCCCGATCGGGTTGGTTGGCCGCCACAGTGTGTGTAACAGCAACTGGTCATTCTGATCGCTTGGTTTTTATATAAATAGATTTTTGTTACAAAGTAGTAGTGTGGGGCACTGTAAGTTCAAGGCCATACCACAGCACTTTTTAAGCTAGAGCCTTTAAAATGAAGGCACACCAGGGTGACTGGCTTTCTCTCAGCATGATCCATTTCTAAGGCTATCATGACATGAATAATCAGGAACACTGCTCACAGTTCTTCCAAACAAAGCCAGAGAGTCCCTAAGATATTTTAGAACTGTGTACTGAGATGGTATAATTAGTGCTAACAACTTCCAACTTCTAATTTTTAAGCTGAAATGCTGTGGGCTCTCCCTGTACAGCTGAGACCTTTGAACTTCCATGCCAGATTCTCCTCCACATCTTACATCTGTAGCTCTCTGTCAGGCATGTGCTCTCAAGTTTTGGTATAGTTCTTCTCATAGTGCTTGGTTTTAGGGTGTTAGAAATGATTTTTGCTTTTGTTGGCAAACAGGAAGCTTTTTGCATTGGTAAGATCTCCATCTTGTTACTAGCTTGGGGCATTTATAACATAACAGTTAAGAGACTTACGTTTGGAGTCAGAAAGACCTAGGTTCAAGTGCCACCTCTGCCACTTCCTACATATAGAACTTTGAGCATGTTAACTATATTGAAATCTCTGTAAACCTAAGTTACCTCATAATTAATTGCTAACATTAATTATGGGCAGGCACTGTTTTAAGCCCTTTGCCGTCACTACCACCTTTTAACCTCACGACAACACTATGAGTTCAATTCTGTTATGATCCCTCTTTAACAGAAGAGGAACACTAAAGCCTTGATTAAGTAACTTGCCTGACATAATCTGGTAAGTGGCAGAGCTAGAATTTGAATCCAGGTACTCTGTCCTTGTTTCCATTATTCCAAACTGATTGATTTATGAAATGGGTATAATTATAACTTTCTCAAGGATTGTTGTAGGGATTAAGTAATAAAATATGCAGACATTGCTTACCACATAATAATCACTCAATAAATGTAAGAAATAATAGTAAGGTGTCTCCCCCCTCCCCTTTTATTCTGTTCCACAATTTTCTTTTGCTGCTTTTGAATAATAAGGTGTTAAATTCTTTCAGTCTCTGTTGTGGTGCTTCTGAAAATAGCTGTTTCTACAGTAGGTTTCAGGAGTAGATCAGAATATACCTCATGTTCTATAACCGAGGATAGAGGGGTGGTTTTTTATGTAGCCTTGGTGTGAGACACAAACTTGCATTTGCTTAGGGTGGGCTTACATGGATGGCTCCAAGTCCTGGCCTCACAAACAGAAGAATGTATCTGGGGTAACGGGAGATAAATAAGTGATTTCATGATGGGTATCTTCTCCTTGCCCAAAACTTAGATTATCTTAGCTATAAAACAGACACACTTAGCTATAGTTAACGGCGTCTTATATCAGTAGAATACTTAATTTTTTTTTTTAATTTGTTGTAGCTGTTCTAAAGAAATCCCAATGGCTGTTCTGCTCAAATTTGTTTCAGAAGGAGACAATATCCCAGATGCATTAGGTCTTGTTGAATATCTTAATGAATGGCTTCAGATAATCAAACCACATGTAAGTTTTTTCCTATAGCTTAAGCCTCTGATTTCTCTGGTTATATATTCATATATTTTATATGCTATATAAGTAGACCAAATAAGTAGAAGTTTATGTTGAATATAAACATATTTCTACATAAAATTTATTTTAACTGAACTTTTTAAAGGAGGGCAAGTTAACCAACTTGCTGTTTACAGTTGTTTCGTTAAAGCTAATTTTCCATAAAAGGAATATCTTAAGTACTTCATTGTATTCACTATTCATGTTGCATTTATACCAAAAGCTTCTTATAAGAATAAACAAGTTCTTTTTGGAATTCAGGATTCCTTTTTTTTTTTTTTTAGAAAACAAAAGGTTATGTGAGCAATACTGTAGCTATCGAATACACATTATAATTAAAAGACTTTTCTCTATATGAAATAAGAACATCACACCTAGAGAAATCAGTTAGCCTTTAGGCATAGCAGAAGTCCCATAAGGCTGTTTTATATGGTAGGCAACTGTCTTTTTAATTTATGATTTTGCTCAGAACAAATTGATACCCTCAGCACTGATTTTTTTTTAATACCTATTTCTTTTAAGTTTGATTTTACTTGGTGGAATCTATCCACAGCCTTTCTGGCATACCTTTATAATTTGCAACTTGAGGAAATTTATCGTAAGTTGACATAAAGACATAGAAATGTATTGCTTTGTTTTTCATTACAATAAAACGGAGCTAAAAGTGTCAAAACCAAAAAGAACCAAAAAACTAGAGAAGGGAGAGTTTTATAACACTTACATGTTAAAAGATAATTTGTTGGTAAAGATGAAGGGTTAAAATATTTTGTTCTTCGGTTACAGAGTGATGACGCCACAGCATCTGCCTTGCCGTGGAAAATGCCAAGTTCTTGGAGATTACTCTTTGGCAGTGGTCTTCCCCCTGCACTTTTCTGATCTGTTTTCATTTTTATACCTTATGTCCCAAGATACTTATTACCAACACAACTGTTAGCTGTATAAAAGTTGTATTATCTAATGTATTAGAAAAATCTCAACTCTTTACAGAAAAAATGGATTAGCAAAAGATTGGTTTTGTTATGCTTTTCATCATATACAACAAATGTAAATTTTGTACAATAAAATATTTCCTAAGTAATTTCATGACGTGTCATTTTAGTTTTTTAACTCAGACTTCTGTATTAGTTTCTTTTTCTGCTGTAACAAATTACTACAAACTTAGTGGCTTAAAACAACACAAATTCTTTACAATTCTAAAAGTCAGAAGCCCAAAATTAGGTCTCCCTGTACTAAATCTAAGTGTTAGCAGGTCTGTGTTCCCTATGGAGGCTCCAGGAGAGAATCAGTTTGCTATCCCTTACCAGTTTATAGAAGCTACATTCTTTGGCTCATGACCTCTTTTACTTATAAGGATCCTTGTGATTACATTGGGCACAACACAATAATCTACAATAATTTCCCCACCTTGAATTTTAGTATAAAAGAAATAATAAAAATAGCTCCCATTTTTAAGTAAGCGTCTACTACATACCAGTCACCTTTTACACATGATCTTATATATCTCATCTGTAAAACAAGGCCTTATAATATTAAAGGATACCAGGTACATACTACTGCGTAGTACTTAGTAAATGCTTTGTTTGTGATATATAAAGCATACTGGGTTCCATAGCCTGTTCCTGTTTCCCTTATTAAAATAGTAAGGGGAAGTGACAACCAGATAGTGGAGTAGGAAGTTACAGCCCTCATTCCCCACAGAGACACCAACTTAATAATATAGAGGCCAAAATGCCTTTATGAAAAATCCAGAAACCAGTTAAAAAGTCAGAATCTTGAAGTAGCAAAAGAAGACTGACTTAGCGCATACAAATGAGCTCCCATAAAATGATCAGTACATCTCTCAGCAAAAACCGTAGCGGCCAGAAGGGAGTGGGATAATAGAAAGTTTTGTTTGAAGAAGAAAAACAACCTGACAATACTATCCAGCAAAACTATAGTTCACAAATGAAGAAGTACTTTTCCAGATGAACAAAAGCTAAGGAAGCTCATCACCACTAGATGTGTGCCTTTCAAGAAATGCTAAAGGGAGTCCTGTAAGTTGAAACAGATTTTATCAACATGAAAGCATACAAAAATATAAAACTCTCTGGTAGATGTAAATAGACAAATACAGGACACTGTAATGGTGTTGTGTAAAGTGTGGGCCAGCCCAAGCTGCTTCCGGTAGTTTTTCCATACAAGGGGCCTGTCTTTGCTCACAGTGTGGACTTTACTAAAATCTCTCAAAGGTTCACAAACCCTATATAAGCAGCATCTGGCCTCAGTGTACCCCATATTTCTTGCTAAGCAGCCCCAAGCCCAGCAATAGTAGCTGGCCTCAATTCCCAGTTTAGCCTCCCAGGCCCAGCACAAATGGCAACCATCTGCAAACCACTTTGTAGGTCATATTAGTGGCCCCAGGCAGGGCACAGGCAGCAGTTGTCCTTGGCCTGCATCAAAGTCCCTCCCAAGAGGCCCCAGAACAAACACCCGATAACCAACTTTAGATCACACCAGTTATTTCATGCAAGCAGAAACAACAAAAAAAAAGCTGGGATAGCAACATTTATGCCAGAAAAAAATAGCCTATAAAACAAGAGTCAAAGAGGGACCCAGCAATTCCACTTCTGGGTATTGATCTGAAGAAACCCAAAACACTAATTTGGAAAGAGTTGCATCCCTATGTTCATTGCAGTATTATTTACAATAGCCAAGATATAAATGCAACCTAAGTGCCCATCAACAGACAAATGGATAAAGAAGTGGTGCATATATACAATGGAATATTACTTGGTCATAAAAATTTTTTTTTACCATTTGCAACAACATAGATGGACTTAGAGGGTATTATGTTTAGTGAATTAAGTCAGACAGAGAAAGACAAATACCATATGATTTTACTTATATAAAGAACAAAATAAATGAACAAACAAAACATAAATCAACTCATAGATACAGAGAACAGATTGGTGGTTGACAAAGGTGAAGGGATTAAGCAGTACATACTGTAGTTACACAGCAGTCATGGGGATGTAAAGTATAGCATAGGGAATATAGTCAATAATATAGTAACTATGTGTGGTGTCAGATGAGCACAAAAGAGCATAAAGAAAGTATCATCCATAATCCTTACAGCCAAAATGAAAAACTATTGACTTCTGCTGTGATTCTACCTAAACATATACACCTATATATCTACAGATATAGATATAATTTAACTAAGTTAACATAATATTGTATATAAAATTTTGTATCTTGTTTAAAAGCTATTTTTAAAAAATATTTTTATTGATTTTAGAGATGAAGGGAGGAGAGAGAGAGAGAGGAGAAATTTAGAGATGAAGGGAGGGGAGAGAGAGAGAGAGAGAGAGAGAGAGAGAGAGAGAGGGAGGGAGGGAGAGAGAAACATCCATGTGAGAAACAAATATCAATCAGTTGCTTCCCAACTGGGTGGGGATCGAACCCACAACCTGAGTATGTGCCCTGACTGGGAATCAAACCAGCAACCTTGTGGTGCATGGGATGATACTCAACAAACTGAGCCATACTGGTCAGGGTTCTTATTTAAAACATTTTTAAATTACACAAATGATGAACCTGTTGTCACCATAATAAATTCAAAAAATACAGACATTAAATGTTCCCTCAGCTCTTCCTTCCTGCCATGCCCCCTTCTCCCCAGAGAGACCACCATTCAGGTTTGACCTGTATCCCCAATTTTTGTGCATTCCATTATGCAAGACATCAGTATGTCTAGCTTTCTATTAAAACATCCAGCAGAGGGTCCTAGCTGGTTTGGCTCAGTGGATAGAGTGTCAGCCTGTGGACTGAAGGGCCCCAGGTTCCATTCCGGTCAGGGGCACATGCCTGGGTTGTGGGCCCAATCCTCAGTGGGGGGCATGCAGGAGGCGGCTGATCAATTATTCTCTCTATCATTGATGTTTCTGTCTTGCTCTCTCCCTTCCTCTCTGAAATCAAAAAAATATATTACCAAAAAAAAAAAGAAATTGACAATTGAGAACAAATTCTCCAAAATAGGCCGTGGCTGGGTAGCTCAGTTGGGTTAGAACATCGTCCCAATACGCCAAGGTTGCAGGTTCAGCCTTTTCCTGGCACATACATAAATCAAAACAATGAATGCATAAATAAGAGGAACAACAACTTGATGGTCACCTCTTTCCCCCTTCCCCTCTCTCTAAAATCAATCAATAAATTTGAAAAATTAAAAAAAAAATCCAGTAGAGGGAACTGTTGGACTATTTTCTCTCTTGATATGTCAGTTATACTTTTTTGTTTATAAAAAATCTGTCTTGGATATCATTTACACAATGCAGAATGGTGTATCAATTTATAAATATAGTAGTTCTACTGACTAATTTCTGATCTAAATAAAAATTTTAAATCTTATTTTCTTCCTTCAACTTTCTTGTTTGTTTTTATTTTCCTTAACCTTGAAATTATGTGGTTTTTAAAAGGATTATTGCTACTGTATATATTTTGAGGGGGGAGAGGAGGGAGTGGGAAGCCCTGCTGTTGGCAGAAATAGAACTTTTTTTCCCTTGAGAGAAAGATAAATCAGATAAAATGAAATGAGGTGAAGATAAAACTTTTATTTCATCTGGCAGTAATTCCATTTAAAATTCTAAATGGATTAGGATTTTTTAATGAAGTCTATCATATTTAGATATTCTTAAAATGTTTTGTTCTGCCCTGACCAGTTTGGCTCAGTGGAGCAGCCGTGGGCAAACCACGGCCCGCGGGCCGGATCCGGCCCGTTTGAAATGAATAAAACTAAAAAAAAAAAATAAAAAGACTGTTCCCTTTTATGTAATGATGTTTACTTTGAATTTATATTAGTTCACACAAACACTCCATCCATGCTTTTGTTCCGGCCCTCCGGTCCGGTTTAAGAACCCATTCTGGCCCTCGAGTCAAAAAGTTTGCCCACCCCTGGGATAGAGCATTGGCCTGTGGACTCAAGGGTCCCAAGTTCGATTCCAGTCAAGGGCATGTACCTTGGTTGCGAGCACATCTCCATTAGGGGGTGTGTAGGAGGCAGCTGAGCGGTGTTTGTCTCTCATCGATGTTTCTAACTCCCTCTCTCCCTTCCTCTCTGTAAAAAATCAATAAAATATATATTTTTTAAAAGTTTAAAAAAATGTTTTGTTCTGAGCTCATAAATTCTGTGTATATGATTATTTCAGCAATATTTTATGTAAGTTACATATGTTTATATATAGGTACCATATATATGATTCCACAACAGTTCTCAATGAAAGAACCTGACCAAACTTGCCAGCAATTGCCCAGCCAGCATGGCTCAATGGTTGAGCGTTGACCTATGAATCAGGAGGTCACAGTTTGATTCCCAATCAGGGCACATGCCTGGGTTCCAGGCTCCATCCCCAGTGAGGAGCGTGCAGGAGGCAGCCAATCAATGATTCTCTCTCATCATTGATGTTTCTATCTCTCTCCCTCTCCTTTCCTCTCTCTGAAACAAATAAAAAATACATATTTTTAAAACTTGCCAGCAATATTCAGCCTGTTTTTCTGATGTTGTGGTGGCTTTGTTACACTGTGCTGAATGACCAGTGTTTGCAACTGAATTCAACGTGCTGAGTGGCCATTCTTGACTGAAATTTTATTTAGGGGAAAGATAATTAGTGGTTCCTGAATAGAAGCCAATACTGTGTGGCCTTTCCCAGCTCCTACTTATCCCCCCTCCCCCCTACCATGGTTTCCCACTTCCCTTTCAATGTAAAATGATTCCTCCCAATACTGTTGTGAACAGCATTTTCCCAACCCAATCATTCTTTTCTCTGTCAGGGCCTTAAAAAAAAAATCAGGCAGATGAATTTCAACAGAGAGAAATTCAGTTGCTTTTAAATATCTCACTTTTAAGGATTTGCCATTTTAAACATTTGGTCTTGGGACAAATTTGAAAATGGTAATTATTCAATAAATATTTATTGAGCACCTACTATGTGCCAGGCACTGTTCTAGCACTGCAGACCCTGACCCTCTTGGGGAGCTAACATTCTAGCAAGCAATAAACAAGAAGTATAGCCCTAGCGGGTTTGACTCAGTGGATAGAGTGCCTGTGGACTGAAGGGTCCTGGGTTTGATTCCTGTCAAGGTCAGTAGGGGGTGAGCAGGAGGCAGCTGATCAATGATTCTCTCTCATCATTGATGTTTCTATTTCTCTCTCTCCCTTTCCCTTCCTATCAGAAATCAATAAAAATATATTAAAAACAAGCAAAAAAACCCAAGAGGTATAATAAAAGTATACTCTGCATAACATGTTGAAAGGTAACAAGCACTATAGAAAATGTAGATTAATCTGGGATATAGTCACCATTGCCAGATTGTTCTTTTATGTTACTATCTTGCTCAAAAATATCTAATGCTTTCCTAAGTGTGTCACTCAAGCGTTTCTCTCTGCTCCTGGCCTATTCTCCCACCTGTTACTGGGCCATTTCCACAAACTCAGGCCTGGATCCTCACTGGGTCCCAGCCTCCTTCCCATGCTCAAACCATTGCTCATGCTGTTTCTTGACTCGTAAA
>NW_006290305.1:2665608-2666133 GCF_000327345.1 Myotis davidii | reverse complement strand
TACTCTTTCCTCCTAGTTGTAGGACTTCCACTCAGCCAGCGTTCCTGTGGGTCTGGGTGATGTCCCTTCCGTCTTTTAGTTTCACTTTTGAAATGGTTGTTCGAGGCGGCAAACTCCGGCGTTAACCTATGCCGCCATCTTGGTTCTCTCTCATGCTGTTTCTTGACTCGTAAAATGTGCTCCACCTTGGGCATATGGCCTATAAGAAATGTTGCTCCTTTCCCCCAAGTACTTTGGGGCCTCTGCAGAGCTCATCAATCTTTAAGTTCCCTGGTGTTTGTCATCTGCCCCCCACCCACCTCCCACATTCAGCTTCATCATATTCCTCCTTGGATTTTTACTTAATGATTTCTGAAACATGGTTATAGATTATATACCTGTGCAAATAATCAGCTTCTGGAAGGCAGACATCAACCTCAATGTGTAACTCAACTGCTTGCTACAGGTCCTCAGAACTCTTCCTGTTGTGAACATGAAGGATAAACCAATAAGTAGAGACACTTGTGTACAGTTTCTAAATTGATA
>NW_006290305.1:2665263-2665539 GCF_000327345.1 Myotis davidii | reverse complement strand
GGAGACACGTCAGCATGAGAAGATGCGTGCTGATTCTGTCATTCTATCTGCCAAACACCAGTTTTTAATCTTTAAACATTTGTTGGTAAAACTGATTTGACCCAAGGCGTGGTATTTTCAAACTACTTTTCTATGATTTCCCTCTGGAAGCATTCTGTAAACAATATTTTGTTGCTTGCTTCTAAAACTCTAAATATTAGCCTGCTTTGTTGTTAAGTGCAAGTCATTAAAATCTCATTCAATCAAATCTCTATCACGGCTGTCAAATAAGTCTAG
>NW_006290305.1:2630608-2665183 GCF_000327345.1 Myotis davidii | reverse complement strand
GGTCAGAATTCAGAACCTGGGCTCTTTTTAAAAAGGCAGCGACATCAACAGACATATTTGAAGGCATTTCTTCCAGGAACTACTTTTCAGTGACTGTGCACACAAAGGACGGAGACAGAGCTGAGACAACAGCAGGTGCCTTGGCAGAGTCAGCAGCCTGCTCTGGGGAGCCTAGGGGTTTGCACAAGGAAAACCCAGCCACAGCCGTAAGGTTTTATTGACAGCGCCTGCATGAAACTCTCTGAACTTGAACACACAAGCCAAATATAATTAAAGCACCAAGTTTTGCTAAAGGTTCAAACATGAGCGTTTGAAAGCCTTAAAGCCAAGTGGGCCAGTCGTGTCAAATGCCAAGGTCTACAGAGGAGTGCCCCCATCAGCCCAGGATCAGAGCTTTGCCAGGATGCATGAAATCCTTGAGACTGTAGGAAGTACCAACAGGCCATGTCCAGCAAAACCATAAAGAGACAACGCAGTACTTGGTGGCTTGTTTCCACGTCTGATCTGTCCTTCTTTTTTTCTGGAGCCTCCTATTTGCAACTTCTCTCAGGAAAACATGGAATATTAACCACGGATTTACATAGAGTTGTTGCTTATCCAGGAGAATGTGGAGATGGGACTTGAACTTGGGAGTTCAGGGAAAGGCCTCATCCTAATGGTCTCACACTTCACACTGGCTGAGTGTGTGCTACCTCTGTGCACTTCCACGGGTGCTGGCAATGGGTGCTTTCCTCAACCTGGCTTTGGGTCTGTCTTCCTGTTCCTCCAGCAAGCACTGGATTTGGGCCTTGGCCACAGGACGATGCTTTTCACCACCTGACCTCTTCCAGATGCTCACTCCCACAGCACAGTGGGGTCTGAGAGAAGAGAAGACTGAGAGCCATCATCATGTATCTGAGCTTGGGAGAACAAGAAAGCCTAATGAAACTGTTCATCATTGCCAATTAAGACAAATAATTGAAGATGGTTACTCAACAATTGAAAACTCACACTTAAAAAAAAGTGAAGCCTACCCAGTGTGGCTTGGTGGTTGAGCATCAACCTTATGAACCAGGAAGTCACGGGTTCGATTCCCAGTCAGGGCACATACCTAGGTTGCATATGGGAGGCAACTAATCTGTTTCTCTCTCATATCATTAGTTTTCATTTAGAATGAATGTGTTTGTTACCACAGCCTGTATCTTGCATAAAGCATTTTCTCTGAAACAATAGTTTTGTGTATTGTTCTCCTTTCATTACCTTAAAGCAGTGGTTCTCAACCCTCGCTGCACATTAAAATCACTTGGGAATCTTTTTAAAATCCTGATTTCTGGGCCTCATCCTCCGGAAATTCTGTTTCTTTGTTATGGGGTGGGGCCACAACATTAGTAACAAAGAAACAGAATTTCCAGAGGATGAGGCCCAGAAATCAGGAACTTAAAGATTCCCAGGTGATTCTAATGTGCAGCCAAGGTTGAGAACCACTGCCTCAAAGCCTAGCCAAGTCTCAATAAATCCTCTGCTTTAAAACTTCCACATGTCCTTGGGTGAGGACTAAATAAATAAAGTACATTGTGCAGGAGGTAGCTGATAGATGTTGCTCACATTGATGTTTCTCTCTCCCTCTCACCAAAAAAATCAATAAAAAATATATATTTTTTAAAAGTCGTAATTCCTGAAATCCAAAAATGGAATGGTAGTGGTCAGGGACTGGCAGGGGGATGGAGGTGGAGAATAGAAGTTACTTACTAATCAATAGGCATAAAATTTCAGTTAAACCAGATGAAAAATAATATAGATCTGTATAACTATAGACAACAATAACGTAGTGTATACTTAACATTGTTTTTTAAAAAATATATTTTGTTGATTTTTTTAGAGAGAGGAAGGGAGCGGGATAGAGAGTTAGAAACATCGATCAGCTGCCTCCTGCACACCTCCTACTGGAGATGTGCCCGCAACCAAAGTACATGCCCTTGACCAGACTCGAACCTGGGAACCTTCAGTCTGCAGGCCAATGCTCTATCCATTGAGCCAAACCAGTTAGGGCTTAACATTTTGTTGAGGATAGATCTCATGTTAAGTGTGTGTGTGGGGGGGGCGGGGGGAGGAGAGAGGCAAAGGACTGAGTCAGACAACCCAGAGAGTTCTGAATCTTAAGAAGAAAGCTTCAAAAGACTTAATATCATAATCAAGTCATATAAGGTAGAAATGAAGAGTGTTGACTGTATCTGGCTATAGTATGAGTTAAGATGACCTTACTAGGTCATTTCTGGAGTGATATGAGAAAGTCAGGTACTAGTGGGGTAAATATGGGAAGTGAGGCAATTGAAGCAGTTGAGTTCTGATAACCCTTTCTTTATTTGTTTAAAGTATTATATATGAATCCTTTTCCCATTGACCTCTCTCCGCTCATTCCTAACCCCCACCCCCCTCCGGCCCCCACTCTGTCCAGCACATGCCCTCACCACCCCCTACTGGCTGTCCATGGGTTATGCTTGCATACAAGACTTGATCTCTCACTGTCATACCGCCCCTCCACTGCCATCGCGCCCCCCGCCCCCCACCACATCCCCCCTGAGGTTGGGTGGTCTGTTCAATGCTTCTATGTCTCTGGATCTATTTTTATTTTTATTTTTATTTTTTTTAAATATATTTTATTGATTTTTTACAGAGAGGAAGGGAGAAGGATAGAGATAGAAACATCGATGAGAGAGAAACATCGATCAGCTGCCTCCTGCAAATCCACCACCGGGGATGTGCCCGCAACCCAGGTACATGCCCTTGACCGGAATCGAACCCGGGACCTCTCAGTCCGCAGGCTGACGCTCTATCCACTGAACCAAACCGGTTTCGGCTCTGGATCTATTTTTAGCTCATCAGTTTGTTGTTCATTATATTCCATATGAGATCATGTGATTTTATCTTTCTCCGACTGGCTTATTTCTCGACTCTTTTAAGCTTTGTTGAAACAATGAATTATCTTTGCTGTACTACTTTGTGGTATAATAAACTTTTTATGCATTCTTTAGGAAATATTTTGCAAGGATTAATAGTTTGCTTACTCCTAAAAATAGACCTAAGAATCCCTGGAAAACTGTTGAAAAGAACATACGGTTACCTAAAATTTTTAAAGGTAAGATAGAAAATAAAGAAAAAAGAAAAAAAGAAAAGATAGGTTTATTCAATGAACAGTATTATAAAACTTTCACAGTTGGCAAAACAAAATAAATTATGAGTTATTATATTGTTAAGGTGATGCTTATGTGATGCAGAGACTTGAGTATCTTTGGACAACAAGAAAATCACCAATAACTTGACAACTGACTGGATACATAAACCAAACCCATCACTTAGTTGGGAATTTAAATGATCAGGGCACATGTGGACTTGATCTCCAGTGGGGGGCCAGCAGGAGGCAGCCGATCAATGATACTCTCTCATCATTGATGTTTCTATCTCTCTTTCCTTCTCCCTTCCTCTCTGAAATCAATAAAATATATATATATTTTTAAAAAATGATAAAGGAGTCAAAAGCCTCACTCAGGAAAGAATTGCTGGTCTCTTTATAACAGGAAATGTTTGGGAAAAACAACATCTAACACAATATTGTGTTAGATAAATAACACTGTGATTTTTAAAAACTGCACTGAGTTGCTATACTTATTTGGAATTAATACCATTATCCATATTACTATTTTTCCAAGCAGTAAAAGAATATTACTTTCCTTTTATTGTTTTTACCTAATCTATATTGATAGACTACTGAGGGGTAACTGAAAAAAAAGCAACCAAAAAACAAAAAACTCAAGAAGCCAGTGCCAGTATTACATGTCAACTGTTTAGTTATAAAAAATTTGCGAGTAAATCCTTAAGAAAACATTATTTGAAGTAGAGCTGTGCTAAGATAATGCACACAAACCAACATGGTCTATTTAATAAAAATATTTAATGCTGCCAAAAAGTATAAAAATACAGTAGAAGTGGCAGTACAATACAAAGTAGTCTCTCCTAATTTATTTCTTTTACATCTTTCCACATTTCATACATTAGATTAAAAAACTTAACAAATCATCAAATTAGAGAGTTCTGCAAAGTCTTCTGCTGGTGGTGCTCTTCTTTCCCTGGATGTAAAGTTTACTTTGTAAACAGACAAATGTGAGGCAATCTACGGGTTTATCAAGCCTCACATTAGTTTCCGGAGTGGGCTTCAGGTCTTGCTTTGCACATCAATGGTTCAAAATTTATAGCTGCAGAATATTCTCAAGTCATGAATATTTAGGTGTCTGTCAATCTTGGCCTAAAACATAAAATAAGAAGTCATCTATTCAATTCATATTTACCAAACACAGAGATGTACATAGATACACACAAACATAAAAGGACTAACAATGAACTAAAAAGGCAACAAGAAACATTCCAACATATCACATTCAACCACACTTAAGTGCTTCACTGTATGTTGGTAAAATTGCTTAAGTGCTAGGTTTTCAAACAGAATTGGTGGTGTGAGGTAGGCTCATGTTAAAGCAAAATAACTCATATTGTTTTTCCAGGAATTACTATGAATTTTGTTGGTCATACTATATTACTCAAGAAATAACCTCCATGTGAGATACTGACAGACAGGTTTTAAAAAAATAGATCCACCACAGTTTAGCAAGACTATATGTATGTGCTAGACTTACCAACACTTTTCCATTCAATTCAAAAGTCTAATCCAATTTGGACCTCCACTGTATCATACTGCTAAAAATATTATGAATGTAATGTTTGAACATTAAAATCACGGCCTATTAGCAGCATGCTTTTTGTCCTGAAGATAACATTAATGAATATAGCAATATAGAACTGGTGACACAATTTAGTTACTATCAATACAAAAGAAAACACAGACATAAAGTAATTGATTTATTGTATTTTAATGCCAAAAAGATAAATGAGAGTTTAAACAAACAATAGACAGATGAAATAGCTATTTTTAGGGCAGTTGAGTTTTTTATGTTATTTCACAATGTTTGCAAATAGCCAAACTTTTTAGATAAATGGTATTTTCATTCTTCCCCCAACTTCCCTCACTAAAACAAAAAAATAACCCAAATCTAAGTACTTGTCATTATTGTATCCCCACATATATAAACAGGATATATAAACCATACCCACATATATTTTTCAAAAACATTTAGTCAAAAACCCCAAAATACCACGACTGGAGTTTCTCCTGACTACTGGCTCCTTCTACCGAAGGAAAGAACAATAGCACCAAGCACTCTGGTGTTCTCAGTACCCGTTTTCTCAGATTTTCTAGCACCGAGAGAGAAATGTCAAGTCATCAAGAAAACAGTCTCCTTAGACACCTGTGGGTCACAAAAACTACTATGGCTGCTTAATGTGCTGCTACAAAACACATCTTTATTCCCCAGCATTCACAAAATTGTTCAGTGAAACAAAGGAACTTAACCCAGCCAAAGTGCATGAAATAGTGGTTTAAACTGAACATTTGGATGTTACAGTATTTCTCTGGTCTATTAGTAGTTTAAACTGTTTCATAAGATTTTTGATTTGGGTGAATTTTTTTCACTTAAGAAATAGAGGGTTACTTTAAATTTTAACAAGTAAAAGTAGTTGCCTAATATTTTTCAATCTAAATATTTGGTTTAAATATTGCATAAAAACAGAGTCAGTGTGACATAATGGAAAAAGTATGAGATCTGTAGTTAATGGAATTCTAAAGAGTAGAGTTTGAATCCCAGCTCTGGTATGTACCAGCTGAGCAATCTTGAACAAGGTACTTATCTTTCGACTCAGTTTTATTACCTCAAAATAGGGGAAATGTGATGTATCTAGAAGAGGTACTATGGGGGTTAAATTTAGGTTATATATTTAAACTGATCCGCAGAACTGTAGCTATTCAACATACAATACTGTCTTCCCCAACAGGGTATTAAAGACACAATTACCAAAGAAAATTACCATTTACAACAACTAAAAGAAACAGTGTTTTTAAAAATTCACTTTTTTTTCTTTTTAAGTATTATTATGGGGGACAAGAAAATAAGATGAAATCATTGGGAATGTTAACGACTTTAAAAGTCTATTTCCAAGACTGAAAAGACAAATGGGCTTCATATTAGGGGGGAGGGGGGGGAGATTCACCCAAATCATTTTTTGCTGTTTTATTTAACAAGATGAAAGTGAAATCAGTTCAAATAAATCAAGTGGAATTAGTCCTGCTTGGTGCTTCCTTTGGAGCAGTAGCCCTCAGATACTGACCCCCCGTGCTAATGCTGGAATGGAATGAGGACTGGGCTCACACACAGAGCAAAAGGTTCCCAAGCTGGCTCCACACCTGAAGTAACAGAAAATCAAAACTGCACCCAAAATAGGTTTTGCCACTGGAATAAGAAAAACTCCTCTAAGATAAGCAAAGCATTGCCTTATAAACAAAATGAACTTACCCAGTTTCCCTCTCTTGAATTCCCAAACTCAAAACAACTTTTTTATAGCAGACATTTGAAATATCAACACTATTATGTGTCTAAAATAGCTATGCCAAATTAGAGCACCAAATGGTCTCTTTAAAGAAAAAAATTCCTAAGCAAGTCTCCTTATAGCTCCCCAAACATACTATGCAATGGAAAAACCAGACAATATTAAAATCGACTCTGTAATATCCTCACTAAATCCCATAATTCTCATATTCCGCTCAAAATTATAAAACCAAAATAGAGTTCAAAAGATTGAACTTTTCCCTCTCCTCGTGGATTGCACAGAGGTGTCAGAGCACTTTAACATGTTTTCATGGTCAGCTGTTCAGACTGTTACTGATCAGGACAAAGCCTCCCAAACCAAGCAGTGGCTTGTTGTCTGAACTGCCGCTTACACTTGGCCGAGCTCTGTGATGGAGTGAATGCATACGACTTGAGAAAAGGATCAGCACTGACTGTGAGGAAAAATTCTCCCCAAAGTTTCTAGAATCCAGTGGCCAAATGAGGTAACCCTTTCTCTGAAGAGTATCGAGAGAAAACACTCCTGCTTAGAGCAATCTGAATGTGATGAATGTCCCTACTGTTGAGGGGAAAATGAGACAGCAAACCCGTAACATTTCCCTAGGAGTTTTTTCTTTAGCACACGACCTAACCAAGTGGGTAGCATAAAATTTCCAAATCTTAAAAGCTTAAATTCCCAAATCTGGATGAACAATGAAATGGCTCCATTATGGCCAGGTACATGGATATAGCCGATAAGTACATAATTTCTGGAGTGAGGATTCTTGAGTAGAATAAGCATTGTGGAGCTTCCACAATCTGAGTTTCTTCCCACCAAGGCATGTTATCACTCATATTCAGTGGAACAAGAGATGGCTAGAATTTCTAACACATCCATTGCTGTAAGGGCTGCTGGTATTGCTGTCCCATAAACAATAAAGGTAGGTATAAGGAAAAATGGAATCAGATTCAAACCAATTAACTAAGGGAAAAGATTAAAAAAAAAACACACAGGTCAATTCCAGAATAAATTATTCAAAGAATGACCAAGACCTGTGGGGAGAACTTCATTTTATTATGTGGGAAAAACAGTATGTCTCTATTTTTCAAAATTTCATTTCATAAGGTATTGTGCTCCTACCATCTAAATAAGTCAAAGCCAAAAAAGGGTGTCTTAAAGTAAGAGACATAATTAACTGCTAATGTAGAAATGAGAACACAGGAGCACAGTGCAGACATTTCTGCTCTGCACTTAGTCCCAGACTAGGATCGATGCACCAAGTCCCAACGTCGGCCACCCTCCACCTCTCCACCCCCTGCTAGTGTGCAGCAGACAAAGAGATCCACACTCCCTGCCCCCTGACAAACCCATGTGGACCCATTGGGAGAAAAATAAGTTAATGTTGGCAGGCATAACTCCGAGACTCTTGCCTGAACACAGATATACATAATAAGCATTAGGCTTATAATAGACTACATAAAAAATCTCTATAGGATTTATTTCTGAAAGTAAAAATCTAGGACAACTAGATTTAAAATATAATATAATAGCCAGGCAGGCATTTTGGAAATGTAGGTACTCATTAAAATAAGAGTATATAATGGTCAATATAAATATTTCTAATGTAATCAGGTTCTGGCCTGCATTTCTATAGAATCTAGTCAGAGATATTTTTCAAAGAGGGAAATATGATTTGTACAAGGTTATGTCTTTCTTGGAGAGATATCTAATTCTAAAATAAACTATACACATGAGACTTTTCAAAGATAGCGTAAAAGAATATAGAAATGTCAAGTCTCAGGTTGATTATGACTTAATAATAACACCACCTACCTCAAAAGCTTGTTGTGAGGATTAAATAGGATAATATAACTTATGAAAAGTGCTTAGCACAGTGCTTGGCACACAGTAAACGATCAATAAATGGTAGCAACCATCACTTTGAATTGATGCTGAAAACAAAGAAGGAATTGATATTAAAACTGAAGGACTGCTCGATGTCATAAACTACTTTATCAACCAGTATGTACCTTTTGATTCACACCATCAATTCTAGTTTATATAAAAATATTTATAAAACTAATGTAAGCGTTACAACTCCTTCCTCTGACATACCTGTTAAGCAGAGCTACTTTTTTTGTAATCAACAAGATTTTCACTTCCTTTCTCTTTTTATGTTCATTCCTTGATAGAAATATTAACTCACAGTGAAATGGACCAAAAAGATAGAAAATCACAGAGAAAATATAGAAAATATTCTTTAAACATGAGAAATGGTCTTTATATTGTTCTGAAGTTCTCTATTACATTTTTAAGCCTCTTAAGAATTCAGGAAAAGGGTATTATTTTAATTTTACATATGGTTAAATTATATATGGAGAATTCTATTTTTACATATATGTGCAAGCATAGATAAAAATCAATATAAGATAGCATAAAATACTTGGTGAAACCTGGATATACACAGTTGGTGTAGCCAGAGAAGATGGCATTAAATCAAAGGCTCCTGTCAGTTTATTAGTAGGAGTAAATATAAACAAAAATGAACTAGATGTTATTGTAAATGTTCTTTTCTTAATGTAAATAACAAAGCCTCTGACTTTAAAAATATCCTTTTTTCTTCCTTAACCTATTCAAAATATTACTACTTCACTAAAATCAAACTATACAACTGACTCTGAAAATCTGTTATAATTAGAAAATATTATGAAGACCTAAGCATACACAAATTGTGTAAATATGTAGACCCCGTCATGGATTAGTAACTTTTTCCTCTGGCTGTTACCTGAGAAGGCAGGAGCCATGTTTGTGTCCTTCTCTCTGATTAGTACCCCTCATTTAATAAAGGGTCAGGATGATGACTATAGGCACCACAGCATGTTGCCATATATTATCAATTAGTACATGGCACCTATTATTATTGTTGGTAAAAACTTAACACACTATCCTCAAGGACCTGCTTGGGGGAGGTAAGATAACTAACATTGCAGAAGTTCATCAACAAATGTTTACTACACTGACTATAATTTTAAAAATGTTACAACAAACACCACCCAGAAGGACAGAAAGCAGACAAAAAGCAAAGCTGCGATACTGAATCCAATGAAGCTCATTCTCCTGCAGTGGGGCAGTGTGCATATGATCAGCATTTGCTTTCCATAATAAGTCTTTACCTTTTTGTTTAAAGCAAGGCTATCTTCAACTGGAAATTTAATATGGTCTAGCCATATCTGAGTTGCAGAATAATATATTGTATTTTAACAAAGCAAGACAAGTTGGAAAGAAAGATTTTAAACAATAATGAACTAAAACATAAAGGTCTTGGTGCTTGAACACAGATTTAATGCAGACAGACATAAGAAAATGTCCCTCTTACCTCCTTTCCATTTAAAGGTTACAGGACACAGTAATACTGAATTAGGACACAGGCAGAAGTTTATTTATTTAATATGTAGTACCACCTACATCCTCTTTCATACTTGCAGCACAATTAACACATTCAAGAAGGCTACCAAATCAACTCAAAACATCTGTCAATGGTTTTCAAACTGTTTTTTTAAATTATAACTAATCCCTTAAAATAATTAAACTTCATGCAATAATCTTACGTAGTATATAGAAGAAATAAAGGAGAGAGATGGTCCGGTTGAAAGTAAAGGTTGATACCTTGGAGTCTTTCCTACCACTTCTTGTTGACCCCTTAGAAATCTAATGAGCACAGTTTGAAAACCAGCAAAATAATGGTATTTCATTATTTCAGCAATTAAATGTATAACAACTATTAAAAGTTTAAGTTAAATAAGTTGAACACTTAATGGAATGTAGGGTTTGAAGAAAACTGCCATTCCAGCAGCAGTTAAATTCATTAAACAATACACTTTAAAAAATACCCATTAAGAAGTTAAAGGGACAATGTAAAGTTTGTAAATCATCATACTATTTATTTAAGTAGAAAGAACTTAAAAATATTTATTTCAAAATTCAGTCTAGTATACTGAAATCATGGCAGTAAAATGCTGCTCCTTATTTTTATTTTCTAAATCATGATTTACCCCAATTATAAATTAGGGTAGTTACATTGAAATCTTCATAAAAAATAAGAGGTATAAGTAATGGGCTTTACAGAAACCAACTTCTTTACAAAGTCTTGATCAACTGTATTACCTGACTATTCAGTAAGGAGAATTTCCTTTTAAATATATTTTTAGGGAAAAATTTTGTTTCTTTGATTTTCTTTTTAAAATTGGAAAAACCATAAAACATAAAAGAAATGCACAGATATGGTAAAAAAAAAATGCTTACTAAGAGTTCTAACTGCTCAAATTTCTCCTTATGAAAATATCCAGTACAATTGAACCACATACAATTTTTTATTATAACAAATTTTTCAAATTTAGCTTTCTAAAAAAGTACATTTAACTACAAAAGTAAGATTAAATACTTATAAAATATATTTACCTTGACATGGTTAAGAATATAAATTATTGATGTTCATGTCAATAGTACATTATACATTACACACATTATTTAAAGGTCATTTTCTTTTCAGTAATATAATGTAGATAAAACCACGATATTTATTGCTTGTATCAAGTGCAGGTTAAAATCCAGGTAGCATCAAAAACAAATCCTTGTGATAAAGGATCTTCCTCAATTTGGTCAGGTGAAATATTACGTTTAACATGTATGAATACAGTTGCAAAATGTACCAGTTTTTAACAGGCATTAGAGTCTTTATTTTAGATCACCGTTTACAACTTGGGGATAGTGCCCTGAGATGTTGGGCTGAGGACTGAATATATTATTTATCTGGTTGGTGTCTATTCTACTGCTCCATTTTGGGGGATATGAGAAGTTCGCTAACAGAAAATCCTTGTGATTAATGCAACACTGTCAGCTATTAGTGCAGAAGCTTGCTGGGCACAATTGTATTATTTATAGGACACTCTGCTGAAAAAACAGTGTCCAGCCAACAAAAGCGCCAACCAAAATGACTGACACAAACCCCATCTTAGTGAAAATAGGTTGCCAATATAACCACCTTTTTCTTTTTCGTTCAGTCTCATTTAGCCTCTGTTTCATCTGCTGCACCTTCTGAGCCGTGTTAGCTTTTCTGTCTTCTCGAATTCGTTTCCGTAGAACACTACGAATAAATATGAACAAATTATAAGAAGTGCTTGCAGGACTTAATTACTCTCATACAGAGGACTTAACCTCAAATATCCACATTTCCCACACACACACATTTTTCAACTCAAACATTGTCATTTTTTTTAAAAAGGAAAAGATTTGGCTCAAATAAACTCTTACGAAAATTCTCAAAAACATAAACAACTAAAAGGGATAAAAAGCCTTAGTACTCTAAATGGTCCAAAGATGTGTTCTGATGATATATAAAATATTAACAAATACTTTTAGTAGGACCTGATAATAAGCATTGAGCTTTCTTTCTTGAACTGGTGACTGTCAGTTTTCTTTCTTTCTTATTTTTTTTCTTTATTGATCAAGGTATTACATATGTGTCCTTATCCTCCCTTGCCCCTTCCCCCCAACTCATACCCTCACCCCCCTGGTGTCTTGTCCATTGGTTAGGCTTATATGCATACATACAAGTCCTTTGATCTCTTTTCTTTCTTTCTTTGCTAACCAGCCAGAAGTGGAAAGATAAGCGGGTCCCCTATCATCTGATCCCCTTTTGTGTTTATACTTGATTTTTGACAAAGCCCTTGATAAAAGCCATCAACTTATTACTCTGTCCATACAGATCTCTAGCTTTCATTTGCTTAATACAGAATTTATGTTCCAATGGAAGCTCTTTGATTTCCAAGATAATGACCCTAGGACTACATAAAGAACAGCAAAGGTAACATGTAAGTTACAATTGCCTATATTACTGCAAAAAACTAACCAGTCTTCCTGCCTCCAAATTAAACATCGCCACAGTAATTTTCCTAAAGCATGGCTTTGATCATGTAGCTTGATGAAAAATCTTGAATGCCTTTTCAGTGTCTACTATGACATTAAGAGCCAACCTTTCCCTAACCAAAATGTCTAACCTGAATCTAATAATGAAAAACAATCAGAAGAATCCAGATTGAGGAGCATTCTAAAAGGAACTGGTCTTGCCCTAGCTGATTTGGGTTAGTGGATAGAGCGTCGGCCTACGGACTGAGGGGTCTCGGGTTCGATTCCGGTCAAGGGCACATGCCCGGGTTGTGGGCTCGTTCCCCAGTCGGGGGCGTGTGGGAGGCAGCCGATGGGTGGTTCTCTCTGATCATTGATGTTTCTATCTCTCCCTCCCTCTCTGAAATAAATAAAAATATATTTTAAAAAAGGAACTGGTCTAGAAGCTGCAAAAACACCAAAGTCAAGCAAGAAAAAAAAAAGTGGCGAACAGATTAAAGGAAACTAAAGAATCACATTAACTGGCTAGGCCAGTGTGGTTCAGTGGATGAAAATCCACTGAGAGGTCACCATTCCATTCCCTGTCAGGACACATGCCCAGTTTGCAGTCTTGATCTCCAGTAGGGGGTGTGCAGGAGGCAGCCAATCAATGATTCTCTTCTCATCATTGATGTTTCTACCTTTCTCCCTCTCCCTTCCTCTCTCTGAAATCAATAAAAAGATATTTAAAAAAAAAAGAATCATGTTAACCAAATAAAATGCATGGCCCTCAATTATATCTTGAATTAAAAAAAGAAAATAGCTATAGAGATTGGGACCATGAAAATGTTCCAAAATTTAGATTATGGTGATGACTATACAACTGTAAATATACTAAATCTATAGAAATGTACACTTTAAATGAATAAACTTAATGGTATGTAGATTATATCTAAGTTATGATGTGGATTTTTTTACAACTATATTAGATTTAAAAAAGTAATTTATTACTATATTAGATTTTTAAAAAACTTTATTCTTTTTCCAATAATAGAATTAAGCTTTAGCATTCAATTAAATATTTTATAATTTTATAAAAGCCAGATTACCAATTACATTATAACTATAGTACAAACACTACATAATTGTACAAATGGCAGGTATTCATACCATTTATTTTCTCTACCATGCTATATATTTTAGCATCCAATTATATATATTAACTTTTATGCTCAATTCGTATTTTGTTCAACATTTCCAACAGGTATCTGTCTGTAAGTATTGGCTTCTTATTAGAATGGGAAGTTCCTTGAGATCAGTGATGTAATCATATACTATTTAAATACCCTCAGGTAATAAATAAGTGGTTATATTAGTTCAATAAACAAAGGGCCTACATTAGTTCACATCTACTGACCTTTCTAAAAAACAGTCTCATCTTTTTATTCTTACCTCTCACTGTTCTCCTCCACAGTATCTTGCATTTTAGAGGACAGTCCTGTGTATCTGTCGCCTGTCAGTTTTTCTTCTTCTAGCCCTATCCTGTTCCCATTGTATTTTTCATTCATTAGTTTGGTGGGGGAATGATCAAAAACAGGACATAAATCTTCTTTAGAAAGTTCTTTCCACCGTTTCTAGATAAGGAAGAGAAAAAAAACAAATGCAAACTCAAATTTTGGCTTTTCTTAATATTAAAAGAACTTAAGAATTGAAATTCTATAGTCAATTTAAGAAAACCCTATAATGCTCATAAATAGAAAAGGACCTCATTAAATTATTACTCATGGTGAGAAGATTTTAGCCAATGCCAGATTTTGTAAGACTCCTAATCCACAGATATGTAACCCTAGAAGCAGTGACCAAGATGGCATTTGAATGTGATCTAGTATCTCCTTATTCCTTGCCACTATCTAACCTAATGAAGAACCGATGGTGAGATCTCCAAAGAGGTCCCCATGATGCCAAAGGACTTTAATATGGTTGACCATACCAGGCATTCTAGCAGCCCCAGGTACCCAGCCCACACCAGGTTAGGGAAAACTCCTCTAGTATGCATAAACTTCAGAGTGGGCAGGATTTAGACCACAATGAAGAAAAATTACATTTTTATGACCTACCCACAAAGCCTGTTGTGATTAATAAGATGACAGGTGAAAGGGCCTAGCATCATATCTGGCAAGTATTAGTCTACTTTGCCCTTACTGCCACCCTCCCTAGAGAGAGAGGACAAGGAAGAAGAGGTGCAGAGTATTTCTAGGCCTCTGGAAGATAAAGGCAGTGACAAAATACAGGCCAAAAAGGGAGAAGGTAAGTAGAACCTCAACACAGGGGATGATGGTCTCTGAAGTCTTTCAAGGGCTAATAAGACAACCATCCATCTCCTGCCAATAACCAGAGTAGTAGAGGAGGCAGAAGGGAGAGGAATGGCTTTGATTATTTATAACTTCAACATTGGCACAAAATGACTTGGTGTAGACGGGGTGGCCCCCTTTGAAGATCCTATCATGGAAAGATGGCGTCTTAAGTCTACTGAATAAGGAACTATATAGCTATTGTTGCAGGATTTGAACAGAAATTAACAATGCAACCTATACTTTTATAGAACTTATGGAATGCGCACTCCCTGGAGTTACTTTGATACAAAACAGCATTGTTAAAAACAATCCTTGTATATTTACATTTTTTAAAATCCTGGAAAATTCATTAATAAACGAGTTTCATTATCATACAACAGAGGAATTAAAAAGAAAAGGGCATTTTACCACACTCCAACTTTTCTGTGTCTATTTTATTAAGCTGTATATTAATGCATCTTTTTGTTTTATAGTAGTAGATTCACAAAAGACTTAGAGAATGTAAAATTCTATAATTTGTTGTATTTGGAAGACAGTGAGTAATACAGTTTGGTACAATTTGGTGAGAAGATGAGAACACATTGAGCTGAATCCTGTGAGACGAGGCCAGAAAGAAAGCAGATCTCAAGGACAGAGGTCTCTGAAATTCATTTGAGAAACAACAGGGTGAAACTAAACTCTCCTGAGCAAGGACCTAAGAGGACTTAAACCATATCCAGAAAGAATATTTTGCCAATTGTGAAAACTACCATAATGGAACATAAGAGTAAGATGTTTTCTCTTTAGATGACTATATATCATTTTTCTTTCTTCCCTTACTTCAAATTTTTGTTACTAAGTCCAAATAGATTTTTTATATTGAAGAAGATGCAAGTCAGGAAACAAAAGATACTTACTAAGCACTTACTGTCCTAATGCTTCAAATACACTAGTTTTTAATCCTAACAGGAATCTTAGGAGGTAGGTACTACTACTGTTCTTATTACAACCTTTTTATAGATGAGATGCGTTGAGAGAGTTTAAGTAACTTGTCCAATGCTATGCGGCTAATGAATAGTAGGGTCAGAATCTTAAGCCAGGTACTCTAGATTAACTATCATATAAACCCTCATGATTACCTGTAAAAAGCACAGCAACTTCAAACACCAGATAGTTTAAGAAAGTACCCAGTAAAAAATATTAAATTGTCTCCAGAATTTATGTTGGTCAATATCTGAAGTTTCTGTCCTCTACTAAGACCTAGTTATAGCAACTTGGCCTTATTCTAGACAAAACTCAACAATGTCAAAAAATGAGATGCCAAAAATCAAGTCTTATTGGGCCACAACCCGGAATATGCAACAAATTCAGAATCTGTCAACAAGAAAAGCCCTCATCAAAGGGTGTGTGTGTGTGTGTGTGTGTGTGTGTGTGTGTGTGTGTGTGTGAGAGAGAGAGAGAGAGAGAGAGAGAGACAGAGAGAGAGAGAATATGCTGGTGATTAAAATAAAACACAATAATGTCATTTTGCCATGCCTCTGAGCAGCAAACTCACTCAACTAAAAGGCACTCCAAAATCAACTGCCTCAAATTCTCAATAAAATATCTATTATATAAACTAAGTATTCTATAATCTCAGATCAAGTTTTTAATGAGGAAAAGTACCTAAATTTTCTGGGTTATTTTTTTTTCTAGTTTATTTTAATGATTAAATGCTTAAACCCTCCTTACATGAAAATTTTATTTTCTTTAATGAAATGCTGTTCCCAGTAGGGCTTTTGAGTAACAGGCAGGATTTCACATGAGGCTGAGGTAGGTATATTTGAGGAAGTGAGCTTAAATTTTTACAATTGTAAGTTGGCCAGCTGGATTTGCCACATGAATGTAAATATGCCTTTTGGAAGGGAGACTATAAGTTGCTTAAAAGGAGTGCAGTTATATGATGCTAATCATATTACACAGGTACTATTTTTTCCCTGAAAAAGCTTACCTGTATATTTGAATCTCCCTTTATAAATTTTGCTCCTTCTATTATAGTCATATATGAAAATCTGAGTTGATCTGGCGTCTGAATAAGTCCCATTCGATATTTTCTCATATTCAGTAACAGTTGTTTAATGTTAATATCATCTCCTTTCTCCATCTGCAAGAAAGGTAGAAAGTAAATTAGTCAAGCCTTTTGTTGTTAAGAGTCCAGGAAAGAGAAGAAATACAGGATAATTGCTAAGAATTTTGGCATGTCCTATGTTCTTCCGAAGAAACAAGGATAAGTTATCATCAAAGTTGCATGTCTGTACAAAACCACCTTCCCCAGACACCTGTTCTCTCCCCACCTCAACTGTTTAAGTAGTAGATGGAGGACTTTTGGTCCTTTAGCTGATTCACAATTGATTCCAAACCAATCACAGTCAACTCATTTAACTTGCCCAGGTTTGGTCTAAGGAAGGATTTATGATCAGTTCTGGCTTAATGTAAAGAAAGTTTCAATGAGATTATTAGTGCTCTTTTTTTTTTTTTTAAAGAAGATTGTGGCAGGGGTAAAGCTTTTTGCCCACTCCCCTTCCGCCTTCATGTCTGTGCACAGCAGCCATCTGGAGATGGTGAAGAAGGAAAACAGGAAGAGCCCAGATCCACAATGACACTGATGGGCCACTGCATCAGCCCTGGACTACTGATAGGGTATTATAACCACCATACCTCCCCACAGCTAAAAAAGAAAAAAGTTGTTGAAATTATGTTTGGCAGGGAACAGGCACAAACACAATTCAGTTTTAAAAGTCACCATTAATAGAATAGACACTGGAGTTTTACACATGTCAAAGTTCACTTTGATACATCAATCCAATTTTTGAATGAAATATACTATATATATGCATCAATAGATGTATTAAGGTGCAACTGTTCTTATATCTTGTAAGTGCAGCTGCAATAGTGTACATGAGATTTTTAGTTTTGCTTTTTTGTAAAGGCAGAAGTTTAAATTTGAAAAACGCAGTTCTAGGATACTGACATTAGAGCTTATTTCTGCTAATGGAAACAATACAAAAGTAAACATGCCTAAAATTAGATCATAAGAGGCACTTACCAGAACAAGACACGTATCTACTAGAGAAAAGGTGCCTGACCGCCCAATGCCTGCACTGCAGTGGATCACTGCAGGCCCATGCTCAGGACTCAAGGAACCTGATTCTCTCACTTTACATAAGAAATTGAGAAATGAAGCTGGTGATTCAGGGACTCCAAAATCTGGCCAGGTAGTATAATGAAAGTGAGATATTGTTCTGGTTTCACCACTCTGAAAGGTAAAAATCAAAGGGAAAAGTTAGTTCTTTTTTCTTTTAAAAAATTACTTCAGAAAGGTTGTGTTTTGTGTAATGCTTTTAATCCTATGGACTTTTGGTACCTGATTTTTCCTTTGGTTTTTGATAATAATTTACACAAGTTTGGGAAAATTTTCTTTAGAATATTTTAATAATAGCTAGCACATTATTTTACAGGTATATTCTAAGTATTTTATGTATTGAGCATACAACAATCCTTTTAAAAACCATTTTATAGATGAGAAAACAGAGCTGAAAGGTTGAGTGATTTCTTCAACATCACACATTTAGAAATTGGCAGAGCCAGAATTTAAAGATGCAATCTGGTGCAGCATTTGAGTTCTTAACCACTAACCTGTACCATATATGTTGTGTATTATTTTCTTTAATTCATACATGATGATGAGTGGATTCTTTTTTCCCCCTATTTTTAAAAATGTCTACTAGTATAATTTTATATGTTTTAATGGTTTCCCTTTTAGGAATTCCAATTTTTTTTAGATATAATCTTTTTCCATTCTATGAGTTATCTTTTAGATTCTGCTACAAAGGCACAGAGGAACAACTTAAGAATTTTTTTAAAAACCTCTACATTTTTTTAATAGAAATTGCTCTCTTAATTGCTGCTTTTCCCTATGGTAATAATCTCCAGTCCTAAAACTGTTTATATGCCTTTGCTGATATGCTAAAATGGTTTACCAACATGCTTAATGTTTCCTGTCTCTTAATGCCTGCCTGGCATTCACTATCACTTCCTGGATATTCCTGATGATCTTATATTTCTGAATAACTCATTATGAAAATGTTCCTTAGCTTTTGCCAATTGCCTTTTGCCCCAAGAAGCACTTATGTGCCTTGTACTTTTCATTTCTGTAAACGAAGCAATAATCCTCTAACATGTCTTTGCACAATTTTTCAGTTTTATTATGTTTTTGGTAGAAGCCATAGAAGCAACATAAAAAATCATGATATTTTTAATGGTTAACAGCTAAACATTATTATTATTATAATAGCATCCTGCTTTCAATATAAATTTTCAAAACTAAAGTCAGTTTTCATTAAAAAAGTAATAAAATTTCCCCTTTTTCAGTAGAAATTAAGAGTCCTAAGTCCCAGACTAAGTTATATCAGTTAGGTATAGAACTGATAAAACAGTGTAGAAATTTAAAAATATATTTAAAAAAGGCTCAGTATATAGTGTTAGTGACTAATTTTATATCCAGCTTTCATAATTCCAAATATATCATGATCCTGCACAGATTAATATACTAAGGTACTAGAAGATCTCCCTATTACTAATAAAAATGATCATTGTGGTTACTATACTTCAAAACATTTCCAAAGTATGGAACGAGAAGGAAGCCAGGCTGTAAAAGATACATACTGTAGGATTCCACGCATATGATAGTCTGGAAAAGGCAAAATTATAGCAATAGAAGCAGCCCAGTGGATTCAAGGAGCTGGGAGTGGGGGGTGGGGGGTAGGGCTGACTGTACACAGGCATGATAAAATTTGGAGAGGGATGTTGATGGTACACAACTAAATGCATTGTCAAAACTCAGAAATGTATACTAAAAAGATAGTATCTTACTGTATATGAAAGAGGGAATTAAATTTACTGTATCAAAGAAAGGTACTTAAAACATTCAAATTAAGAAGGTTTTTACAAAGTCATAAATGGACAGGTAACAACCTGACAACCACCTGCTGTGGTCATCAGCCACCATACAGTGCTAACCATGCACAACAGAGCCAGACTTGGTCCATGTGAGCATAAACCAGGTATGGTATGAACCTGTTGGATACCCCAGGTCTTGGGGAGGTAGCCCCAGGACCCTGCTTGCATATAAGCTGTGCTCCTTAGAGTGTGGCCCAGTGTTCCTATGTGGTTATATGTTCAGTTATTGCATCATCTCCTGGCTCAATACCTATGGTTACCTCACAATCCTAAGTGACTGCTTGCTTTTTCTTTGCTTGTATGATTTTGGCTCAAGACTAGTGGTCCCTTGTGTGTGTGTGTTTTTCCAAATTCAGGTCATGCTGTCTGAGATACTCAAAGCCAGTTCCCAGAAATGCTCGCAACTATTTGTATAATACAGTCTTCTCCACTAATAGATTTTTGAAAAATTGGTCTTTTTCTTCTCTACCAAACTATACTAAAAAATTTCTTTAATTTAATCCTACTGAAAAAAAAAGATTAAAAAAACACAACTCACAAAACCATGTAAGTCCCAAAAGACCACATAAAGCAATGAGACTTATGCTTACTCTGTGGTATAAAAAAAAAATGTTTATATGCATAATTGGACCCCCTTTCCCTCTTTTTCATGTGTGTGTGGGGGAAAGGTTTGCCAAAGGATAGAGCTAAACAAAATGAATCTTTATTCCAAACAAGCTCTACATTTCAACTTTAGAATATGTGACAAATCCTTATTTCAAAACTGTGGAAGCACTCTCTCCTTCTCCTAAGTCACCACATCACATCCGTTTTTCTTCAGTGATGCCCAGTCCATCTCTCCCACCCCTTTCCCACTTTTGTACCTCACACCCACATATACCTGGTTTGCATCCACCACTGCATAGCTATCCGCATCTCTAGCTGCTCTGTACATGCCTGCTAAATTTTCTCTGTAAAATGTTGCATTATGTGTACTAACTCTACATAAAAATGTCAGTGGGTCACTATTCTTTTTAAGGCAAAAATCTCATTTACATTTTTTGAAGGAGAATTCTAAATTTAAAGTCTTTGAATAAGGATCTCAAACTCATTAAGGGGGGGCAAAAGTAGGCTTACAGTTATTTCTATGAAAAATACAATAATTAATAAATAACATAAAAGTAAACTCTGTATTTTGCATAGTCACAACTGTAAACCTATGTCTGCCCCACCCTGTATATGGAGACCAGAAAGACAATCTAGAGTTGAGTAGGTCTGAGACAATGAGGAGCTGACAGGCTTAAGGCAATGATAATTTAAGAGCATGCCATCTAAAGTCATTCAAGTTAATTATTATTTTTTATCATCAATATACATAATATTACATATTTTCTAATTAGTATAAATCTATACAGCTCTATGGTTCCAAGCCTAATAATTTTTATACTTTAAGCATATATAGGAGGTACCAAGATTATGATTCTAAAAGGCTTTCCTAATCCCCAATTTTGTCGACTATAAATGGGGTTAACGAGAGTACTTACCTTAGAAGGCTATTGTGAGGAATAATTGAAACGACTAATGCAAAGTGCCTAACATATGCTTGATAAATGCTTAACATAAACTATTTCTGAAACTATTATACTCATTAATTACCTTTATTGTAGCCCCTAATAAGCTCTAATCAATTGTAAACTCTCCACATTTTCAATCTCGTCACTTATTATTTCCTCTGCACTCAAAGAATATTGCAGTTTGTTAACCCTAGCTCCTAAATACTAGACTTCTCAAATCTGTACCCTCATTGTCACTGCCTTACTTTAGTCTCTCATTATTTTTGCCAGGAGATTAATATTGTCCATGTTAAATATTTAGTTACTTTGATTTAGTTTGAAAGATTACTAGAACTCACCAGATCCAAAGGGGAGGAGAGTGACATGAATAGTTAGGGTATGAGGTTTTCATTCTAAGCAAAGAAAAAAGCAATACTCAGGGGCATGGGCCCCAACGAAAAGCCTACTTGGAAGTGTAAGTCTTAGCAAGAACAAATCCGGAGTGCCTGAGGAGATTAGACCAGGAGGCAAGGACCGGACTGGCTGGGTCATAGGCTTCTGCATCGCCCATGGAGGATTTTAGAGCATGGTGACAGGATCATGCCTGCGTTTGAGAATAACCACTCAGGGGTAGTATGGTGAAAAATGTACTCAGTGCAATGCCAAAAGGAAGTTCAAAGGGAACAGGTAAGGACCGTGCCCATGAGGAGTGGAAAACCTTGTTATATGGAGTCAAAATACACAATACACATATAAAAATAGTGAACAAGCCAGTACAATGGTAAAACTTAAATTATGGAGAGAAGCCTGTAGCTGTTAGAAATAAATACATCACAGATATGAGATCTAAGAAAGAAATGGGACACAAGTGATAGCGCTTGAAGGCTACAAATAGGCAGAGAAGAGAGGACATTCCAGGTGGGATAACCCTTTATGCTGTTTTAACTCAAATCCCAGCTAAACTTCATAATACTTAGACACTCATCTGTTTTGGGCAAATCTACAGGAACAGAGAAACAGAAGGCCAGCTGTTGGCATTACAACAGTATTCCTGAAACTTGGTAAACATATAGCTGGCCAACAGTATTATGGAAAATAGTGAAAGGCAACTAAAAAAACACCTAAAAAACAAGTAAGTACTCTTGATGACCTTGTATTTTAAAAGCCCCTCAAAAAATATCTTCACAGCTTAAGCCACAGGGCCACTTTAAAAGCAGAGATTGAATCTCTTCATTCGGGGCCAAAGTTCAGATTCTTAGCTATAATCAAGACACTGGAGAAAACTGCTGGTATGTAGCTTTACTGCTCCATTAAGACAAGAGCTCTGTAAAAGAGCAGGGCCTGCACAGGCTGCTTTTGGCCCTGGATCTGTTAATAGATACAAGCCACACTCCTTTAGAAGCCAACTGGTTCTCTGAAGCTCAGGGATTATCAAGGAAGATCTGTAAGGGGAACTGGCGTGGGGGGTGGGGCAGGACAAAGGTGGGCTAGAGGGGGTCAATGTGGGGGGAAAGGGGACATATGTAATACTTTCAACAATAAAGCTTAAAAAGAAAAAAAAAGATCTGCAGGTGAGGTTGGCTATCCTCCCCTACTTCAGTGATGGCAAACCTTTTGAGCTCGGTGTGTCAGCATTTTGAAAAACGCTAACTTAACTCTGGTGCCGTGTCACATAGAAATTTTTTGATATTTGCAACCATAGTAAAACAAAGACTTATATTTTTGATATTTATTTTATATATTTAAACGCCATTTAACAAAGAAAAATCAACCAAAAAAATGAGTTCGCGTGTCACCTCTGACACACGTGTCATAGATTCGCCATCACTGCCCTACTTCATCCCTCCCTCATTATTTCTTTCTCCCTCAACCTGTTTTCAATTACCACTACTCCACAGTCCTTTGCAATTCATTAGTATTTCAAAGGAAAAAGGTATGGGCAACTATTAATAACTATGGATCCTGCACTGAGTCTTCGACATTATTATGGTATTAACTCACTTGATACTTAATGACCCCATGAGATAGGTACATCATTATCCTCACTCTGTAGATGAGAAAACTGAGGCACAGAAGTTAAGTAATGAGACCAATCACACAACCAAGAGCGGTGAGCTGGGACTTAAACTCGGGCAATTTGGTTCCAGAGTCTAAATATCTAACCAAATGCAATTCTACCTCTCACACTGAAATGCTACTTTATTCTTCTAACATTCCTAGTTCTTACTAAAGATCTTAAACTAGAATATAAACAAATTGTTGCTATTTAATTATGGTAGACTGAACCTAGGCCAATAAGAAATCGTGCAGTTGCTAGCAACTAAAACAGAGTGGTTGGTCAGCTCACATGGTAACCTCAACTTTAGAAAGATGCTTTAGAACCAAGAACTTTCTTTTTCTACAAAGTCTTTTTCAAAAGACTTAACCCCATGTCATTAGAATACAGGAGTTCTGAATTTGAGTTCTGGTCTGTCATTTATTAGCTGAGTAGTCTGTCTATAGGAGTGTGGGGGGAAATCCTATAACCTAACAGATTTTAGTGTTTGTTGGTTTTTAAAGAAAATATGAAGTAAAGGGATATTACAAATATTTACTCTATCCACATTCCAGGAACACTGTGGGTCAAATGATATGTGAAAGTGCTTTGTAAACTCATAAACAAAACACAAAAGTCACTGTTTTATTATTTGAGATATAATCAGTTTTCAATTAGGTTTCAGAAACAGGGAAAAACATCTATGCCCTTCTTCATTTTAATGACATAGAGATGAAGTACCTGGGATAAATACCAAAAGAAGATGATTCAGAGAACCATGAGAAGTTTATGGAAATGCAGCTCTGTTTCTGGGAATAGCATTGTACAATCCAGTATCAAAGAGCTTAAGACATATGTAAATGAAACAGTTGGTGCAGAATAAATACAGTAAGGGAAATTTAAAAATTTACAAGTCTAAGCCTTATAATTCCCAACCCTGAGCCTTCTTAGAGGACCTAAAGAGATCACATAATAAGCTTAGTTATGGATGTCATGGAAAGCTGGACCTGGGCCTTAAGTACATAGTACTCTAAGTACCTGTGCTTAGAGTATAAAATAAAACGAGGTATTCAAGAGATCAACCATAGAAATATTTGTAGGTATCTAGAAAATACTTTTATGTATATCCCTTGTTCTCTGTAAAGCCTTTTTTGTTAATAATCATGTTAATTAATCTACTTAATGGTTAACTAAAAGAGTATCTCATATTATAGACTAGATACATTCCTTTTTGTTTTGTTTTGTTTGCACTAGATACATTCTTAAAGTCATTTATGGCAAGCAAACATTTTCCTATTTTCTAGTTTTCTTAGTTTCTAATTGCATTTCAGAATCACTCTCATTTCATATTTTCTAGATATTCTAATTACAATACAAAGAAGGTAAAAGAGGCAAGTGGGAAAAGAAGAGAAAGGTCTTGATCCCCAGCTTGACAACAGCAGGCTCACAATCCACCATTTACATGTATCTCAACCAAGTACCAGAGAACAATTCTTATATTTCTGGAAAAAATCCAAGTATACACTCTTAAGAGCATATGTTCAATTTATTTCACCATTTCTCCCAATTCAGTAATGCCAAATTTCTGTGTGGTGAATCACTTAAATTAACAACATTCTAGTAAGTTATTTTTTTAAATAGCTTGCTACTCTGAACAGTGGTAAGTACCAGGAGCTGTCGTTTATTGGGTTCCTATTCTGCATTAGGTGCTTCGCATACACATCTTCATTTGATCTCAATGGTCCAGAAAAGGAAGTATTATGATAAAAATGTGCTACTCCAAACTTCAAATCTAATAACAAAGAACATCTGAAACTAATGTAATATTGTGCCAATTATAATTTTTAAAAAATCTAATAAAGAATAATTCTTTAAATCTTCATATAACTTTGGGGCATGAAAAGTCTTACATTGATATTTTCTAACTGCAGTAGATGTACTGTATAATATGACTTCACATCTTCTGACAAGAACTTCACACTGAATCCTGTTTCTTTAAACAGCATCTCCCGGTCGTCTTTTGTTGGCCAGTACTGTGCACATTTAACCTAAATTTAAGAATATGTATATAAATATATTTAGAATATAGACATTATAAAACCATAAAAAGTTGGGGGTAAAAACAAATCACATACATAGATACTATTTTTTTCAACAATCCAAATCTAAGAATAGTAACACTATATTTGATGTTTATTTTAATCTGATGGGCATTTTATAAGGGCAGGTTTGTAAAATGTTCCTATAACATATATAAAAGTCATAAAAGGTATCATACTCGTAAAATAAAAATGAAGCTGTCATTTCAAAAGCATAAAAACATAGAGTAACATCATACTGGCAATTCCCTTTATGTTTCCAAAAGTACCAAACACTTAGAAGAATCTTGTATTCAAACAATATTGAAAAGGCTCTACTTTATAAGTAGGTTCCATAAATATATATGAATCTACTACTAAATGCTACACATCTAGAAATAACACTACATATTTACTTACTAAAATTAAGTCAGACAAGAGTATCAAAAGGTAACCCACCTTTACCTAGAGTTATTACCTTTTGGCAGAACTACTAATATGAAATTAGGTTTGTGACAGTAAAAGCATCTTCCCAAAAGCCAAATTATGAAGCCAGTAGGCTGAGGCAAGGTTAGTCATTTCATTAATAAACCACATCATTTTAGAAAAGAAGATTAATTAAACTAAGAGGAACAGAGACATGAATAAATAAAAGAGATCATTTCTTAAGAGGAAAAGAAGAAAATTAAAATAAAATTAAAAAAGAAATGAAGTGACAAATAGAATTAGAGAGACATTGTGAGAAATATAAAAAATGGGCAAAGAAAACCTAACACATATATAATAGGAGGACCCAAAGAACACCAAAGCAAGCAAGAGAATAAATAATAAAAGTGTGGTTCAATAAATTTTTCTTTAAAAAGAGAAAAAAATATTTCAATTCACATAATGAAAGAGTACACTATGCACCTGGAGAAACTAACCCAGAATGCCCATCATAAGACATATTTAGGTACAATTAATAGAATGTGGAGAAAAAAATCCCTTGGGTAACCTAGGTTAAAAAAAAAGTGACTTATAAAGGAAAAACAGTAAGATTTCCATTTGACTTTGAAAGTAATTTGAATGCCAGAAAGAAATGAAGTAATATATTTAAGTTGCTCAAAGAAAAGCTAATGTAAAAAGGAGTTCATGTCTTGCCAAACTGTCTTTTAAGTATTATGACAGCAGGTAAACTGTTGTCAACATGTAAGAAATCAGGGACTATAATATAATGCCTGTGAGTCCTTCCTTAGGATCCACCAGAAAATGACTATAGACAGAACAACTGGAAAGACAGTAACAAAAACTGGTGATGAATATTAAATACACATTTACATGTAGAACTAAGATTTCTAGTCTATGGCCATACCACGCTGAACACGCCAGATCTTGTCTGATCTCGGAAGCTAAGCAGGGTCGGACCTGGTTATTACTTGGATGGGAGAACTAAGATTTCTAAAGGGATATAAGAGAGACTCTAGTATGCTATATACTCTGACAACATAGGTAAAACATAACACACACACACAGAAAGAATGGAGAAAAAAACTTTTAAACATTTTTCAGGAATTATTTTGGTGATGGAGTTGGTACTGTTTTTAGGACTAATATTTGTGTGAAATTTGGGACAAAGTAAATGAGTCGTTATAAAATATTCTACATCCCGCCGAAACCGGTTTGGCTCAGTGGATAGAGCGTCGGCCTGCGGACTGGAGGGTCCCGGGTTCGATTCCGGTCAAGGGCATGTACCTGGGTTGCGGGCACATCTACAGTGGGGAGTGTGCAGGAGGCAGCTGATCGATGTTCCTCTCTCATCGATGTTTCTAACTATCTCTCTCCCTTCCTCTCTGTAAAAAAATCAATAAAATATATTTAAAAAAAATAAAATAAAATATTCTACATCCCTAGTGTCTTTTGAGAACCAGAATGGAAGGTAACACATATAAAGTAGAACAAATTAAGCCAACCCCTATATTCCTAAATTTAATTTTGGAAATATCAGTATGAACTCCTGAGGTATTATTATCTTAACATACAAACGTATTTTTTTCTCTGGCTCTGTTCACTGAAAAGCTTTAAAAACAATGACCAACCCAGTAGCAAGGCTCCTTAAAGACATGCCTGAGCCTGGCCGCTGTGGCTCGGTGATTGCGTGGGGACCCAGGAACCAAAAGGTCAGTGGGTGGATTCCCGATCAGGGCACGTGCTGGGGTTTCGGGCTCAATCCCCAGTAGGGGGCGTGCAGGAGGCAGCCAATGGATGATGTTTCTCTCATCGATGTTTCTATCTCTCTATCCCTCTCTCTCTCTCTCTCTAAAAATCAATAAAAACACATTATATTTAAAAAAAGAAATGCCTGATTCCCTGGAAAAGAGTTAAGATGAGCCTTCAGTATGTAGTTATTCCAGATAGCAAGAAGGCTATTTAGGACTCTTAGGTTTGTTTTATTTATTTATTTTTTTTAAATATATTTTATTGATTTTTTACAGAGAGGAAAGGAGAGGGATAGGGAGTTAGAAACATCGATGAGAGAGAAACATCGATCAGCTGCCTCCTGCACACCCCTGATGGGGATGTGCCTGCAACTAAGGCACATGCCCTTGACCGGAATCGAACCTGGAACCCTTCAGTCCACAGGCCAATGCTCTATCCACTGAGCCAAACCAGTTAGGGCTCTTAGGTTTGTTTTAAAAGGACGCAGGGCCCAACTTGAAGAAGTAGCAGTAATCTCTTCAAGTAAAATGAAATTAATAAAATATTTTTTAATCCATGAGTTCATAATAATTGATATGCCCCTCCCTAAGACTAAAAGAACCCTAACTAGTCACCTGTTGAAGACACTAGGGAATCAACTGTTTTAAAAACTGCTTTTTCGCCAAAACCGGTTTGGCTCAGTGGATAGAGCGTCGGCTTGCGGACTGAAAGGTCCCAGGTTCGATTCCGGTCAAGGGCATGTACCTGGGCTGCGGGCACATCCCCAGTGGGAGATGTGCAGGAGGCGGCTGATCGATGTTTCTCTCTCATCGATGTTTCTAACTCTCTATCTCTCAACCTTCCTTTCTGTAAAAAAATCAATAAAATATATTTTAAAAAAAACAAACTGCTTTTTCTCTATAAAGGTGGTCAAGTAACTAGAATAAAAAAAAATTTTTTTTAAATATATTTCATTGATTTTTTTACAGAGAGGAAGGGAGAGAGACAGAGAGCCAGAAACATCGAAGAGAGAGAAACATCGATCAGCTGCCTCCTGCACATCTCCTACTGGGGATGTGCCCGCAACCCAGGTACATGCCCCCGACCGGAATCAAACCTGGGACCCTTCAGTCCGCAGGCCGACGCTCCATCCACTGAGCCAAACCGGTTTCGGCGAAAAAAAATTTTTTAATATAAGTATTTCAACATAAACTCAAAAAGGAATGATAAAATTGTAGTATCACTATTTTGTAACCCCCTAAACGAAGGAACTAAGGATTGAACAACAATGGCTGCTAACATCATAAAAAGAAAGATAATCAGACATTATAGACCTCTTGATAAATAACACATCACCACCTATGAAGTAATTATCCCCCAAATAATTAAACATGAATCCTCTTAAGTGTCTAGATCCAACCACCATAAATATGATCTCCAATTTTTGGTGGCAATCTTATTTATACAGTAATAATACACCAAAGTTTAAACATCAGATTAAAATAAACATCAAATAGCCCTCGTATTATGAGGGCTAAAACTAATAAAGCATCTAGTTTGCAATGCTGCTCAAGCTGTTTAAACTGACAATGCCATCATGACTTAATTTTTAAATCATATTGGAAACCATGAAAAATCACTGTAACTGATTGTTGGACATTCTGGTATGTCAATGCCACTTCAGAGATAAATTGGAAAAATTTTCACCACCATAGAAAACCAGCAACTATAAATTTAGATAACAATAAGAACCAGGAATCTGAAGTAGAATAGTTCAAGATCTTAAGGCTGAAAGAGACCTTAATGATAATACTTTCCAATGTGCTGAGTTGACAGAAAATCAATCTAAAGCTGCAGTTAAAAGACTTAAGCTACGTTATAGCAGTGATTAGCATTGTGTTTAGATTGTAATTCAAATTTCAAAACTTTCCCACTTACTATCTCATGACTTAAGAGCCAATAATAATCTATAAAGATTTTAAAAGTCTCATCACTTTAATCTTTTCTAAAACTTCCAAGATTTTTTATGATAATAAATTGTAAAGATTCTACTAAAGCCTAGGTGTTCAAAAGTTTTATGTCTACTCCTAGTTAGTATTTGTTCCATTATATTTATATCTTTGAGGGTTGTAGTCTGCAATTGTTACTTAAATATTTAAGGTAAAAAAGGAAAAGCATACTTTAGTTCTTTGGATAAGAAACACCACCTTTTAGCAATTAAAGCCCAAAAGTTATGAATGAATATCACAAAAGAAATATGAAAACATTTATAAGTTAATGATCACAAGCAGGACACTAAGCTGTAAATATTAATTATTACTCACCGATTCTTTCTCTACAACTCGGTTTAGCATCACAACTGCTTTCGTCTTTTGCTGCCAAACCATGAGCCAGAAATGACAACCTGTATTAGGAAGTGGACCCTGTAAGAACAGGGAAGAAAAAGTAGATTAAGAGAAAGGTGATGGAGTAAGGCTTGAGGAAAACTCCTTATAGTATGCTTCTGGTTGAGAACAATGTATTGGATCATAATTGGTAAATGACAACTTTAAATCCACTTGAATTTAAAAATATATCTGGGTCTGGGTCTGGCTGGTGTGGCTCACTGGTCAGAGTGTCATCTTGAGCACTGAAGGGTAACAGGTTCAGTTCCTAGTCAACAGCACATACCTGGGTTGTAGGATCAAACCCCAGCCCTGGTCAGTCTGGGCATATGCGGGAGGCAACCAATCGACGTGTCTCTCTCACATCATGTCTGTCTGTCTGTCTTCCTCCCTCCCTTCCTCCCTCCCACTCTTTTCCTTCCTCCCTTCCATGGTCCCCTGAAAAAATATTAAAGGAGCCCTAGCCGGTTTGGCTCAATGGATAGAGTGTTGGACTGAAGGGTCTCAGGTTCGATTCCAGTCAAGGGCATGCCCAGGTTGCGGGCTCGAACCCCAGTGGGGGGCATGCAGGAGGCAGCCAATCAATAAATCTCTCCCATCACTGATGTTTCTATCTCTCTCTCCTCTCCCTTCCTCTCTGAAATCAATAAAAACATTTCTTTAAAAGAGGGAGTTTGTGCAACTACTGACCAACCAACCCAAGTTAATTACAAAAAGAATGCCAGAAAAAGCAGAAATTTCCAAGTACCTAAACCACTATAACTGTTCATCTACAAAACTATAGCTTGTGTGACCTCAATAGAATTAAAAGGGGTAACATACTACAATAATGCCATGAGGAAAAAAAATCATATTACGTACTTCCAATTATCTTCACATTGTGTAGCATAGGGCAGAAAAAAGGACAAATAAGAGATCAAAGATCGTGCCCAAATTATGACTAATTTTAAATAAGTGAAGGTAAAAAAAAATGAGATTTCAATGTACCTAAAGTAACTCAGCATACATTAACCTCAGACGACAGGTGGTAGAGTGGTGAGTGAGGGTCAAGTCAGCCTGGAGCTTCAGCTCCACAAGGAAAACAAGGTGACTCAACTCGTGCCAGACTGAAAGCATCTGTACGGCAGGTATAGTCCCTGGGATGTAGCAGATGCTCTTAACTATTATTTGAATTCATAAACTCTAAGCTTCTAAGTTATTAAAATACTAGAATTCTAATGAGAATCCCAAGAATCCCTAATGTTGGAGGATACTGTTCTCACTCAATATATATTATCTACTGCTGGATCTAATTCTTAAAAAAAAAACAAAAACCAAAAAACACGAACACTGAAAATGGTAAAAAGAGCAATGGGTAAATCACCAGAAAAAAAATACCTTTTTTTTAAACTAAAAAAATGGATGAATCAACCAACCAATGAAGTCACTCCTAGTGTGCACCTACACACACACACACACACACACACACACACACACACACACACCACATTCTGTTAGTAGTTTTAAAAGGGGATAAAGGTTTATCTGAGCTCTCCCTCTTACCAGCAATACCACCAACTTTCTTCTGTGAAATGAAGATTTATACCAACGGGCTGATACGTATATGTTTTTTAAATTCATAAAACTCAGAGGAAAAGATGATAAAAAAGCAACAATACAGTCATAACAACTGAGGTTATAATAAACATTTAGCATCTTTAGTTTCCTCTATCCTTTGAAATATTTTCTGAGTATGTTCTCTTTCCAATGTACTAGGTACATGGGCAAGATCAGTCTCAGTCTTCATAGAACTTACAAAGGAGAAGAGAAGTGACTTGGAATGTAAGGAAGCACAAAAACAACAACACCCAATCATCCCTGGTTGGTGTGGCTCAGTTGGTTAGAAAAGATTCGATTCCCAGTCAGGGCACATGGGTTGATCCCTGGCCCTGGTACCAGTACAGGTGGGAGGCAACCAATTGATGTCTCTTTCACATTGATATTTCTCTCTCTCCCCACCTCCCTTCCACTCTCTCTAAAAATATCAATGCAAAAAATATACTCAGGTGAGGATTGAAAATAAACAAATAAATAAAAAATACCCATTTCAAATTAAAAGACACACAGACAGAAAGTAAAGGGATAAAAAGATGTGGGGGGGTAAAGTGGGGGGGGGGGGGAGAGCAGCTGTGGTACCAATACCTAGTATCAGACAAAATAGACTTTAAAACTATTAACAAGAGACAAAGAAACGCCCAGCAATTACACTTCTGGTTATTTATCTGAAGGCTATTTAATTCTGTCATAAACATATATGCATTCCTGTGTTCACTGCACCATTATTTACAATAGCCAAGATATGGACACAATCTAAGTGTCCATAGACGAATGAACAAAGAAGATGCGATACTATATACAATGGAATATTACTCAGCTATAAAAAATAGGAATAAAATCTTGCCATATGTGACAACATGGGTGGACCTAAGGGGTATTATGCTAAATTAAATAAGACATAGAAAGACAAATGCCAGATGATTTCACTTACATGTGAAATCTAAAAAACAAAACAGAAACAAACTCCATAGATACAGAGAACATTTTGATGGTTGTCAGATGGCCAGGAGGTTTGGGGGATAGGTGGAAAAGAAGAAGAGATTAAGAGGTACAAAATTCGAAGAAGGAACCCTGTAGGTTGCTGGGTGTAAAAGAAAAACAAAGACTTTTTTCTTCAAATTGAAACTCTTTAATTCCGGCCTGAAAATTATCCTAGAAGGAAATAAAAAGAGGTTTCCTTTAAACATCTAAAAAAAAAAAAAGAGGTACAAATTCCAGTTATAAAAACAATCACAGGATATAAAATACAGCAGTCAGTAATTTTTAATAATTATGTATGGTGAAAGATGGACACTAGACTTATCAGCGTGATCAGTTTGTAAGTTATGTAAATATCCAATCTCTATGTTGTACACCTGAAACTAATGTACGTTAACTGTAATACATGAAAATTTAAAAAATATTTTTAAAATGATTTAGGATAATTATTGTTTTCTTTTTTTTAACATTACAGTTTTTCCAAATAGAAAGTAAATTTTTTAACTCTAAGTTTATCGAAAAATGTCATTAATGCTCACAAGAAAAACTTCAAATATTACAGAAAGGCAGAAAAATGGCAAATAAAAGTCTCCATTCATAATTCCCAGAGACTGACTAATGGTATATGTATAATTTATTTGGCCAGACCCTTATAGATTATTTTAGTTCTATTACTTGTGGTCCTATGCTATCAAAATTAAATTGCAACAAACATCCAGGCATATATATTGATGTACATGTTTGACAACTGAGTATTATAAACTTTTAAGTCTCTGCTGTTCTGCCAAGTGAAAAGTGGTAGCTGATTACTGGTTTAAATTTGTATTCCCTATTTACTAGAAATATTGAGGATCTTTTCATATGTACATTACCAACTTATCTTTTTCTTTGAACTGTGAGTTGATGGTCTTTACCAGTTTTTTCACAGATTGTTTCCCCTTTTCTTTTTGATTAACAGGAACTGTCTTACTTCAAGCAAAATAAAGTAATTAATTTTAGTTCCTATGAATTAGAAATAATCTAATGGCTTACAGTTACATTCATTTTAACATCTTTTTATATTATCTTGATCCAAATTGAGTTTTTAAAAATCTTAATATTATAAATATACAACTTATCTTTGGAATATTTAAAAATCACTAACTAGAGGAAATGACATCACTATTAATTAAGTCTATTATTTAATAAATAAAGGTTACCTGGTATAGATAAACCAAAATAATTTCTATTATCTCAGAATGGGAGAAAGTACTGAAATATAGGTGTGGCCAATGTGCCAAGAAGCAATCAGGCAAAAATGCCAAAGGGAACCACCAGGCTCTCTGGTCTCCTAGTCAGTCCTCTGCCCTGAACAAAGGCCCAAGGGCAGGACACCACCTCGGGCGTGTGCATACTCTCAAAACATATATGCCAGAGAGGGGAGGAGCAAAGAGCTTTCAAAGGGTCTCTGGATATCACACAGATTATACGAAGAGAAATGGAAAAAGTTAATAAGAGATTAACAAAGGCTTTGTATCAAGTATAAAGCAAGGAAGATAATTTGCCTGAAAAGAACTGACTTGAGGAATTTCATCAAAAATGTTTCCTTCACAGAATATATAACATTAAAATTAATTTTACTTTTATCTTAAATATACAAAGTTGTAAAACATCATAATTTCTATAACTCATTACATAACATAGCAACAGAAGAAACTGAAATAGCATTTCACTTCCAAAAGAAGTCAAACATACTTTTATCTATGTTTTAAAGTCGACAATCACAGAAACTGCATTGTCAGTTATTTGCTCAACCTCACACCACTTGCCTGTGTTAAGATGTAACTCCTTTGTGCCTCTTCTATGTCCACTAAGCTGGCATTAATATAATCATTTTCAGCATTTTGCAGTTTAACACGACTGTGATCATCTGAAAAACAGAATAAGCCATAACTGTTATTTCAAACTTGTCATTTCCATTTTTAATTTTAATTTCTAGGTATCCTATCTAATAAAGAGGGAATATGCAAATAGACCATCAGGCTGTCACAAAGATGGTGGCGCCCATAGCCAAAGATGGCGACACCCAGTCCCCTCAGCCCCGCCGGTGTTCCCCAGTCCTTTCAGTCCCGCTGG
>NW_006290305.1:2629355-2630520 GCF_000327345.1 Myotis davidii | reverse complement strand
CAAGCCTCGGGTGTCAGCTGCCCAGCCCCTCAGGGCCACCTGAGGCTCAGGTAACCAGGGCCGGCCAAGGCTTGCAGCAGCAGAGGTGTGATGGGGGCGTCGCCTCCCACCCCTGAGGGCTCTCAGACTGTGAGAGGGGGCAGGCCGGGCTGAGGGACACCCCCTCCAGTGCATTAATTTTCCTGCATTGGGCCTCTAGTTTATAAAATGAAAGAGAAAGAGAACCCTAAAAATTCCACCAAAAAAACCTACTATAAATAAGTAAATTCAGTAAAGGAGCAAGATATAAAATAAATACTCAGAAATTGGTTGCATTTTTGTACATCAATCTTGAACTATCAGAAAAGGCAACTAAGCAAAAGCAAAAATTCCATTTACAAATGCATCAAAAAACAACCTATGAATAAATTTAACCAAGAAGGTAAAGAACTATATTCAAAAAATTATAAGATACTAAAGAAAGAAACTGGAGAAGATACAAATAAATGAAAGCATATACTGTGTTCATGGATTGGAAGAACTAACATTATTATAATGTCCATACTACCCAAAACAATCTATAGATTCAATGCAATTCCTATCAAAATACCAGTGGTGTATTTCACAGAACTAGAACAAATAATCCTAAAATTTATGTGGAACCACAAAAGACCTCTAATAGCCACATCAACCTTAAAGAAGGAAAATGAAGTTGGAGATATCATGCTACCTGATAGCAAACTGTAATACCAAGGTTATAGTAATCAAAACAACATGGTACTAGCATGAAAACAGACATATACGTCAATGAAACAGAATAGAGAATGCAGAAATAAACCCATGCCTATATGGTCAATTAATATTTGACAAAGGAGACAAGCACATACAATGGGATAAAAGACAGTCTATTCAATAAATGGTGTTAGGAAAATTGGACAGATATATGACAAAAAAAGTAAAACAGACCACCTTCTTATACCATATAAGGATAAAGTAAAAACAGATTGCCGAAACTGGTTTGGCTCAGTGGATAGAGCGTTGGCCTGCGGACTGAAGGGTCCCGGGTTCGATTCCGGTCAGGGGCATGTGCCTGGGTTGCGGGCACATCCCCAATTGGGGATGTGCAGGAGGCGGCTGATCGATGTTTCTCTCTCATCGATGTTTCTGACTCTCTGTCTCTCTCCCT
>NW_006290305.1:2616307-2627357 GCF_000327345.1 Myotis davidii | reverse complement strand
GAGACAAAGAAGGGAATGGACTGACTATTCTAGGGGGGGAAAGGGGTGTGGGAGATGCGGGAAGAGACTGGAATAAAATCGTGCACCTATGGATGAGGACAGTGGGTGGGGAGTGAGGGCAGGGGTGGGGTGGGAACTGGGAGGAGGGGAATTATGGGGGGAAAAAGAGGAACAAATGTAATAATCTGAACAATAAAGATTTAATTAAAAAAAAACACTTTGCACACACTTGTACATAATAGGTGTGCAAAATAAAAAAAATAAAAAAGTAAAAAAAAACAGATTAAAGACAATGTTAAGGAGAACCAAGATGGCGGCATGGGTAAATGTCAGTACTCGCCACTTCCCACAATTACATCAAAATTACAACTAAAATATAGAACAAATATCATTCAGAACTGCCTGAAATCTGGCTGAATGGAAATCCTACAACTAGAGAAGTAGAGAAAAATACATCGAGACTGGTAGGAGGGGTGGAGGGGAGATACAGGCTGGTCTGACACTCACGATGACATTTTTTTAATCAGATGGGATATCTAGGCCAGGGGTCCTCAAACTTTTTAAACAGGGGGCCAGTTCACTGTTCCTCAGACCATTGGAGGGCCGGACTATAGTTTAAAAAAAAACTATGGACAAATTCCTATGCACACTGCACATATCTTATTCTGAAGTAAAAAAACAAAACGGGAACAAATACAATATTTGTATTTGCATGTGGCCCGCGGGCCGTAGTTTGAGGACCCCTGATCTAGGCTGTGGAGGGCCCGGTGAGAAGCAAGGGGTCTCAGCCCCACACCAAACCTACAGCCCAGGGTTCCAGAGCCGGAAAGAGAAGTCCCCAAGCTTTAAAAACCAGTGGGGATTGTGGCTGAGTAACAGAGGAGGAGGAAAAAGGAGGCAGCGGCGGCAGCGTGGAACAGGCTAACAAATCTCAGATGGAATGGGAATGAAGGGGTGGGAAGAGATTAACCAAAGATCTTATATGCATACTAGAGGCCCATATACCAGTGGGGTCCCTCGGCCTGGCCTGCGGGGATCAGGCCAAAACCAGCTCTCCAACATCCCCTGAGGGGTCTCTGATTGCCAGAGGGTGCACGGTCAGGGCGGGGGAGGGACGAAGGAGGTTGGCCAGCCAGAGAGGGACCGCGGGAGGGCTCCAGGGGCGTATCTGGCAGGTCTTGCTCAGTCCCAATCGGCTGGACTCCAGCAGCAAGTTAACCTACCGGTTGGAGCGTCTGCCCCCTGATGGTCAGTGAACATCATAGCAACTGGTAAACTGTCTGCCCCCTGGTGGTCAGTGGAAAGCATAGTGAGAGACTTAGCGGCCTTAGCATTCATGAGCATATTACATTTGATTGGTTGAATGGCCGACCGGCCAACCAGACACTTAGCATGTTAGGCTTTTATTATATAGGGTATGCATTATCTGTAGACCCCGACAATAGAGTGGTGAAGGCCTCAAGTAGGACAGAAGCCAGGTGGAGAGAGGCAATGGTGGGGGGACATCTCTAATACACTCAACAATAAATATTTTTAAAAAGGCTTGCTGTTAAGACTCGAAAGCATAAAATTCCTAAAAGAAAACACAGGCAGTAAAGTATCAGACATTTCTCTTAGGAATATTTTTTCTGATATATCTCTTCAGGAAAGGGAAACAAAAGAAAAAACAAATGGGATTACATCAAACTAAAATGTTTTTTGCACAGCAAATGAAACCATTAATAAAATGAAAAGATAACCTACTGAATGGGAAAAGATATTCACCAAAGAAAAGGGTTAATATCCAAAATTTATAAAGAACTCATATTACTCAACACCAAAAAAAATAAACAACACAAGAAAACAGTCAACCAAAGTATAAATAAAACACAGTAACAGGAATAAAGCACCTGCCTTCCCCAAAGTAAAAGGATCATTTAGATTCCTGGTGCTTACGACCTAATAGGCCTACGTACAAAAATAAAAAAATAAAAACTGGCCTCAAATTGATGAGACTAGGTTTCTATAGTACCTATATCATTTTCTCCATCCCTCAATAGGCCTGCATTCAGCTACTGTAATCCCACTTAACTGTTGGAAATACATTGCAAGTCCCCCCAGTGAATACCTGAAACTGTAGATAGTACTGAACCTTATGTATATTTTTTTCCTATACATACCTATGATAAAGTTTAACTTATAAATAAGACACAGTAAGAAATTAACAATACTACTAATAAAGTAGAACAATTATAACTACATACTGTAATAAAAGTTATGTGAATATGATGTCTCTCTGAGGGCTACCTGGTGACTAAAGGGTGGAGAGCATCTTCAGTGTGGAGTCACTGGACAAAGGGATGAGCTCTGTCCAAGTGGAATGGAACAGATCGAATTGCATCAAGCTACTCAGGAGGGCGCATGATTTAAAACTTACGAATTGTTTTTTTTTTCTGAAATTGTCCATTTAATATTTTCAGACTAATATTTGGACCCTAGGTAACTAAAACCGCCAAGTAAAACTGTGCTGAAGGGGGGACTATTGTATATTTAAGTTACTTTTAGCACTAAACTATATTTAATTAAATGCTAAAAAAAATTGAAATACAATTGTAATATTCCAATTTTTTCAAAGATAACTAAAGGTGCATCATTATTTTGGTAGTATTACAGTAGTTCAGGAACATTTCTAGAAAGTTTTTAAAAGTAAAAACAATCTCATAGATTTAGAATTTATGCCAATTTAAATATGTTGAGTACAAAACTTTACCTGGTATCATTTGAATGGAAAAAGGAGAAAAGCATAACACAAGGAGAGTAAGCACATGCATAAGAACAGAATTAACATTAATTTAGAAATCTAAATATACAACTATCAGAAGCACGTAACTGAATTATAAACTGAATACATATTTGACCTTTAACTATGGAGGCTAGCATATATTATAAGCTGCTTTCCTCAAAGAAATCAATACTAAATATATATTCTCTTTCCTACTTTTAAACTAGAAAAACTGTTTACATTATGTCCATGTGAAAGAAAATATTATATGGTTTTAGTTTCACACATCAATTTATCTGAGATGTTTCTGCTGGACTGCACCCAAGAGCTCTGTAAATATTACATGTCATTTGCCAACAGGAAAAACTTAGATCTTGTTATAGTAAATCACTTATACTAGTGTTCTCGGAAAGATGATGTCAGCAAGCACTTTTTTTTAAAGTCACTTTTTTTTAACAGTTTAATCACCCTTTAACTGTTATATTATGTGAGATAGCAAAAATGTCAGCTACCTAATTAATAAAAAATAAAGTCCAGTTATCTAGATAACACGTATCAGAATACATACTTTTAATCTCTAAAATTCAAGATTCACTAAAATATAACACCAAAGGAATGCACTGCCTCATGTTGTAATCACAGAAAGAACACAAATCCCAAAGGTTAATCATATCTATTGCACAACAACAAAAACAATTTGGCCAACAGAAGCAAGAATCCACAGAAACGGGAAGGTTCTCTCTAGGGTGCTAGGAATTTGGTTATGCCGCATGCCACCATCACAGACACTCCCACAGCTTTGGAGGGGGAAAGCTCAAAGAAAGACCTTCAGCAGTCTATTTTTAAGTGCTTGACACCCTGCCTTCAGGACTCTGAACTAGAATCTACTGTTATTTTCCCTCTAGCTTTATAATCTACACCAGGTGTCACTCCAATTCATTAAAAACACCAGAACCACACACTGTTAAAACAGAGATCTAGACAAATGTCAGAAGAGAACAGGGCGAAGGAGTGGGGGAACTGGATAAAGGAAGGGGAGGGGATTAACTAAAGAGCATATATGCACAGCCCAAGGACACAGACAACAGTGTGGTGACAGCCAAGGGCAGAGGATGTGGGCCCTGGGGGGAGGTAAACAAGGGTGTGTGTGGGAGGGGGGGCGGGGTGGGTATGAAGAACATCTGCAATAGTGTCAACAATAAAAAATTTAAATTAAAAAAAAAGTACATATACTTTTTTTTATGGGGACACCAGCTGCTCTTAATTCTTGTCACTGGTCATGAAGAAATGCAATACCCAATAAAACTGTGCTACATAAGTTGGATACAAATTAAACAAATGTCTGATGAAGATTTTGTCACCTCCCACCCTTGAACAGTTATGTTTTCTGAGAAATGGTTTCACCTGTCAAGAAATGACTAAACTCTAGCTGTGGCCTGAGCTGACAATACAGATTTGCTTCCTCTTTCAATACTGTCATAGTAAGTTAAAAAAAAAAGAAACTAACTAAAAAAAAAACCCCAAACCCTCCAGTTTCACCTAGTGTGTAATTACTGTAAGAAATCTCTTTTTGGAAAGTCTATCATGTCAAATAGAATGGAGGATTCACATTCATCATAACTACCCTCAACAGGTTACACCATGGCAGAGGTCAAGAATTATTACCATAAAGTGAAAGGAGAAAACCTAAGTTTGTTTGACTTGAGACTACGTATTTCCCATACTACATGGCCTCTCTTGGATACATCCAAGTTGGTTCTTTTACCACCTTATACTCATACCCTGAGCTCTTCCTTGGCATCACCTTTCATCCTGTTCTTCACCTCAGGTATGATTTCCACCTTCATCTATGTCACACAAACCTCACTTCCTTGAAGATCCAGCCCATGACCTATTTTCTCTTTTCTCTATACAGCCTCTGTGATGGAACCCCCACTGTAATGGTTCAATCTTTTTTTTAAAAGACCAAATAACAAAAATTTACTTGAAAAATCCCAAACCTGCCAGAAGTGGCACTTTCCAAGCCCTAAGCCGACCATCCTTACCAAGCTCCAAGGGACAATGAGTTCTCCCTACATGCCCCTGACCTCCACACCAAGCTTGCACACCCATACCTCAGGCCACGCTAGAGAACGCCAGTGTTCCCTTCTTCTAGAAGGCATTACAGCCTTGGCCAAAGAGCTGGGTGGTAGTGCTCTGGCATCACAGGAGATGATGGTGGCCAGAGCCCCTTACATAGCTTGAGAAGAGATAATGAGGGAAAACACACCAAGTAGGGCTTCCTAAAAAAACGCAACTTACCCCTTATACCAAAAAGTGGCTCCCATATAGAAAATCCTGCTTCCCAAATAGCATAAGAATCCATAGGAAAGAAAAAGACCAACAGCAAGGCTGGGCGGGTCGTATGGCAGAACTTTGGTTTAGAAAAGCTAGGAAGAGTGTGAGCTATGCCCCTCTCTCTTCCTTGTCCAGCTGCCCAGAGCCTGCTCAGACACTGGCCCCAAGGGGGAATCTGAAAATAAGCAAAGCAAGGTCGTCTTTGGTTCTGAAACTTCTCCACTACAATGGCAAACTCAGCCTCCAGAGTCCTACTTGGGCCTACGTGCATGGGGCAGGGTATTCGTTGTGAACCCAATTAAAGCCAATGTATAAGATAAATAAAAAGGCTTTGGAGACCAAGCCACAAGAAATCCTATTACTACATTTATGAAACTAAAGCTGGGGAGCAGAGTGACCGGAGACACCCCTCACTCCATCCTTAACCTACGTGTCTATGGCCCCAGATGGTGGTCCCTTCTAGGCTGAGGAGTGGGTGGTTTCAGGGCTGGGAAGAAAGGAAGGGATCCCTGAGCAGTAAGTTAGGTCAGGCAAATTCAGGATGATCTGTTCTTTGCATTTAATACTTTCAACACTCATAGAATTTTCAATCAACAAATATATTTTAGGAGCCAAGCAACAGGGACATAAAAACAGAATTTGTTTAGAACTTTTTACAAGAAAAAATTATTGCCGAAACCGGTTTGGCTCAGTGGATAGAGCGTCGGCTTGCGGACTGAAGGTCCCAGGTTCGATTCCGGTCAAGGGCATGTATCTGGGTTGCGGGCACATCCCCAGTAGGAGATGTGCAGGAGGCAGCTGATCGATGTCTCTCTCTTCGATGTTTCTAGCTCTCTGTCTCTCCCTTCCTCTCTATAAAAAATCAATACAATATATTTTAAAAAATTATATTAAGTAATAACTTCCAGTACTTTATTGCATTGTGTTGTGGGAAGAAAGCTGACCAACTGCTGCCTGCCTGAGTAAGCAGGCCTGGTGAGATGAGTAGGCTTTGCTACATAGGTAAAGGAAAGGATGAATTCCAGCAGAAGGAGCACACATAAAGAGGAATAAAAGCAAATGGCAGATCATGAAGAACTGGCGAATTCAGGAAGGCTAAAGATCTGGGTAGATGAGGGAGGTCCCAAAACATGGTGAGGCCAGGCTCTGAAGGGAGGGCCTTATGTGTTGTGCCATAGGCACAAGCAACCTCAATGAAGCTCTTTAAAGGACTAACACAATGTAATTATTTTCTTGTAAAAAGTTTTGAATGATGTTTTATCTTTATGTCACTGTTGCCTGGCTCCTAAAATATATTTGTCGACTGAAAATCCTATGAGTGACTGAAACAGGAGGAAGACAATTTAAAACACTGATGCACTAACAGTTTAATCAAAGAGTGGAGTACTGAACCAAGCAGTGGCAGTGAGAATGAAAAGCGTTGCTAATGAAGCATTTCCCAGGTAAACACCATCCTGGACTTGCTAGTAAAGCGTATGTTGTTTCAGAATCATCCTGTAGGTTCAATCTTTTCCAGATGACTTCAACCTCTTTCAATCCATCATGATTTCAAGTTCCTAAACTTCATAGAACAATGTCAATTGATTAAATTCTGTAGAAAGAATACCTGGGAAGTATCATTAATATAGTGTGGAACATGGGCAACTTTTCTCTTTGATAGACTGTATAAAATAAATTTCAGGTTAATATAATCAGGAAGCATCTCACCATTCTCCTAGAAACTCAGAATCTTTCCCTCTAGTAGATAGAGAGCCTAAAAAATCGAGGGTAGAGGGAGTTGAAAGAATGTTACTTTCCTTACATACAAAAGTCCATGGACACCATACAATGTAGAGAAAATATTTATTAAATATCTTCTATGTTCCAGGCACTGTTTTAGTCACGTGGGACCCATTCATACCCTTGTGGGGCTCACCGTCCTAAAAAGGGAGATAGTAATAAGCAAAACAATGATGTAAATCTAAGTAATAAATGCTATGAGAAAAATAAATAGTCAAGTTGTGCTGGGGAAGTGAGCAGGTTGCCATTGTAAATAGGGTGGTCTCACTGAGACAGTGACATTTAAGCAAAGACTTGGAGGTCAATCATATGGATATTTTGGTTACGAGTGCTACAAACACATAGAAGAGTGAATGCCGTAAGGTGGGTACATATCTGATGTGTCTGAGGGGTATAAAGAATGTGATTTGAGCCCAGTGAACAAAGGGAAGAGCAGCAACCAGCAATTTAGGTTCAGAGAGTTGAGAAATCCTGTACTGATGCATTAGTCTCATTTCATTAGTCTTACCTCCTAAATTTGACTATCAGCGAAAAGGGGTTTTTACTTCCATTTTCTCATAGTACCTAGTACAGTGTCATAACAATTTAGGTTAGTAAGTGTTCAAACACTGTTTATATAATGAATTTCAGAAAATTTTCATAACAAATGTTAAGCTGTGGTAGAATTTTGTCAGAATGACAAATCACTATTAAATCATTCTGAAACATAAGCAGGAAATGAAACTGTTAACTGATTTTGAGAGTAAACTAATTTAGCAGGCAGAGAGAGAGAGAAAGAGAGATCAGAAAGCTTTAAGACTTTTTAGTATAGATTCTGAAATTCTGTGGTACAGATGAAAGAAAATGGGTGAGGGAAGGCTAAAGGGCCGTAAGATGTGTATTCTGATATCTACTCTGGCTCTACCAGCATATGTGACTACAGAACAGCTATGATTTATATTGAAAAGAATAAGCTACTACTTGAGAAACATTATTAGTATCCAAGCTCCTTAGACACTATAGCCTGTGATAACTGGGGCTCCTGGGGTCTCAAGTTTTCTAGTCTGTAAGATAAAATGAGCAGAAAGGACCAGTCCTCTATTATTTTTACTGACTGACCCTCATTAATACCCTAAAAGTACTGAAAGGAGTTTTAGGGGGTAAAATAGGCAGGTTCAGGGAGTTTTAGAAATAAACAGGGTCCATGGGGGAGGAAGGCTTGGAGCCCCTAAGTGAGGTTTGGAGCTGTCAGAAGGCATACATTCACAGAGAAGAAGAAAAAGAGGTGCCACAGGATAAGGGGAGAGGAAGACATGCATTCACAGAAGATAGGGAAAAGCCACAGGGCATGGGGAGAGAGAGGAAGCAAACTTTCACAGAGGTCAGAGAAATGCTGACAGATGGGAGAAAGAGGAAAACAGATTTTCAGAGGAGATAGAGAATTCTACCACTGAAGGGGGAGGAAAAGAAGGGGCACTGCGTGGGCTTTGAGCTTTGGAGCTGATATTCTACCAATTGGAAGGCTACATCAAGAAACAAAGAACTGCAGCCTTTAGAAACCTTAGAAAAAAGGAGCTTAGTGGGTCCCCCTTTGGGAACCGTCCCCCCTCCCCCCACGTGGGAGTCTGTACTTGTTTCCAACAAATTCCCACCCTTTTCATCTACCACCCTTTGTCTGTGGCTTCCTTCTTCAAATCCACCCGGACAAGAACCTGGGAAAGAAACCACCTGCTCAGGAAAAACCACCCGACTCGGTATCACGTGTAAAACTCCTTGAAAAGTCCTATAATATCTTAAAAATTACAGGAATTTAAAATTTTTACTTCATTATGTATCTGTATGTATTATAACACATAGACAACCAACCTCTCGCCTCCCCAATTCTGAGTATATCTGATGGTCCTGGAAGGTGCACCAGGTTTCCTCTGACTTTAAGTACCTTCCCTGCACACACTGCTCCTCCACCCTCCAGTCCCAACTGCAAGTGCTCTGCAGCAGAGCTTCCCAAGTAATGAGCTGGGCTGCACTAGGGGCCTCTGTTAAAAAGATGCTTACTGAGTTGGTCCGACGGTTGTGGGTTATTGTTAAGCTGATTAACAAAAAGATGCTTACTGCCCTGACCGGTTTGGCTCAGTAGATAGAACGTCCGCCTGTAAACTGAAGGGTCCTGGGTTCAATTCCAATCAAGGGCATGTACGTTGGTTGCGGGCACATCCCCAGCGGGGGGCGTGCAGGAGGCAGCCGGTCGATGTTTCTCTCTCATTGATGTTTCTAATTCTCTATCCCTCCCCCTTCCTCTCTGTAAAAAAATCAATAATATATATATATTTTTTAAAAAGATGCTTACTGCTATGGCAACATTTTGATCCATTTAGCCCCTGGGGCGGCAGCAGGCTCCACCCATTTGCAGCCTTCATTGTTAGGGTTAATTACTTTGTAGTTAGAGACCCTGTCATGTTCACCATATATTCCCATTACCTAGCCCAGTGCCCTTGCCCATCAAATTCAGAAACCTAGAAAGCCTCTGGTATAACCCATAGACCTTATTCCAATATTCTTTTTTACACACACTCATTTGTGTGTGTGCAGTTGTTGCAATTTTATCACATACTAGTATGTAGACTCATGTAACCACTACAATCAAGTCCACGTTTTAATCACCACAAAGATCCTCTGTGCAACCCCTTTAGAGACATGTTCTCCATCTCTACCATTTTATCATTTCAAGAATGCTATACGAATGAATCACACAGTATGTAAGCATTTGAGATTGGATGTTTTTACACAGCATGAGTCCTCTAAGATCTATCCAAGTTGTTGCATGTATCAATAGTTCATTCATTGCCGAAACTGGTTTGGCTCAGTGGATAGAGCGTCAGCCTGCGGACTGAAAGGTCCCAGGTTCGATTCCGGTCAAGGGCATGTACCTGGGTGGCGGGCACATCCCCAGTAGGAGATGTGCAGGAGGCAGCTGATCGATGGTTCTCTCTCATCGATGTTTCTAACTCTCTAGCTCGCTCCCTTCCTCTCTGTAAAAAAATAAAATATATTTTAAAAAAAATAGTTCATTCTTTGAGCGCTGAGTGGTAGCCTATGTTATGAATATACCAGTTTGTTAACCTCTTGCCCACTGAAGGACATCTGAATTGTCTCCAATTTGGGGCTATCACAAATAAGTCTGTATGCTTTCTGTGCAGACATAAGATTGCAATTCACTGTGATAAACATCCAGGAGTGAGCCCTGGCTGGTGTGGCTAAGTTGAATGTCAACCCATGCATTGAGATGTCACTGGTTTGATTCCAGGTCGGGGCACATACACAGGTTGCAGGCTCAATCCACTGTCATGTGGAGGGCATGCAAGAGGCAGCCTATAAATGTTGCTCTTCTCTTTCAAAAATAAAAAATGTCTGTGAGTGCAATTGTTGGGTTATATAAGGTAAATCTATGTTTAGTTTTTTAAGACACTGCCAAACTATTTTCCAGAGAGGCCACACCATTTTATGTTCTGACTAGCCTTGCATGAGATCCAGTTTCTCTGCTTTCTCAGATCCTTGTATGAATATTGTAGTCCCATTACTTTTCGCTGTTCTAGAAGGTGTGTAGTGGTCTCTCATTGCCAAGGCTTTCATTTGCATTTCTCTAGAGGTCAAGAATATTTCCTTAGAGGAGAAACCAAGATGGCGGCATAAACACCTGAAATTGCTGCTGTGAACAACCACTTCAAAAATACAACTAAAAGGGGACCCTTTCCCCCTCCCTACTTGGGAGTCCGTTCTGTGGGACTCTTCCCTCTCCCCACATGGGAGTCTGTACTTGTTCTTCAATAAATCTCCACCTTTGCTATAAAAAAAAAAAAAATACAACTAAAAGACAAAACAGACCTCATCCAGAACCACAGGAAGGCTGGCTGAGTGGACGCCAGTGTCTTTTGCAATCGGGAACGAGGCACAAGCTTCCGATGGCCCTGACTCCAGTTCTGGGTAAGTCTCTGGGGATTGAGATTCATATGGGGAGAAACTGGACTGTCTGGCAGCGGGCGGAACTTGAGGGCAGCTTTCTCTCAGAGGTGCTTGCAGCGATTACCAGGAAACTGAGACCCAGGATCTCTTAGGGCAGGGCTGAGGATCAGCCATAGCTGTTTGCTCCGTCCTGTTGATTCCCTGAGACCCCGCCCCAACCAAGCTATGTGCAGA
>NW_006290305.1:2615080-2616288 GCF_000327345.1 Myotis davidii | reverse complement strand
TTGGGTAGGACTAAGGCGCAGCCATAGCTGCTTGCTCCGCCCTGTTGATTCCCTAAAACCCTGCCCCACCCAAGCTGTGCGCAGAGGCTTTTGCATATGAAAGACCTGGCCCTTTGCAATCTGACAATTACCTAACAAACTGCAGCTGGGTCAGAGAGACCCAGAACATCCAAAAGAAGGCCCAAGGCCCCATAGCAGCTTGCATTGTTTCACAGCTGGGCCTCATCTGGGCACCTCTAAAACCCAAACAAGGAGGAGGAACCTGCAGATCTCTCCATAGCTCCTGCTGGGTAGCCTCAGGTAGAGGCTAAATTAGCACCTCCTTAGATCCAAGAGCCTGTGCACCCAGTGGTCAGAGTGGGACCATCCAGATTACAACTCCTCAAATCCATAAGGGACACACTCAGGGGGCAGACTCAGTGAGCACATAAGCCCCACTGAAGCAAGTCTCGCCATATAAGAGTGTCTTCAGCACAGAAGTTCTCCCACTGTAGACACAGCTGATTCTCACAGCCAATTGGCCTGGAGGTCAATTCCTCCCAGTGATACCTACAACAATCAAGGCTTAACTACAAGACTTGCACACAGCCCACAAAGGGGTGCACCAAGAGTATCCACCCCAGGTAATACTGGGCCCTATAGGACACCTAGCACAGAAAGCCACTCTATCAACACAGGGAAGCATAAAAAATGCGGAGACAAAGAAACAGATCACAAATGACAGAGATGGAGGAAAGCAAACTACTGGATATAGAGTTCAAAACCACACTTATAAGGTTTTTTAAGAATTTTCTAGAAACCGCCGACAAATTTAGTGAGACCCTCAAGGATACGTAAAAGGACCAACTAGAAATTAAGCATACACTGACTGAAATAAAGAATAATATACAGAGATCCAGCAGCAGACAAGAGGATCCCAAGAATCAAGTCAAAGATTTGAAATACGAAGTAGTAAAAACCACCCAACCAGAAAAGTAAAAAGCAAAGAGTCCAAAAATATGAAGATAGTGTAAGGAGCCTCTGGGACAACTTCAAGCATCCCAACATCTGAATTATAGGGGTGCCAGAAGAAGAGAAAGAGCAAGATATTGAAAACCTATTTGAAGAAACAATGACAGAAAACTTCCCCTACCTGGTGAAAGAAATAGACTTACAAGTCCAGGAAGCGCAGAGAACCCCAAACAAAAGGAATCCAAAGAGGACCACAC
>NW_006290305.1:2611729-2614803 GCF_000327345.1 Myotis davidii | reverse complement strand
GAACGGGGTGTAGGGGGTGTGGGAAGAGACTGGACAAAGATCATACACCTATGGATGAGGACAGTGGAGGGGTAAGGGCAGAGGGTGGGGTGGGAACTGGGTGGAGGGGAGCTATGGGAGGGAAAAAGAGGAACTGCTGTAATAATCTGAACAATAAAGATTTATTTTTTAAAAAAGGAATATTTCCTTAATGGTTAATAATGTTTTTCACATGCTTATGTGCTTGTCTACCATCTGTATTCATAATCTTTTACCCATTTCCTAATTCACTGTTTTGGTTTTCTTAAAAATATATTTTATTGATTTTTTACGGAGCGGAAGGGAGAGGGATAGAGAGTTAGAAACATCAATGAGAGAGAAACATTGATAAGCTGCCTCCTGCACACCTCCTACTGGGGATTGCCCGCAACCAAGGTACATGCCCTTGACCGGAATCGAACCCGGAACCCTTCAGTCTGCAGTCTCTATCCACTGAGCCAAACCGGTTAGGGCTTGACTGTTTTTAATTGTTCAATTTTGAGAGCTCTGTATATATTCTAGATATGAGTTCCTGGTGGTTTATAAATATTTTCTCCCAGTCTATCATTGTCTTTTCGTCCTCTTAAAGGGTCTTTCACAGACCAAAGGTTTTAATTTGGGCTTAGTCCAATTTATTGATCATTTTCTTTTCTGGATTGTGCTTTTGGTATCATGTTAAGAACTCCACCTGGCGTTATGTCCTGAATTTTCTATTTTCTTCAAAACGTTTTATACAGGGGCCCAGCTTGTCTGGCTCCGTGGTTGAGTGTAGAACCAGGAGTCACAGTTCGATTCCCAGGCAGGGCATTTGCCCAGGTACAGGCTCAGTCCCCAGTGTCGGGTAGGCAGGAAGCAGCAGATCAATGATTCTCTCTCATCACTGATGTTTCTATCTTTCTATCCCTTTCTCTCTGAAATCAATAAAAATATATAAGTTTTATCCAGGGATAGGCAAAAGTAGGTTTATAGTTGTGAGTATGTGGAACACAGAGTTTCTTATATGACTGCGTAATTATTTGTACAAGTGCAAACCTACTTTTGCCCACCCCTGTACTTTACAGTTTACGACCAACTTTAAAATGTTTTTATTTATTTTTAGAGAGAGAGGAAAGAGGGAGAGAGACAGAACATCGATGAGAGAGAAACATCAACAGATGAGAGAGAAACATCAACATAGATCGGCTACTGCCTGCACGGCCCCGACCAGGAATCGAGACTGTAACCTGGGCAGGTGCCCTGACCAGGAATCAAACCACTGACATCCTGGTACATAGGTTGATGCTCAACCACTTAGCCACACTGGCCAGGCACTTTTAAGTTAATTCTTATGGTGTGAGATTCATTTTTCCCCTCTAGACGTCCAAATACTCCAGTACCAACTATTGAAAAGATTATCCTTCAATTAAATTGCTTGGCACCTGTCAAAAATCAGTTCACCAAATTATGAGTCTTATTTTTGGTTTCTCTATTCTGTTTAACCAATCTATGCCTCTATTCTTCTACCAACACCTTATCTTGATAACTGTAGTTATAAATGCAGATAACCCTGGAAGAATGCTGAAGTTAGAGGCACTGACAACCCCCCCCCGCCCCCGCCCCAGAGAAAGAGACATATCGATTGGTTGCCTCCTGCACACCTGACCAGGGCAGTTGTTTTAAAAGTTTTCCACAAAAAATACACACTACTTTTGTAGTTTGAGGGGAAAGAAACTACACCAATAAATATTTTAAGTAATACCAATAAAGTATACAAAATAATATGAAAAGAAGTATGCATGTGTATACACATACACACAATAAGGTTACAATTAAAGAAAGAAAAATTATGCATAAGAAAAAAAGATTGGTAGGAGATACATCAAAATAATGGTGGCTGTGTGGATGAAATAATTATGGGCAATTTTCCCTCTACGAACATGTATTATGTTAATATTAAAAAAATTACTGCCCATCCGGTGTGGCTCAGTGGTTCAGTGTTGAGCCAGGACTAAGAGGTCACCGGTTTGATACCTGGTCAGTGCACGTGCTGGGGTTGCAGGCTCAATCCCCAGTAGGGGGTGTGCAGTAGGCAGCCAATTGATGTCTCTCATTGATGTTTCTAATCTCTCTATCCCTCTCCCTTCCTCTTTCTCTAAAAATCAATAAAAATATATATATTTTAAAAATTACTGTACTTATCAACCCTGACCAAACCTTCTTTTTCACTGGTTCCTGCCTCCTGAAACAAACCAACAAACATAAATATGCACACAAACCCACAGATACTTACATGGGCTTACATCTCTGTATCTGTTTCGATTTCTGTTTTCTGGAAACTTGGCCACTCTATGAGGATAGTCATGGGACTCATTTCGAATTTCCTTAAAATAACAAAAATATATTTTAATATTCTTCTTAAATTTTATATAGCAAAACAGATACTTTCCCAGCCAGGACAAAACAACACTTATTGAACACTTGTAATATGCCAAGTACTATGCAAAACACACTATATACATTATCTCATTCAATTCTCACAATACCAATGCAAGGGATGATTTGAGAGGTTAAATGACCCACCAAGGGTCCCAAAGCTAGTAAGTGGCAGACCCAAGGACTGAACCAAGGTCCTTCAGGCACCAAAGTCTTTGCTCTTGATATGCTTATTTACTGTCGTACTATATTCAACACCTATAAGGCAACATTAAACATTTTATGTCACACAGAATTAATGCATTGAGGTACCTAAGATTACATGATATTCAAATTTCTGACTAAACTCTCTTAATATTATCTATCTCTATTTCAAAGTTTCTATCTTAAAATTATAAACTATTTTTTATTTTCATGTCATATAACTTTAACTTTATTTTGAGTCCAGAAATAGCCTCAAATTTTATTTCTGGAGCCATAAATGATTAGCAACAACCAGTAGGCCTGAGGCACATTTTAGGACCCTTGTTGTTCTCTGTATTCTACTATGGAAGAAATTCTGTAGGGTTATGCCTGCATTAGGGGCAGCTACTTGTATTCAACATCAGTTTTTGTCTTTCATATGAAATACTAGAAGCCTGGTA
>NW_006290305.1:2602830-2611596 GCF_000327345.1 Myotis davidii | reverse complement strand
GCGATTGGGGGGGGGGGAGGGGGTCTCAGCCCGGCCTGCGCCCTCTCGCAGTCTGGGAGCCCTTGAGGGATGTCCTACTGACAGCTTAGGCCCGCTCCCCATGGGCAGTCAGACATCAGCACTACCGTGGAGGCGGGAGAGGCTCCTGCCACTGCTGCTGCACTCGCCAGCTATGAGCCCAGCTTCTGGCTGAGGGGCACTCCCTCTGTGGGAGTGCACTGACCACCAGGGGGCAGCTCCTGTGTTGAACATCTGCCCCCCTAGTTTGGTCAGTTTGCATATTGGCCTTTTATTATATAGGATAATTCTAAGAATTCAGGTAAAAACAGAAACATACCAGAAAAAAGTATGTATTAACAGCAAAACTGAATTTGGGCTTTTCACACTACCACATGTGAGAAAAAGCATTTTAAAAGTCAGACACCAGATAGTTCTAGAAATTAAGCACAAATAAATTATTCAAGTAATTTCTTGATGAACATCCTTACTCTGGGTTCCCTTGCCTGCCACGACCGCTACCAGCTCTAAAACAGTTAACTTCTTAGTTCATGTTTTTATTCATTGTGCCTTCCAAGATGCAAGAGAAGGGAATACAGATCCATTTTCAATTGGAGAAATCTCAGTCACATTGTGCAAAGAGCACGTGTGATACAAAATATGTTGGTACAGCCATTTTGGAAAATGCATTTTGCCACACAGAAAAACAGAAACATACACACTGTACACACACTTTACAACTGTTGCTGTTGACTTCTTAAATGCTACTGTCACATTCAGCAATCTTGCTGAGCTCTCTAGTATTTTGTAGCTGGCTCTGAATTTCTCCATATCAGTAGTGTAATTCTGTCTCTCCCTTATACTTCATATTTCTTCATACCTTTTGTTTCTTCTTTTTTTTTTTAAATTCTAATTCCACTGGTTAGGATCTCCTATTTATAATCAAATGGAAATACCACGCCCCTCCCCCTCCCCCCAATTTTGAATGCATTGCTTCTAAGGCTTAAGCACTCGGTGTAATACTTCATTAGGTTTCTGGTGGAATGAAGTTGGATCTTTACCATAAACCATACACAAAAACTAACTAAAAAATGGATCAAAGACCTAAATGTAAGATCTGAAACTATAAAACTCTTAAAAAAAACACAGGGCTTAAAAGTTTTCATGATCTTGGTTTTGGCAATGATTTCTCAAATTAAGATACTAAAAGCACAGGCAACAACAAAAAAATAGACCATGACCTTGGATTTGACAATGGTTGCTTTTTTTTTTAATTTCAGAGAGGAAGGGAGAGAGAGATAGAAACATCAATGATGAGAGAGAATCACTGATCGGCTGCCTCCTGCACGCCCCACACTGGGGATGGAGCCCATAACCCAGGCATGTGCTCTTGACTGGAATTAAACCCGGGACCCTTCAGTCCACAAGCCAACGCTCTATTCACTGAGCCAAACTGGCCACGGCAGCAATGGTTTCTTAAATTATGACACCAAAAGCGCAGATGACACAAGAAAAATAAACTTCATCAAAATTATGAATTTTTGCACATCAAATGACACTATAGAGTGAAAAGATAACCCACATATTGGGGGGAAAATATTTGCATATCATATATCTAACAAACCATTAACCTAGTTAATAAATAAAAATAAAGAAATAATAATAAAAGTGAATGCTTTACTATCACATAAGTCAGGATTCACTTAGGGACCTTAAATACAAAAAAAGAAATTTAGGTATGTTCTCCCATAAATAGAAAATCTATCGATTTGGGATTATCTTAAAGTCCTTGTTTTTTCTTATTTTATTAAAAATTAATAGATTGCTCTTTTCCAATTTCCTAATTCTTTTTTTTTTAAATATATTTTATTGATTTTTTACAGAGAGGAAGGGAGAGAGATAGAGAGTTAGAAACATCGATGAGAGAGAAACATCGATCAGCTGCCTCCTGCACACTCCCACTGGGGATGTGCCCGCAACCCAGGTACATGCCCTTGACCGGAATCGAACCCGGAACCCTTCAGTCTGCAGGTCGACGCTCTATCCACTGAGCCAAACCGGTTTTGGCAATTTCCTAATTCTTATTAGTTGTTCCATCACAACAGTTCAAGGCAGAGCACTCCACAGTACAAGGACATAAAGTTTTTTTTGTGCACTATATAGAACAAAGATATGTACCAAGTTCAAAAATATTATTTAATAAAATATTATGAAATAACTATTTCACCCTAACAATGATGGAAATTAAGTTACAGCAACAGAGATTTAAAAAATAAAAACTTTCAGCCCAAATCGGTTTCGCTCAGTGGATAGAGTGTCGGCCTGAGGACTGAAGGGTCCCAGGTTCGATTCCGGTCAAGGGCATGCACCTTGGTTGCCGGCACATCCCCAGAAGGGAGTGTGCAGGAGGCAGCTGATCGATGTTTCTCACTCATCGATGTTTCTAACTCTCTATCCCTCTCCCTTCCTCTCTGTAGAAAAATCAATAAAATGTATTTAAAAAATAAAAACTTTCAGATTTGAAATGTGAACCTGTTTAGTAACTTCACTGGTTGAAACATAAATCATCACAGAAGCAATTCCTATCGTCATGGAGTGACTACAATTTTCTAAGGTTACCCCAGCGTACCATCCCTTGACTAGGAATAGAGTGGTACACACTCTAGGAGCCATACGACCTTACTCCAACCCACTTAAGCAATTCCTAGAAGTACTATTAAGTAAACTGTTAAGAGGAACTGATAGCTTTCAGAGTATAAAACTGTTCAAATACAGTGAAAGAGGAATTAAATAATTCAGTATGAGATTTTTCTGCAGAGGAATGAATGCAGTTTAAATTAAAGTTACAAATGAGTGACATGAACCAAATGAAACTGATAGAATGAAGAGTATATTAAATCAGATACACTGGATTGTTAAAGAAGAAGAAGACATGAAACTATCACATTTGAAAAAATACCAGAAATCCATAGGTAAAAGTATCTAATCTTAAATCAATTTCTTGACCAGGACTTCTTTTCATAGGTCATCAACCTAGAACAGTCTTTAGGGGCCTATAAAAGCCCTAAAGTCACAAGGTAAATTTTGGAGGATTTTATATACATGGACACTTCTCTCTTTCACAGGTTTCATTTTAAAGGTCTCAAAAGGTATTTACAATCTATAACCATTACTATTACTCTACTATAAATAGAACATTAACACTACATTAAATATTTAGAATAGCACTACAAAAAATAATAAAATAGCACTATATTCACTCTTAATAGCAATTTCACACAATGCCTGACAAGATAGAACATCATTCCAAGTAACAACAGAACAGAAAAGTTTAGTATTTTATTCAAAATGGTAGAATCTGAAGTTATAATCTTCAAAATTAGTCTGCTGAATTGTATGTCTTTCTCAACTGCTATGTTTTTAAATCTTCTAGGCTAAACTGACTTAGCATATGGCTAGTCACTATTATCCAAAGTAATGAAGGGTATTATCAAAAGTCCTAATTTACTAGTTGGTTTAAATATTCTCTGCCCCTAACAGCTTCACCAAAAAGAAATAACGACTTTAATGGAGCATTCAGTGGAACTACCACAGGGAACAGAGTATAGAGACTCTACATAGGAATTTCCAGGAGAAACAAATCATATATATACTTATTTGATAAAGTGAAGAGCACACTTACGTTAATTATAATGTTGCTTTTCTAGATCTTATCTGTCCATATTGCTAGTTTACTTTCTGGAAGAGAATGAGCAGAATAAGAGAACAAAGGGAACAGGCAGGGAGACAGGACAGCAGGAGACTGCAAGACAATAATTCTCCAACTGCAAACAGGGAATTCTGTGGACAATAATGATCTGGGAGAAGCAAAAAAACAAACACACACACACACACACACAAAGTTTGTTGGAGATTCTGTTAAAATCAAGATATTAAACAAGAGGCAAGCCAGAAAGACGAGGGCACAAATGCAACTATCTGAATTTTCTTAATTATAAGTATCAATGACCTACAGAAATGTATGTCAAAGGCAGAACAATATGATTTTTAGTCACACAGTCTCTATTGGGGCACCATTCCCAAGGCTCCTTTCCCTTAAAAGGAGCCTTATCTTTTGAAAAGTCACAGAAATTTAAGAATCTGACAAAAGCTATGGAATCACATAGAAACTAAAAGAAGCAAAAAAACAAACACACGCACGCACACACGCGCGCGTGCGCACACACACACACTTTAGCACAGTTTCAGGGGACTTGGAAATCCAGTTTTATCCTTGGATCCCAGGTACTATTTTAAAGGCCTCCAGTCCCAAAATGACCCTGCCTTTTGTAACACGTTTCATTCACTCCTTGCCATCAAAAATTTAAATTCCCTCAGTGCCATTAATCTCAACTAGACCATAAGAAGAAAGCAGTGTAGATGGTCATACTGGCAAATTAGAACAATGCTGAAATGAGAATCACAAGGACTAGATGTGGGTCGAAGCTGTGTCACTAATGCATATAACTTTATGTAAGTCACAACCTTATTCTGAATTGGTGTCTCCTTAGATGTGAATGAGGAAGTTGGAATAAACCAAGTGCTGATACTTCTAAAGAAGAGTACTATTCTTTTACTTAGTGAATACTTAAGTATCTAGCATGTCAGATAGTGGGGAAACAAAGAAAAATGAGGCAACCCTAAAGGAGCTAGATAAACAGACAGTTATAATAAAACAATGTGACTAATACCCTAATAAAATATAGAGGCCTCAGGAATCAGAGGAGGAGGAGCATATAATTTTGCCTAAGGAGACTAGAGTCTAGTCCTGTTTTGTTTTTGTTTTTTTTACCCTTCTCCCCTAGAGTCTGGTCTTGAACATATTTCTCAAATAGATAAGATAGGCACAGAGCATATACAGCATGTGCAGATTCCAAAGATGTGAGAAAGTAGGCAATTTTCAAGGAAAGTCAAGGCATTTGATACACGAGACTGCGCAACCATGTAAAAGCACTGAACACTCAGACTACACAATAGTAGGAGAATATGTAGTAGACATTGCAAGGGAAGTATTTTAGAATAAGATAGCTCTGATTTATAAAATCAAAGAAGAACCTGCATAGCATCTGGTAGCAAAAGTAAGTGGGAACTTTGTTTGCTAGAAAGAGGAGGGAGTCTGTTAGAATCCTGGGTGCTCTCCTAAAGGGCCAATGCACAGGAGCTTGCTCCTGGGAACTCACCCAGAGCTCTAACAGAGGGAAGGAGACTCAGGGCTTATGGAAGCCATAAAGAGAAGATCTGGATGGCATATCTCCAGAGATCTGGGAGGTCAGCTACTGAGGTCCAGGTCCTGAGTAAACATCCCACACCGCCCTCAAGTGCCATCTTCTAGGGTCAAGCACTTCTACTCTTAACAGTACCAGCTGGAGAAAGTGACCTAGCCCCGTCCTCCAAATACTGGCAACACCACCCTGACAAGCTCAAGTCAGGAATAAAGGACTGTTGGCTGAGATGTGCTCTTTTACTGAAGAAACTATAGACAGACTCTCAGAGGACCACTGAACTGAGTGGTGTTGGAACATCCGGTTGGCCCTTTAGTTTAGATCCCCCCCCCCCCCCTCCTGTCACAAAGTAGGCAGGCACCACCCCCAACAGAAGACTTGTTTGTCAGGGTCTCAGGCAGCAGGCAAGCACCTGCACGCCTCTGGAGGTCCTGTGCCATTCCCAATGGAGGACTGCCTTGATCTGATCCTCTTGCTGGCATTGGCTTGCCAAGCACACGTCCACTGGGACATTTGGTGCGACCCTCTCAGAGCCTCCTGTCAGGGTCTCTGACAGTGTGCTACCAAGCTAGAAGGCGGCAAGCAGCTCATTCCTCTCCCAAGGGCCAAAACCACCCCCAACAGAAGGCTGCCTTGATTTGTTCCTCTAAGCCAGTGGTTCTCAACCTTCTGGCCCTTTAAACACAGTTGCTCATGTTGTAACCCAACCATAAAATTATTTTCGTTGCTACTTCATAACTGTAATGTTGCTACTGTTATGAATCGTAATGTAAATATCTGATATGCAGGATGGTCTTAGGCGACCCCTGTGAAAGGGTCGTTCGACTGCCAAAGGGGTCGGGCCCACAGGTTGAGAACCACTGCTCTAAGCCCTGCCAGCACCATCCTGCTGGTGCAGCCTCACAGGGGAAAGGCATCATGACTCACAACTGGGACATTTGGTACGACCTGCTGGGAGATCTTTGGTCAGGGTCTCTGCCAGTGCGCTACCCAGCCAAGAGAAGGATAGTCGCTTACTCCTCCCCAGTGGAAGGCTGCCTTGTCTGTTCCTCCAAGTCCTGCAGGGGGGAAGGGAGCAAGGAGCATCCTCAGAGCTGAGAGCTTTGGAATGCAGCTCTGCAGGAGACTCTAAGATGTGCCTGCAGAGCTAGGTGTGCAGCTTTCTCCTCTCAGGCTGGCCCTGGCCCCTTCCTACTAGGCTCAGATTTGAGAGTGCATCTATCTACTTTAGACCAGGGCTTGAGCAGGCATGGCTACAGAGCTAAAAGGAGAAATGCACCTCGCCTCACTGTCGGTGCCACTGCCAAAAGAAGGCTGTCTCAATCTGTTTGCCCAAGTCCCGGTGACTCCCGTCCTGTCCTGCAAGGGTGCTCCTGCAGTGAGGACAGTTGGCTACACCACTCTGAACCTGTGGTGCACTCCTCCTGAGGGAGCTAGAGTTGGAGACTCTGGCAGAGAGTGAATGGTATTGCTCTGGAGTAGGGGCCACCTTCTCCCCATTAAGTGTCAAACCACACTGCCCCAAATTAAGGACTCACTAGCCCTGTCCGCCCAACCTACCAAATTTGAACCCTATGGAAGGGTCAGTGGCGCGTGGCCAGCTTGGGCCCACTCTACAACTTTTCTGCATAAAATTCTAGAGGAAGTCCAAGCAACCTCAAGGGGGAGTGGAGTACCAACAGGTGGACACTGACCTCAGGGAGCCTTAATCTTTTACTTATATGACTCCAGCAAGCCAACCCATCGACACAGAATGGCCCCTCCATGCACACTCAGGTCAAGTTGATACACACACAAACAGTAAACAGTGTGGTAGCTCCAGACAGGTAGCCCAAAACCAGTTACACACAACATCTGACAGCGACCTGTACCTGAACCCCAACCAAGTGGACCCAGAACCAACAAAAACAGTGGTGGGCTTCAGACCACACCAAAGCTCAACCCAACTAGCCACAAACATGACACACCCAAAGGAAGATTCCAGCAGGCACCAGATGCTGTTGGGAACAACTCCACCTGAGAGGGCAGCCCCTGCACAGCATCTCATACACGGTGATTGCGGTTTATCTTTATAGCCACCCAGGCTGAAGAGTTAACTCCACCCATGAAAGGGCCAACAGCATTCATCAAGTCACAACTACAACAGGGGAGTGTGCACATAACCCATTAACATTCCTGGACCAAGGAACACAGATGATCTGAAAGACTGTGCCACTGAGCCCAACAAGACACCTCGAGACTGCACCTGCACAGCAGCTTGCACACTGTGCTTAGTGTTGAGCCTCAGTCAGCCAGCTTAAGGGTTGATCCGACCCATGAACAGGCCAACAGCAATCAAGACTCAACTACAATAGGAAGGCCCAAATAACCCACACAAGAGACATTCCTAGAGTACCCAGCTCAGGAGATGAAAGACACTGCACCACTGGGTCCTAAAAGACACCTATGACAGCAGGCCACCCCACCATGATAAAAAAGGCTAAGGTTAAAGATAAAAAGAGAATCACCCTAGCCGGTTTGGCTCAGTGGATAGAGCATCGGCCTACGGACTTAAGGGTACCGGGTTCGGTTGAGGGCACATCCCCAGTAGGAGGTGTGCAGGAGGCAGCTGATTGATGTTTCTCTCTCATCTATGTTTCTAACTCTCTATCCCTCTCCCTTCCTCTCTGTAAAAAATCAATAAAATATATATTTTTTAAAAAAGATAAAAAGAGAATCTTAAAGGCAGCAAGGAAGAATTGGTCAGTTACCTACAAGGGAGCTCCCACAAGACTGTCAGCTGATTTCTCAACAGAATCTTTGCAAACCAGAAGAGATTGGCATAAAATATTCAAAGTGATAAATAGCAAGGACTTATAACTAGATTACGCTAGCCAGCAAAGCTATCATTTAGAACATGGGGAACTTTTTTTCTGCCAAGGCCATTTTGATATTTATAACATCATTCTTGGGCCATACAAAATTATCAACTTAAAAATTAGCCTAGTTAAAAAAAAAATTAGCCTGCTATATTTGGTCAAACATTTAATTAACTCACCCCTAATGCCTTGGCAGGGCCAGACCAAATGATTTCTCAGGCCTTATACAGCTGTTGGCCAGACTCCAATGCTGATTTTGAACTAAGGATAGAGCTTCCCAGGCAAGAAAAAGCAAAAGGAGTTCATCACCACCAAACCCGTTTCACAAGAAATGTTAAAGGTTCTTCTTTAAGAAGAGGGAGAAAAAATAAAATATGAATAAAATGGCAATAAATACACATCCATCAACAATTACTTTAAATGCAAATGGATTAAATGCTCCAATCAAAAGATTTATGGCCCAGCCAGCGTGGCTCAGTGGTTGAGCATCGACCTATGAACCAGAAGGTCACAGTTTGATTCCCAGTCAGGGTACATGCCGGGGCTGTGGGCTTGATCCCCAGTGGAGGGTGCGAAGGAGGCAGCCAATCAGTGATTCTCTCTCATCAATGGTGTTTCTCTCTCTCTCTCTCTCTTGCCCTCCTACCCTC
>NW_006290305.1:2599453-2602742 GCF_000327345.1 Myotis davidii | reverse complement strand
GGCTGGGCAGGAGTGGCTCAGTTGGTTGAGCATCACTTTCTGTGCACTAAAGGTTGCGGGTTCAATCCCCAGTTAGGGCATGTACAGAAGGCAACCAATCAATGTTTCTCTCTCCTCTCCTCCTCTGTCCTCTTCTCTCTCTCTCCCTTCCTCTCTAAGCACGTCCTCAGATGAGGATTAAAAAAAATACACACACACACACACACTCTCTAGAGACCTGGTGCATGAATTCGTGCACTGGTGGGGTCCCTTGGCCTGGCTGGAGATTGGGGGGGCTGGCCAGCCTCAGGGAGGGACCATGGGAGGTTGGTTGGCCCCAGGAGGTTAGCCGGTCGCAGGAGGTTGACTGTGAGAGCACACTGACCACCAGGGGGCAGCTCCTGCGTTCAGCATCTGCCCCCTGGTGGTCAGGGCGCATCATAGCAACCGGTCGTTTAGTTGTTAGGTCGTTTAGGCTTTTATATATATAGAATATATACACACACTAGTGGCCTGGTGCATGGATTCATGCACAATGAAAGGAAATTAATTAGAAGAAATATTTTAATATCATTATTCGTGTCTTGCTAATGAAAATATAATTCTACTGAGTCTCTTATCTACCTACTTCAGCATTTCTGAGAGGATCAAATGAGATGAGGCATGGGAAAACACTTCACAAATATTTGGTTAACTATAAAATGTTTGCAACCAGCTATAAAGCAAGTCAGGTTCCTGGGTTGAAGAAACTCCAAGGATGCTAGTCACTAGGGAGAGGAAGCCAGGCACTGCTACATGACATCATTACCTGGTTCCCACAGTGACCGTTTCCAGGCTGGGTTGGGCTGTGGGCCGCATTTTGTGCCATGGGGGTCTTGGCAGCGTTAGCTACAATTTGGTGGGGTGTCGCTCTGGGGTGGTGGCGGGGCCTGTGTCCCATTGGGGAAAGCCAAGTGTAGTTTTGTTGGCACCAGGTCTGTAGTGCCGTTTATTTTTATTAAAAAATATTTTTATTGATTTTTTACAGAGAAGAAGGGAGAGTGATAGAGAGTCAGAAACATCGATGAGAGAGAAACATCGATGAGCTGCCTCCTGCACACCCCCCAACTGCGATGATACGCCCGCAACCAAGGTACATGCCCTTAACCGGAATCGAACCTGGGACCCTTCCCAGTAACCTAAAGGACACCTAGGCAGGAGTCCATAGAAGGGCTTCCTGAATTCCTTGAAATGAAATGTGAAATTTTTAGTGCATTTTTCTGATAAGAGGGATTATAATTTTCACTGAATTTTTAAGGCATGTGTATACATATCAAACTACTTAACCAAAATGTTAAGCTGAATTAACTTGTCACATTCACCTTTCTCTTCTCAAATCTGTACTGATGTATGACTAGCAACTTGGAGACAGCAGTCTCTGCTAAAAGAAATGTAACTGGAAAAGACACAGCTGGCAGACTCTCACAGATTCCTACCAGAAGGTGCATTTAAAATTTTCTATATTTGGAAAAGTCCTTTAAAGTTACTGCCCTATCTTAACATATTCTATACCCATGTGAATTAAAATATTTAATACACTTCCCGCTATTGTGTTCAAGAGAAAAATGTTACATTCTGAACATAATGACAACGAAAACATTTTTTACTGTCATCTAATTAAATGGAATAGGGGAAAACCCAGGACCATCAAGATTTACAGGAAAGCTTTTTTTCTGCTTTTACTGCACACCAAGTGAACCAACCAGTAGGAACAGCATTTAACTCACTCAATTCAATCTTGGGAATAATATGATAATAATTAAACAGATGAGAATAGGCAATTAGGTCATTTTAAAAGAAATAAAAAAGTTGTATTTGAATTAAAAGGTTCTCTAGTTGAGCTAAAGAAGCTAGTCAGGAGCTCAACTATTGTATGCGAATCCATTTACAAGAGTTCCAGAACAGCCAAGATTATCCTATGGTGCCAAGAAATCAAAATAGTGGTAGCCTATGGGGTGGAGCAGGGCGCATGACAGTTCTTCTGGGGTGATGGAAAGGTCATTTACTATTATTTTTTTTGGAAAGGTTATTTTGACTTGAGTGGTGCTTGCACAGGCGTATACATTTATGAGACAAGCTTAACCACATACATAAGATTTTATTGTTAAAGAAAACTGAAAAGAGGATGACACCCTTGCAGTGGTTCTCAACCTTCTGGCCCATTAAATACAGTTCCTCATGTTGTGGCCCAACCATAAAATTATTTTCGTTGCTACTTCATAACTGTAATGTTGCTGCTGTTATGAATCGTAATGTAAATATCTGACATGCAGGAAGGTCTTAGGCGACCCCTGTGAAAGGGTCGTTCGACCGCCAGAGGGGTCGCGACCCACAGGTTGAGAACCGCTGGATACAACCGAAGCCCAGGCTCCTTCCGGGAACCTCTGTGGAGGTCGCTCCACACGCTGCGGTGTGGGGCTCTGAGACCATTCAGACGGCTGATCGCCAGGAGCGCTCGCCACCACTGAGGTTCAGTCACTCCCAAGGCGAGAGGCCCAGGCACCACGCACACAACCAGGCAAGGAAGCGGGCGTCCCGGCCGGCCTCGGCCCGCGCGGCCACACGACACCTGGGCAGCGGGAAAGGTAACTGGGAACAGAGCGAGGCGCCGGGCAAGGGGCGGCGAAGCCCGATCCGAAACAGCAGCAGAATCCGCGCCCCGCTGCGAGCTCCCAGAGCCGGGGGTCTCCCCTCATTTCATCCCCCCGCACACCCCTATCCCGGCCCTTCCCACAGTTACGGCGGCCTCTCGGACGGCCCGCCCCACACCAATCACCACCGGCCTCAGGGTTCCCCACATCCCCACCCGACCCCAGGACAGAGAAACACATCCGCGCGCGCCACAAGACGCCGCTGTGGTGCCGCCTTCTAGAATTAACTCTGCGCTTGCGCTTCCGATAAACATCCCCCGCCCTCCCAACACACACCTCACTTAAAGTCTTTTTTTCAAAAGGGAACAGAGACTCGGTCGGCGCAGGCGCAGCCCTGACGCGGCCCGCGCGCCACCACTTCCGCCCTGTGCGGGAGGCGGGGGACGCGGGAGGGAGCCGGCGGGCGCGAGCCTGGGTCCACGGAGGTGTACAGCGCCTGCTGCGCGAGCCATTGACTCACCAAGTACAACTGCTGCCAGCGATTTTGAGCATCCAACTCCTCAAACTCTCGCTCGATCGTGGCAGACATGGCCGCTGGAGCGAGCTAGCGCGAGCGGAGCTGTCCCGGCGGAGAGGCTCAGGCCCCCGCTCGATCCGGGGAGAGTGCTGGCGCTGTGGCC
>NW_006290305.1:2596541-2599404 GCF_000327345.1 Myotis davidii | reverse complement strand
AAAGTACCTGGAGCGTCAGACGTCAGCGCGCCGAGTATGGCGTCGCTGAGACTGGTGGCTGCGGGGCGGGACTCCTGGGACTCACAGGGGAGGCGTGGTCGGGGTGGGGGGCGGTGCTAGGTGAAGAGGGTGGAGCCAAGGAGACCCACCCAGAGGTTGCTCTCCCGGGTCCTGGGGGGTGGCCCGCACCCTGGACTCGTTAGAAATGACCCCAGGAAGGAGGTGTAGTACCGCGGGGTTCGCGTGAATGGAGCAGGCCAAGGAAGTGCCCTAAGACCCCTTCGTTCTTGCTTTCCCGTTGTTTTATTTTAAACATCACCTAGATCAGTTTAGAGGCGTGTGTCCAACTTTGGAAAGAACTTCCTCAGCCCTCGTGGAGAATATTAATCAGCCCGGATGCCAGCTCTGTAACTAAAGCCTCAGGGTACTGTGACAAATGACTATAGCACGAGGAGTGGCCACATCTCTCGGAACTAGGGAGAACACAGATTGTGTTATGCAATTTAAAAATTAGTGTTACCTGTAGGTAAACTTGTGTGGTTATATTGTTTTATCTCTATAAGAAATGTGAAGAGTTTTTAAAAATTCAGCTAAGTAAATTTGAAAATCAAATTGGCTTTTTAAAAAAAAGTTTTTACAGATTTCAGAGAGAGAGAGAGAAACATCAATGATGAGAAACATCCTGCACGCCGGGTTGGGGGAGGCGGGGGCATGTGCCCTGACTGGGAATTGAATCGTGACCTGGTTCATAAACTGAAGCACAACCACTGAGCCACACCAGCCAGGTTAAATTGGCTTTATTAAACAATTAATTGCCCCATCTAGCAATTAGTAGGGAGGTCCGAGGGGTAGGTACAAAATGGAGGGGTTTTTTTAGAAAGGGAAGTGGGCAAGGCAGACCAGGGGTTTTTATCAGGCAGATCCCCTCTTCTTTGGAAGTGGGGGTAGGGTGTTTGGAGAGGGCCCACTTGACAGATTATTTCATTGATACTGATCAGAAAAATTCCAGAAATGTTGATTATGTTTCTGGTAGAGGTTGAGACAGCATTAGGTAAGGTTTTAAATCTGGATTTGGTATTTTGGGTTTTGGCACAAGTGATACAATTTTGTTGAAATTTATTTTTCAATTACAGTTTACATTTGATATTTTGTTTCAGTTTCAGTTGTACAGCATAGTGATTTACAGTCATATCCTTTACAAAGTGACCCCCTCTTCCCCTGATAAATCTCCTACCCACCTGACCCCATACATAGTAACTCCCTTATTGACTACAGGCCCTATGCTGTATTTCACATCCCCATGACTATTTTGTAACTACCAATTTGTACTTCTTAATCCCTTCACCTTTTTCACCCATCCCCTCACTGCCTCCTTCCATCTGGCAACCATCAACTTGTTCTCTGTTGAATTTTGTTTGATATATTTTATTTTTTAACAAGCCAAATCTCACCCTGGCGGGTAGCTCAGTTGGTTAGAGCGGTGTCCTGATATGCCAAGATTGTGGGGCCTGTGGTAGGCAGTCAGACATGAGCAGGGCAAGGATGATGGGCTAGGACCTAGGTACTGAAGGTCATCAGGATGGAAAGCCTTAGGAGCCTAGCAAAGGACAAAATGTAGCCCTAGCTGGTTTGGCTCAGTGGATAGAGCATTGGTCTGCGGACTGAAGGGTCTCGGGTTTGATATAGGTCAAGGACACATGCCAGGGTTGCGGGTTCAGTCCCCAGTGGGAGTGTGCAGAAGGCAGCCAATCAATGATTCTCATCATTGATGTTTCTATCTCTCTCTCCATCTCCCTTCCTCTCTGAAATCAATGAAAAAAAAATTTAAAGATAAAATAAAATAGGACTGTCAGTTACCCCCCCAAAAAAGGACAAAATGAGGGGTGGAACCTTGTCTCCAGGGTGATCTTTCCTCCCCTAGCATATCGATGGTCATGGGGTTTGGACCCCCCTCCCCCCCATCCCCGACCGTTCCTCCCTAGAAATAATGTTTAGACTTAGTTGTACTTCAGGTCTAGGCCCAGAAGAGCAACAAAACCAGCCACAGCTGACCTCAGGACCAGCTACATTGAATAAGAACCCCCTTCCTTGGTGACCATGAATCCATCAGTGGAGACCTAGACCCTAAATTGACACACTTGGAAAGTTACTGAATATTCCATTGAAATGTTATCTTGAGACCTGCCCTAAAATCTCCACCTTAAAACCCTTAGAACCTTGGACCCAGGGCCATTCCCTTCCTCTTTCTTCTCCCCACTCGCAGGCACTTTACCATTAGCTTCCTCACTCCCTAACTCCAAGAGTCCTTCCTTTATGTTTCTTTACCACTATAACTTGTTTGTTAAGCTCATGTCTTCTAGGAATTACTTTTTCTACCTCTGTGGTTAATCAAATAAATATTCTATTATAGTTTGGGTCTTGGCTCTGAATTCTTTCCTAGTACTGAAGTTGGTGAACCCAAGTCCAGTGTGACCCCACCAGTCTAACACTTGGTGCCATTCCTAAAGCTTAAAACAGTTTGATCTCCAATCAGGGCATATATAAGAATCAACCAAAGAAAGCATAAGTGCCCTAACCGGTTTGGCTCAGTGGATAGAGCGTCAGCCTGCGGACTGAAAGGTCCCAGGTTCGATTCTGGCCGGGGGCATGTGCCTTGGTTGCGGGCACGTCCCCAGTAGGGAGTGTGCAAGAGGCAGCTGATTGATGTTTCTCTCTCAACGATGTTTCTGACTCTCTATCCCTCTCTCTTCCTCTCTGTAAAAAATCAATAAAATATATTTTTAAAAAAAAGAATGCATAAGTAAGTGGAATAACAAATCAATCTGTCTCTCTCTCTCTCTTTCTCTCCCTTGCTTTAAAAATC
>NW_006290305.1:2595790-2596436 GCF_000327345.1 Myotis davidii | reverse complement strand
ATTCCCCACTGGGGATGTGCCCACAACCCAGGTACATGCCCTTGACCGGAATCGAACCTGGGACCCTTCAGTCCGCAGGCCGATGCTCTATCCACTGAGCCAAACCAGTTTTGGCTATTTATTTATTTTAGAGAAGAGAGAGAGGAAAAGGAGAAAGAAACATGGATTTGTTGTTCCACTTATGGATGCAGTCATTGGTTGCTGCTTGTATGTGCCCTAACTGGGGATCAAACCCCCAACTGTGGTGTATTGTAATGATGCTCTAACCAACTAAGCTACCCTGCCAGGGCCAATACTTTTTTCTTTAACAAATTAAAGTTTTAGGCCCTGCCTGGGTAGCTCAGTTGCTTAGAGCATTGTCTCAATATGCCAAGGTTTTGGGGTTCAACCCCCAGTCAGAGTAAAAAAAATCAATAAAATATATTTAAAAATCAATCAAATAATAAAAACAAGCTCAATCTCACTCTCACCACAAGACTCATTGCAGTGGCTCCTTTAGCCCCTCACCTCATTATCCTCAAAAAACACAATACATTTTTTTCCTTAATTTTATTTATTTATTTATTTTTTAAATATATTTTATTGATTTTTTACAGAGAGGAAGGGAGAGAGATAGAGAGCCAGAAACATCGATGAGAGAGAAACA
>NW_006290305.1:2578582-2595596 GCF_000327345.1 Myotis davidii | reverse complement strand
GAGAAAGAAACATGGATTTGTTGTTCCACTTATGGATGCAGTCATTGGTTGCTGCTTGTATGTGCCCTAACTGGGGATCAAACCCCCAACTGTGGTGTATTGTAATGATGCTCTAACCAACTAAGCTACCCTGCCAGGGCCAATACTTTTTTCTTTAACAAATTAAAGTTTTAGGCCCTGCCTGGGTAGCTCAGTTGCTTAGAGCATTGTCTCAATATGCCAAGGTTTTGGGGTTCAACCCCCAGTCAGAGCACATACAAGAATGAACCAGTGAATACATAAATAAGTAGAACAGCAAATCTATGCTTCTCTCTCCCTTCCTCTAAAATTAATAAATATATATATATTTTTAATTTAGTTTCTGGGTTGCACTAGTGTGAACAAAAAAGGGTTCTGTGTAGCAAATCACAGGGTGGCCTGTTCATAAAATTCCCAACTAAGCAGGTCATGGTGGGTAGTCACCTCCCAGACCTTTAAAAAGGTTTATCTTTGCCTTCACCAAGCCCTGTCCATTGTTTTTGTGTATCTAGAATTAGATTAACGCAGAAAAGCCAGACTAATCCTCTTTTTTCAGACCCCTCACAGGCATAACCAACCTCTGTGGGGGAGAAACAAACACTCCTCTCCCCTCCAGGTTTTTCTGTCTGGCCTAATAATCAAGTAAACATGAGATAGATTAGCAAGAGCAAATAACCAAATTTAATGCATTTGTATGGGGATCCCACATACATGACAGAGTCAGACTCCCACATTTATGAGAGATTTAGAGAAAGAAAGGGGAATCTAGGTATGTAAGACATTCTGTGGCCCTGTCCGGTTTGGCTCAGTGGATAGAGCGCCGGCCTGCAGACTGAAGGGACCCAGGTTTGATTCCGGTCAGGGGCACGTCCCCAGTGGGGGGTGTGCAGGAGGCGGCTGATTGGTGTTTCTCTCTCATCGATGTTTCTGGCTCTCTATCCCTCTCTCTTCCTCTCTGTAAAAAAAATCAATCAAATATATTTTAAAAAAAGAAAAAGACATTCTGTGCTAGGGATGAGATAATGCACCTGAGGGCTTCAAAGGGTCATTGCAGAAGAAAAATAAGAGCAGATGTTTATTAAATAAGGTTTGCCTGCTATTGAGGTGGGTCTGTGGTAGGCCCATGAACAGAGCAAGAATGAAAGGCCAGGTACATAAAATCACAGGTGGAAAGCCTTCGGTGCCTGGCAGTGTGCAAAGCTGGATAAACAAGGACCTCACCTCCAGGTCTTCCCCCAGCATATCACTGGTCACGAGGTTTGGACCCCCTGACCTTTCCTTCCTAGAAATAACATCCAGGCCCCAGCTGTATTTCAGTGCCAAGCCCACAAAAGCAGAAAAACCAGACAAGTGAGGCCTTGGCTGACATCAGGACCAGCTGCATTGATAAACAACAGCCTGCCCTGGCGTCGGCCAATCAGTGGAGACCACAACACCTGGAAAGCTGATGAATATTCTACTGGGATCCTCCTCTGGTCTCTCCCCTAAAATCCCAAGCTTTAAAAGCACTTATGATGGAGGACCCAGTATACACTCCTTCCTAGGGTCATACCTCTGCCTTTTCCCTCCATCCTCTACTTCCCCACCCAGGCACATTACTTCCTGAGCCCATTTCTTCTACCACTCACTTCTACTTCTGTGAATTTTTATTTTATTTTATTTTATTTTTACATAGAGAGGAAGGGAGAAAGAGAGAGAAAGTGAGACTTCTATGTGAAAGTGAGACTTCTATCTGCCACCTCCTGCACGCCCCCCATCCAAGGATTGAGCCCAAAACCTGCACATGTGCCCTGACCTAGAATCAAACCAGCAACTTCAGTGCACAGGACAATACCCAACCAACTGAGCCATGGGACTTTCTAAATAAACTTTCTCTTATGGTTTGAGTCTTGGCTCTGAATTCTTTCCAATCACGAACTCAGGTACCAAGGTTTCCTGGCAGAGGTTCATTCTGACCCCAATGGTATAATACCTGGTGTCATTCTCGCCAAGTCACAAAGGTTATCCCTGATAATCTCTTACTGGCAGGATCCCTAATTCAAGTCTTCTAGGTAGTTAAAGAGACAGGCAGAAGTTTCTCTTGAGCCTGAAGCTAAAATTGCCTTTAGCTCAAAAAGACTGCACACCACTGAGGCACATCTTAGGGCACTCATTCTGAATGCCCACACCACTTCAGGGAGCACCTGATCCTGTTAACATGTAATCTTCCTTAGGTTCCCTCTATGAGTCCAAATGTATAAAACAAACTGCAGAATTGTCATCATTATAGCATTTGAGATCTTGCTTTCTGGCATGTCGTCAGTTTGGTTCAGATAAACTCATAAAAATTCTCTACAGGTCTGGATGTTTCTGACATCAACACTAGCCATATTTTAAATACTCAGTAGCCACATGGTGGTTAATGTATGGGAGCACACACATTTTTATCATTGAAGTTCTGTGGAACAGGACTGCCTGAGAGGATTAAAATACTTGGGGAGAAAACATGTCCCTCTACATGTAAAATAATAAGAAAAAAGCAAAACAAAACAGTAAGGCAGCCCTGGCTGGGTAGCTCAGTTGTTTAGACCATCTTCCTGATATGCCAACGGGACATACTAGAATCAACGAATGAATCCTTAAATAAGTGGTACAACAAATCAATGCCTCTCTCTCTTTCTCTATTTCTCTCCCTTCCTCTCTAAAATCAATAAATTAAAAAATATTAAAAACAAACAGTAAGGTATATGAGAAATAGAATTGTAGTGACAGAATAGTAAGCAGTCAATTAGTCTTTCTATTTAAATAGTATTGTCAGTGTAAGAAACATTCAAATCTGTAAAGAATTTCTGTAACTTTAATACTTAAGCCAAACTGTTGACAATTGTTGAAAAGCAAAATCTCAATACGTTGAGATAATGTTCTAGAGCAGCGGTTCTCAACCTGTGAGTCACGACCCCTCTGGCGGTCGAACGACCCTTTCACAGGGGTCGCCTAAGACCATCCTGCATATCAGATATTTACATTATGATTCATAACAGTAGCAACATTACAGTTATGAAGTAGCAACGAAAATAATTTTATGGTTGGGTCACAACATGAGGAACAATATTTAAAAGGCCAGAAGGTTGAGAACCACTGCTCTAGAGAATGGCAGTTTTGTATCTTATTTTATATATTACAATCAAAAGAGAAGACTTATGTGGGTTATATGAAATTCATCGGTGATAGATTAGGGATGAGGGAGAAAGCAAAGTGGGGAAATTTTGGGGATTGGATGAAAAGTAAAATGATACATCTTTTACATAGGTAGGTATAGGACAGTTAATAGTCAATTGATACGATAAAAATAATATTGAGTGGTTTTGTAGTCTCTCCTCTGGTACATTGGTTGTGCCCTGAGGAGTCTGGAAAGAGGGAAGTTACTCTGACATTCCAAAAGTATATTATCACAGATACACAAGACAATAGACAGGCTTAGTTAAAGTAAAGGATGGCTTTTGTCAGAGAAGATTCTAGTCTAGGACATGACTATCTGCCATAAACTGCTTTAGGTTGAAAGTTTTAAATTCTGACCATCCTTTGTGGTTACTTTAGGTCTCTGAGTTTGCAAGGCCACGACACAGACCTTTCCTGAGCTTGTCAGGTTAGCATGTGGCCCCTTTCCATCCACGGTATAATTTAAGAATAAAGCAAGTCCTTCAATAGTGTTTCAAAGAACTTATATACTTATATACATAGCCCATGGACACGGGAATAGGGTGGTGAAGACCTGGGGGGTTGGGTAGTGTTAGGTATGATCAAATAATTGAAAGATCACCTAGGAACTGACCTTTAGGCCACTTCAAACCAACATTCCCTTTCTCTTAGACCACATTCCACTTGATAAGACCATTATCCTTCCCCTCTGGACCATCCCAGGGTCCGAACCTGCCCAGAGAATTATCTGCCCAGAAAAATCCCACATAGAGTCCTTTAAAATCTCTGACTCTGTCCCTGGGTGCTGGCACCATTGTGGGGCTCAGCCCATCTGGTTTTCCAGATGACCTAATAAATTTATAATCCCTTACCACTTTGGCCTCTTGCGTTCCTCCTTCAGTGGCCCTAAGGTAGGGGCTGGGATGAGGGGGGGAAAGGGGAAGAAATGGGGGACATCTGTAATACTATCAACAATAAAAAAGTATATATATTTAAAAAGTAATGTTTTGCCAGGCCCTGGTGGCTTAGTGGTTGAGCACTGACCTAAGAACCAGGAGGTCACAGTTCGATTCCAGGTCAGGCCACATGCCCAGGTTACAGGCTCAATTCCCAGTATGAGGTGTGCAGGAAGCAGCTGATCAATGATTCTTTCTCATCATTGATGTTTCTGTCTCCCTCTCCCTCTCCCTTACTCTCTGAAATCAATAAAAAAATATATATTTTAAAAAAAGTTTCGGTTTCATTTTTTTAAATTGGTAATAGTTTACTTTTAAAATTTACATAAAATAAAATGACACAACATTAATATTTGTTCATTCCAGGTTGTAGCTACCTGGGTATTTGTCTTAGAATAATTTTTTCTTTTTTGGCATTCGTTAAGTGTTTACTATTGTAAAATACACATAACAAAATTTATCATTTTACTGTGTACAATTCAGTGGGATCCAATGTTATGCAACCATCACCATTATTTTTAGGGTTTTTGTTTTTTTTATCACCCTGAATGAAAACATAGCTTAAATTATTTTTAAAAATAAACAAATTATGTTAATAAATTATTTTTAAAAACTAAAACTGGCCCTAGCTGGTATGGCTCAGTGGATAGAGTGTTGACCTGCAGACTGAAGGGTCCCGGGTTCGGTTCTGGCCAAGGACATATGCCCACAGTAGGGGTCCTGTGGAGGCAGCCGATCAATGATTCTCTCTCATCATTGATGTTTCTGTCTGTCTCTCCCTCTCTCTTCCTCTCTGAAATCAATAAAATTTTTTTTTAAATATATTTTATTGATTTTTTACAGAGAGGAAGGGAGAGAGATAGTTAGAAACTTCGATGAGAGAGAGACATCGATCAGCTGCCTCCAGCACATCTCCTACTGGGGATGTGCCCGCAACCCAGGCACATGCCCTTGACCGGCATCGAACCCGGGACCCCTCGGTCCGCAGGCCGACGCTCTATCCACTGAGCCAAACCGGTTTCGGCCAATAAAAATTTTTGAAAAAAAAACCCAAAAAACTAAAACTGGAACAGAGTTTTTCTTTAAGGATATTCATAGTGCAGCAAACACAATTTTGCAATGCTCAGTAAAGTGAAGTGGACAGAGACACCACAGTGTGGCGTCCACAAACACCTTTGCTATCCGAATCACAATGACTGAAATCTGAGCCCCTGAATGAGTTCCCTCTTCTCCCCTCACCTGGCTACTCCACTCATCCTTCAGGTCTCAGTTTAGACATTGTTTCTTCCAGGAATGCTTTCCTATTCCTTAAGACTGACTCATATTTCCCACCATTTGCGGTCAATAGTACAAGGGCTACCTCCATAGCATCTACCACTTTATTATAATTTCCTGCTTGTTCCTCTCACCTCCTGGATTGTCAGCTCCTTGAGGACAGGGTCTGTGTGGATTCTCTCTTTTATTTTGTTGTTAAAGTTTTTAAAAATACATTTTTATTGATTTCAGAAAGAGGAAGGGAAAGGGAGAGAGAGAAACATCAATGAGGAGAGAGAATCACTGATCAGCTGCCTCCTGCACACCCCCTAATGGGGATCAAGCTTGCAACCCGGCATGTGTCCCTGACCGGAAATGAACCCAGGACCCTTTAGTCCGTGGGCAGACGTTCTATTCGCTGAGCCAAACCAGCTAGGGCTTTAAGATTTTTTTTCAATTGATGTTGAGAGAGAAAGGAAGGGAGAGGGGGAGAGAGAGAAACATTGATGGGAGAGCAGAACATCAACCTGGGCATGTGCCCTGCTCATGAATCAAACCGGAAACTCTCCAGTGCATGGGATGATGCCCAACCAACTGAGCCACAATGGGCAGGCCATGGAGTCCATCTTTACAGCTTCCACCCAGCACAATTCCCAGCCCTGAGTACATCCTTCATACATTTTTCCTGAATTGCATAGATTCTTGGTCCAGAAAGGGTACTACAGTGGGAATTTATGCTGGCAGAGGGCAGAATGAGGGTACTGAATGCCTGGAGATGCCAATTAGGAAGTATTCAAGACAACGACCTACTAGAAATCATAATACTTTATGCTGATTATCATGAAAAGAAAGTAAACTCATTAACTTTTTTTTAAACTAACTTTTAATTTAAAAATACAATAGCTGATTTTCAGGCTTCAATTTTATCTTAATAGTTCCATTTAAATATTCCATTACAATTTATTTAATCAGTCCTCTATTGTTTCCAACTTTTTACTATTATAAATAACAGTCCAATAAAAAGCTTTGATGTATGTTGCCAAATTTCCCTCTAGAGGAGCTTTACTAATTCTCTTCCAGGTAGCAGTATACTCTGTGTGACTGAAGCACTTTAGCCTGGAAATACAAATTTGCCAAGAAAAACCAGGACTGCCTTTCAGGTGTGCAATGGCCTAGACCAGTGGTCGGCAAACTGCGGCTCCCGAGCCACATGCGGCTCTTTGGCCCCTTGAGTGTGGCTCTTCCTAAGCCTTAGGAGTACCCTCATTAAGTTAATAACAATGTACCTACCTATGCAGTTTAAGTTTTAAAAAATTGGCTCTCAAAAGAAATTTCAATCGTTGTACTGTTGATATTTGGCTCTGTTGACTAATGAGTTTGCCGACCAATGGCCTAGACCAGTGGTTCTCAACCTTGGCTGCACATTAGAATCACCTGGGAATCTTTTTAAAATCCTGATTTCTGGGCCTCATCCTCTGGAAATTCTGTTTCTTTGTTACTAATGTTGTGGCCCCACCCGATAACAAAGAAACAGAATTTCCGGAGGATGAGGCCCCCAAATCAGGATTTTAAAAAGATTCCCAGGTGATTCTAACGTGCAGCCAAGATTGAGAACCACTGGCTTAGACAAATGCACACAACTTGTTTTAACACAAATATATACATAATTTAAGTATATATTACAAAATTCATAGGCCTGTGTGATTATATGAATTTACTGGTAAAGATTTAGAATAATCGATAGAGAAGAGGTATTTCCATATTTATTTATCACTCAATCAGTGCTTGTAAAGATTCTTTGTGGTGTCCAGGCACCAACTCTTCCTGCTCTGGCTAATGTCATTGCTCCCATTTTGAGAAGCAGCTCACGTGGTCATTGCTGTCACTGCCATGGCTCTGCCACCTGTTTGTGATGATACAATGGAGATCTTCTTGCCTCTGCAGCCTTCTGGAACCATGTCTGTGATGTTGCTGCATCATCGCAAAGGAGTCTGGTCTGCCCCCTGCCGTGAACATTGGCTTCCACGAACTCTCTCCAAGTTGTTTCTCTGTTTCGCTGATGTGGCCACCAGGACACCCAGAGAATGCAGGAAGATGCAAATAAAGGGTAATTCTTCTGATTATGGTGAAGGCACTCTTTGGAATTTTATAGCGGAACAACAACCTCTAGCCATGTCTTTCCTTGACCTCTTTTACCCTATAATCTGCACTCTTAGAATGTGATCTCTTTCATTGTTGACCCCACACTGTATTCTCTACCCTACCACCAGCTAGGGTGGGGGTGGGGAGGTGAGGCAAAAAACCCATGGCTGAAAGATAAGCTGATCCCAAAGGACTTAAGACTGACCAGGGAAAGCAAAATATCATCACATTCATTGCAGGCAAGAGAGGACATCAATTGGGAGGTCATGCAGGCTTTCAGAGGAAGATGGCATGGAAACTGCAGAAGGGCTGAGGTCACCACTTTGTTTACCAGAGCTAGGGAATGGGGTAAGTGACACCTGCTGCCAGAGCTGCTGCCCTCAGGTGCTGTTGACTGCAGGCAGGGTCCAACCCAGATGGGCCATATGGACTATCAGCAACTCAGAGCCCTGAACTTCTCATGTGCACAAGGTAATTGAGAGTCACCACAACCAGTGCCCAGGTGCCACTGTTGTGACACAATCTCTTTTTATTATTTTTTTATTTTATTGATTTTTTACAGAGAGGAAGGGAGAGAGATAGAGAGTTAGAAACATCGATGAGAGAGAAACATCGATCAGCTGCCTTCTGCACATCCCCCACTGGGGAAGTGCCCGCAACCCAGGTACATGCCCTTGACCGGAATTGAACCTGGGACCCTTCAGTCCGCAGGCCGACGCTCTATCCACTGAGCCAAACCGGTTTCGGCGTGACACAATCTCTTGAGATTCTATGAAAGAAACACTGTACAAGTAAGGACTTGTGATCTACTCCTGGCCCTCCTGGAACTGCCTTGGTCATGACACCCAGAGCTATCCCATGGACAGAGAGTCCTCAGCCTACCTTCCTCCCCACCCTTCTACCCTGGGCTAGCTCGTGGGAAGGGGTAGAATATCAGAGAGTGCCCGAAGGAGAGAAATGGGTTCCGAGATTGTGAGGGACCTGGTTTATGACTAGATGCCCACCTGGATGGCCCAGCCTCGGGGGGAGACAGAAAGTGTTAAGGACACAGTGGGCTTTTAGTCACAGATCTGGAGGTAAAGGCAGAACTGAGCCTCCCAATCACCGTGATGACTGAATGATGTCTTTTGCAGTATATTCCCAGCCTGAGGATTATTTTTATTGCTACCATTGGTGGTGAGCCTAACATCAGTATTGAGCAAATGTGGAAAGCCAGGGGCACCCCATTGCTCTGTTTAGCCAGATTGTCGGCAAATGTAGAGGAATGGCTTATAAATAAAGAAGGGGAAGTATGGGAACATACAGTTCTCACCAACTAAAAATAACTTTTAATGCTTATTTTTTTAGTGGTTCTCTTTCAGCTATAAATTTACTTCATAGGCTATTGGATCCTTTACTCTCCTTAGCTAAGCTCTGAGACTAACTTTTGTTAAAGTGGTGTTGCAAAGAAAGCTATGTTTTCATAGAGCCTGCCAAAATAGATAAGAATGATTTAAAAAAAACACACAACAGTTCCAGGAAATCTGTAATGACTTTTTTAAAACCAAGAATTCAGAATCTGAATTTGTGAAAATGCTGTATTGACGCTCCCCAATAGTTTTGGATCTTTTAAAGCAAAAGTAAAAGTTTAATTAACAAAATATGTGGTTTAAAGGACTGTTTGTGGGGTTGTTAGAATTTTTAAAACTAGTTTTTCACCTTTTACAGGCCAGTAAGAACTTTTCCTTATTTTTGGAGAAGAAATGATAATAGTTTCTTCATTACACAGATTTTCAACTTGGTGAAAGTTTTAGTCTTTAACCTGTTCTTTTTTATTTTAATTTAAAAAATTTTAATTGATTTTAGAGAGAAAGTAAGGGAGAGAGAGAAACATTGATAGGCTTCCTCCTCCATGCCTTCTACTGAGGATAGATTGAGCCCACAACCTGGACATGTGTCCGTACCAGGAATCAAACCAGCAAACCTTTGGTGCACAGGATGTCCAACCAACTGAGCACACAGGCCAGGGCTAACCTGTGTTCTTTAGGATCTAGCATCAGCTTTCAAATGAAGACTTTATGTAAGCAGTTCTGCCCTTCTGATTTTCTCCCATGCAAGAAACAAAAAAGAAAAAAAAAGAAAGGGAGGGAAGCAAGAAGGAAAGAAGAAAGGGAGAGAGAGAGAGAAAGAGAAGGAAGGAAGGGAAGAAGAGGGGAGGAAGGGAGGGTGGGAGGGGAAAATGAAAGAAAGAAAGAAAAGATCCAGGAACTTCTGGATTCAGAGTTAATGAACCATTGGTCTAAGGACATGCATTTTGTGCCTGAAGGACATTACCAGCAGACGATCCCTTCAACCTCAATTCTCAGCAGTGTCCCCTTGCAAGACTACTTGTATTTCCCTCTCATCTACACGAGGGTTTGGGGGGGACAGAAGTTGATGAGAATTATTTTGGAATGCTGACTTGTCTCATTCAGACCATTTTTCCGGAGCAAAGTATTTTCGGAACATTTACTGGCAGCATAACATAGATGATATCAGAGAAGTAATTCCCGCACTGCTGAGCTGCTTAATTCCCCAGTTAAACACCGACCTGACGTCAACAGCCTCATAGCCAGGAGGACTGCCAAAATCATGCTGCCTTAAAAAGGCTTCCCACTACTCCAGTAATGCCACTTTTCACTAATATTATTTTCTAATAATGTTGTTCTTTTTCCTAATCAATATTTGGTTTGTTTTAGGTATATAGACTTAAACATACTTTATTTGGTTGAAGAGATTTGAAAAATTTTAACCAAAATTTAAATTTTTCTATGATTGAGCCTTATCCTCTCACTATATCAATGCCAGTGAAAAGACCTGAGGTTGTGCTTTTTGCATGTTTGTTATATCTTTGTCCAAGGAATATGCTACGTAAAAATATGGAAGAATTGAGAATGTTGGCATTTTGTAGGAATGCATATTCCCTGCCCACAGAAAGACATCTAAAAATAAGACAGCTAATCTTAAACATTTAAAAATTGATTTTAGAGGGGTGGGGGAGTGAGAGAGAGAGAGAGAGAGTGAGAGAGAGAGAGATCAATGTGAGAGAGAAACATTGATCAGTTGCCTCCTGCAGGCACCCTAACAGGGGATCAAACCTGTAATCTAAGTATGTGCCCGCAATAAAACCCACCACCTTTTGGTGTATGGGATGACACCCGAACCAACTAAGCCACACTGGCCAGGGTTAATCTTATAATTCTGGTCCCAAGTTTCAACAACTGTAAGATATAAAATGGCATTTTTGGAGATGACCCCTATAACCCCTTACATTTCCTTACTTATATTCATATATATATTTTTTTTCTTTCTTTTTTTTTCAGAGAGGAAGGAAGAGAGAGAGAGAAACATCCATGATGAGAGAGAATCATGGATCGGCTGCCTCCTGCAAGTCCCCCACTGGGGATGGAGCCCACAACCCGGGCATGTGCCCTTGACTGGAATCGAACCTGGGACCTTTCATTTTGCAGGCCAACGCTCTATCCACTGAGCCAAACTGGCCTTAATTTCTATCTAGGAACTCATTGCTTCACCAAAGCAGAAAATTCATGTTTGAGCAGAGGAGAGAGTTTAGTGGCCAAGAAAGATCTTCACTGCAGTCTTGTTCATACCACATTGTAATACAATCCAGGCATAGGTGAGTAACTGGACTTACAAGGTATTTTGCTACTACAAGATTGAAGAGTACCAGTTCAATTTGTTAATCAACTTTCACAAAAAAGAAGGCACCCCATCCCGGGGCCCCCCCAAAAAAAAAAAAAAAAAAAAAAGGCACCCATGGCTGGAATTTTAGAGGGAGTTAATGTGGGGACTATTTTCAGAGGCACAGGCAGGGTTCAGGGCATGTTGAGGCAATGAAGACTAGTAACAGCAGGAAACTGTGTTACTACAACACAGTGAGAGTTAACCCCATCCTTGGTGACAGCCTACGAAACCAGGACTGACACTTTTTACCAGTTAAACTAAGCCAGTCAGATAGTCTTTCTCAAGGCATATGATGAGAGGGCCTATAATTATAAGATCCTGTGGAGAAGCAATCAGTCAGTGAGAGCCATATGAAAGCAGAAATTAAGATCATCATTAGGAATCTGGTCTCTAGAGAGAAGAAAATAGATACAGAGAACATCAAAATTAAAGAACAAGTGGCCCCAGAAAACACAGGCAGGGAGAGATGTTCTCTCTGATATCTTTGAATCTCCAATGTGACCAGCTAAGTTCTTTTCCGCCCTTAGTCATCAGGGACTTACAGCACTTACATCATTTGATTACACTTGCTTAGAACAAACAAAATTTTCCTGAGAAACCATTAAATATTTAACAAGTAATAGCTGCAACATATTCCATTTTATGAATTAAACAATCCATGCTTTATTGACAAATCCCCCATTGTTTCCAATATTTTTCATTATAAACATCCTTGTAGTTAAATCTCTGAGTACATCCATGACTTTTTTTTAAATTCTCACCTAAGGGTATGTTTTTTTTTAATACGTTTTTATTTTTAAGAGAGAGGATCAGAGGGAGGGAGAGAAAGAGAAAGAAAGAAACATTGAACGGTTGCCTCCCTTATATACCCCAACTGGAGATCGAACCCACAACCTGGGCATGCGCCCTGACTATGAATTAAACCAGAGATCCTTCAGTGCACAGGATGACACTCCAACCAACTGAGCCACAATGGCCAGGTCAGCTCTCATTCTTATCATAATTCTGGAGTAATCTGTCATTTTTCTCTGGCTACTCTTAAGATTATCTTTGGCTTCTAGCAATTGGACTGTGATGTGTCTTGGTGCTGCAACTTTATATCTTTTTGGATCTACATTTCTCATCAAAATTGAGAAACTTAAGCCCAGCTGTGATCGAACCCACAACCTGGGCATGCGCCCTCACTATGAATTAAACCAGAGATCCTTCAATGCACAGGACGACACTCCAACCAACTGAGCCACAATGGCCAGGTCAGCTCTCATTCTTATCATAATTCTGGAGTAATTTGTCATTTTTCTCTGGCTACTCTTAAGATTATCTTTGGCTTCTAGCAATTGGACTGTAATGTGCCTTGGTGCTGGAACTTTATAACTTTTTGATCTACATTTCTCATCAAAATTGAGAAACTTGCCAAACTGCGGACTGAAGGGTCCTGGGTTTAATTCTGGTTAAGGGCACATACCTGGGTCGTGGGCTCAGTAGGCTCAATCCCCAGTGGTGGGCATGCAGGAGGCAGCCGATCAATGATTCTCTTTCATCACTGATGTTTCTATATCTCTCTCCCTCTCCTTTCCTCTCTGAAATCAATGAAAATATATTTTAAAAAAGATCGAGTAAGCAAGAAATATATATTCTTGTGTTAATTCACTGATGTTTCAGAGTTAAATTGTGATTGTAGCATAACTTAGCCTAACCTGATTATTAGGGACGTGATATCTTCCCAGGGTTTGACTTGTCACTGTATAGTAGACAACCAAAGAGGCTTTGTGTGGACCAGACCATTCCTATGGTGAAAACTTTGCTATAGTTTCTGTTGCCTCCAAAGGACCATTGGTTCCTGCCTATTTTCCAAGTCAGAACCTCTAGCCTCCTGTTGATTCTGTGAAACCCAATATCTCGCCACTAAATTTTGCCTATGTTTAAGATTGCAACCAAAAATCTGATGGATATAATATATACATTAAATGTGATTTCAAAAAAAATTCAGTATTATATTTCAGTTCCAGTATAATTATATAGCTTTTATTTTTTTAAAATCCTCACTGGAGGATATTTTTCCATTAATTTTTAGAGAGAGTGGAAGAGAGAGGGAAAGACAGAGAGAAATACCGATGTGAGAGAAACACATCGATTGGTTACTCCTGCACAAACCTCGACCAGGGCCTGGGCCCAGGAGGAGCCTGCAGCCAAAGTACATGCCCTTGACCAGAATCGAACCCGGGACCCTTTGGTCTGCAGGCTGACACTCTATCCACTGAGTCAAACTGGCTAGGACTAAATGTATAGCTTTTTAATTTGTTTGGTCATTTTCTGATATACCAAATCCCACATCATCCCAAGTGATTTGGAAATAAAATGAGGACACATTACTTGACAAGGATCTAAGAATGGAGCGTGGTAATTAGGAAGGCTTCTCAGACATGCTAGGTTTCAACTGAGGGAGCTGTCCCAAGTATTTCATGACATGAATAAAGGCACATCAATGACAATGGATGCAGAGATTGGTGGTAGGCATACTGATTTAGTTGCAGTGGATCAGCTAAGTAGAACAATGAAGAAAGAAAATTGCAGAAACACAGTTGGTCCAAGGAGAGTTCTTTCCTGTGGTGTTAGAACATCATAGATGGTAGCAAAACCCAGCCAATTGTGTTATTCAAAATCAGGCCTGAAGGAGAGATCTAGTGGGGAGAACAGTCATATGCAGTAATATTACACTCCACAAAATACTGTCATCTAATCTGTATTTAATCTTCAAAGTGACATTATGAGGTAGGTGTTATTAGCCTGTTTGAAAATGGGGAAACCAAAGTCTTAATCAAAGGAATGTATTTGTCTTTTCCTGGAAGACTCAAAAAGCAGAGCCTGGGGAAAAGGTGAAGTGCTCTATCTCATCAGGAAGTGCAGTTCCAGGACCCACGGGGAGTCACACGGAGAAGAAAGAGCCAATTTGAGATAATGGTTTTTGAGTCGGCATTGCTGAGTGCAGGTGATTGTGGGACAGTTCTTAGAGCTGCTGTGTAACTGAATCTAGGGATAGCCAAGGGCAGCAAATGTCTACCAGTTCCATCCTGCAGGACAGGGTTTGCCTCACAGGGAGTTATCACTCCCATACTTCTGGGTTGTGCCTGCATTGGCCCTGAGGGGATGAGTCACTCCGCCCCTTTTTGTGTCTTCCACCCATACATAAAAAAGGCTCCTAACCTCATTATCCACTGAGAACTCTGGGCAGGAGGCAAGAGGAGCAGACACAGGCCAAGTGCTGTCAGGTTGCACCTGAGGTGAGCTGGAACACACAAAGTTGATCCCTGAAGAGGTAGCTGGACCCAGATACAAGCATGTGGAGAAGAGCAGAGGTGTCTGTTAACCTAAATCTGTAATTTGTTCTGGGTCTTCTATGGTGTCTGGATCACGGGCAGGTACACAAAGGTAAACAGGGTGGTAGTTCAGTTAAATTCCATCTGTAGATAGTCTAAGAGCCTGGGGGAGTTATTTAGTTAATGAGAATACCAGAATACTTTTAGTAAAGAAAGACTTTTTATAAGTCTTTTTTTTTTTAAGCCTTGCCCAAACAAGGCCACCAAAAATTTTGGTTGCTGCCCCCAACAAAAAATTGGGGGGGGGGGGGGGGGGGTGGGGGGGATGGTAGAGAGAGAGAGAGAGAGAGAGAGAGATCATAAGTCTTATAATTGTATCTTATAGGTACAAACTGTATAAATTGTCTACATATATGAATACAATTTAAAATTTTAACATGAAAGAATGTATGAAACCCTACCCTGTTTGGCTCAGTGGATAGAGCACTGGCCTGTGGACTGAAGGGTCTCAGGTTTGATTGTGGTCAAGGGCACATGCCCTGGTTGTGGGCTCAATCCCCAGTAGGGGGCATGCAGGAGGTAGCCGATCAATGTTTCTCTCTCATCATTGATGTTTCTTTCTTTCCCTCGCCCTTCCTCTCTGCAATCAATAAAATTGTATTTTAAAAAAAGAATGTATGAAACTGACTTTCTTTCATTTATGATTTGAACAAATACATTTGCCAAAATGTATTAATCATGCATTCTAGTTAGACACAACAATGATCTAGGTACAGTGAGTAATGAAAAACATTGGCAGTGATTGTCTTCATGTTTCGCAGAGATGGGAAAATTGTTTCTAGATGGGAGTTCCTTATTCTAAACCTCTCATTGGAAGTAAACCTTAGTGGATGACAAAATTTCCCTTCTCACCCCTGTCTTCCACCCATACATAAAAAAGGCTCCCACATTGAAAAAAACAACAACACTCTTGATGCAGATGAAATGTGAGAAATGAAGTCAATATGGTGATGGATGAATCACAAAAATATATGCAGAAGTTTATTTTTGAATTTATTTGATTGTTATTGCAGATTACTCAATGAACACTGAGTTATTATTAGCAAGTTCTATCAGATGCCTGGAAAGCATCCATCACTGTGTGGTGTAGCCACTAACCGGCAGGAGTAGATGCTGTGTGGAAGAACCCACTACAGCGTCCTGAGCGTCACTGGAGAAAAATGACTAAATGGTAATTCATTGCAAAGGCCTGCACTCCACAAGGAAGTTATAAATAACAATGTCAGCACAACCATTTACCACAGATAGTGGCTAACAGTATTTTTCATGCAACTTTCCAAGAATTAGAATTTACTCAGATAGAAATAAAATATCTATCATTTTTAAAAATATATTTTTATTGGTTTCAGAGAGGAAGGGAGAGGGACAGAGAGATAGAAACATCAATGAGGTGAGAGAGGGTCATTAATCAGCTGCTTCCTGCACGCCTTACACTGGGGATCAAGCCCACAACCCAGGCAGAAATCGAACCCAGCCCAGCCCTCACCAGGAATCGAATCATGACTTCCTAGTTCATAAGTTCCTAATGCTCAGTCACTGAGCCACGCTGCTGAACAAAAATATCTATCATTTATTCTTGTTGGAGTTATAACTTATAATCATGAAAATCAATAATTTAAATTTACTTGCTCTTGTTACCATAATCTGAATCATTATTAAATGAAACCAAATGATATGCTTTTCTTTATCTCTTAAGTGGAAGTGCACATTCAATCTATTTTAAAACATTTTGCAAAGCAACATCACTTTCGGAAAACACTTGATAATTGCCTGGCAAGTGATCCTCTGATGGCCCAGTGCTATTCTTGTCATATTAGGAGCATCTTGATGAAGGAAAACCTCAGGGGATTGAATAAGCAACTGCCTCTGTGCTCTAAAGATGGGCCATACGGAAAGAAGCCCAGAATCCTTACTCTCTTGGCAAATTTAGACGAAAAATTAGCTCAGTTTAGCCATCCTGGCTCTCCATCTGCTCCCACCTCTCTGCTGCACTTGGAGCCTGTGCCCTCACGTGCAGCCTAGATACAGACATGGAGAAGCAGGTGGGGAGCGGAGCACCCAGCTGCAGGAGCAGGGCACCAGGCTGCAGGAGCATCTTAAGATTTAGTACTGTCTGTAAAGCCAGTGTTCAGCACTATCTCCCTAATTCCACACAGGAGCTGCTTGCGCTTCTTCTGCACTCCCAAGCCTCGGGGAGATATTACAAATATGGAAGGGCCAGGATAGCAAGTGAGAACAGATCGATTCCTGTTAACAGACTGAACTGGGGCTTCCCAGCTAATGATCAGTTCTGATGAAACCCTGATTTGCCTGCCTAAGCCTCCATTCATTCAGCTCCTTGATTGCATTTCCATGTACAAAAGAGTA
>NW_006290305.1:2575858-2578503 GCF_000327345.1 Myotis davidii | reverse complement strand
ACTTTGCTGACCTTTCCTATAATTTGTGGTGTAGGTAATATCCTCAAGTAAATATGTGAGGAGCCGATATAGGGTTAAACCTCGGACTGACCTGTTGGCAAAGTCACAAGCAGGCCTTCCGAGTCTTAAACAACCCAATCCGAGAGGTGGCCAATGATTTATACACGCTATCATTTAAAAAATAAAAAAGGGGGAATTTGCCAGAAGCCAGTCCATCCTTGCTGCTTGACACAGTCGCTGCAGGGAAGAAACATCTGCACAGCATATGTTTCAAGGGACCTGGTGTATATGGCATACTGTTCTTAGTATGTTTGCTCCCCTTCTTAGCGCTATGTGTTTTAACCAAGGTCACCTCTCCGAGAAAGGTTGTTTCCCCAGGTAGGGATTTTTTCCTGGAGTTAGGGATTAACAGGACTAAGGAAGGGACTAAAACCCCTTAACTAAGTGCCAGGCGGGTAATTAATCACTTCAACTACTAACAATCAAGTTTAAGATACATAATCTTTACTTCAGTTACTTCCTTGTAGCTTAACAGAACAATAGAGTAGTGACCTTGGAATGGAGATAACAAACGCCCTAACCTTTGGAATAGAATGGATAGGATTAAAATCAACTGGAATAAATACAGATGTAATAAGAGAATAAAGAGAGAACCTCGCTATGCTGATCAACTGAATGCTGCCTCCATGTCATTCCTTCTTCGCCAACTCCATCCACACCTTTGGGAACCCCTGGACCTGCTGGGGCTGGACCCCAACAAAAGAGGATCTTAAAAAGTTCTCCTCATGACCCCAAAGTAAAGCAAAGGTTGAGGCCCTCTGCACCAGATTGGTACAAGATGTTTGTGTGGCAGGAGAGGCCTATGTAACATCCCTCCATAGAACACAGTGCCTGTTGTATGTATCAGTTTCCTATCGATGCTGTAACATTACCATAAATTTATTAGCTTAAAATAACCCAAGTTTATTCTCTTATAGTTCTAGAGGTCAGAAGTTCAAAATGAGTCTTAAGCTGAGAAGGCTAATTCCAATGTAACCCTGATGTTGGGGGGCTAGCAATCTGAATCTGTGCAGTAACCTAATGTACATTCTTGATAACCTGTAATTAAGTCACTGCCCCTTTCTCCAATCTGGTGTTCCAAGACCTGTTACCTAAATGCTCACACATTCCAATACATGGGGCTTTTTGCAAAGCCCACGAAAGGTCCGGAAGTCCCCATCCATATTCGGGGGCAAAGAAACCAAAGGGAATAAAAGAAGGTCTTCCACCATATTGGTTTGCTCAGACTCTGGAGGTTACTCCCCTGAGACTGTTGGTAAATAAAGCTGTGTAACTCCATTTCTCTGAGCATCACTTGGGTTTCTTTGGTTTTCTACAACAAAGGGGCTAAAATCAAAATGTCGTATGAGCCATATTTCTACTGGAGGCTCCAGGAGCCTGTTGTCTCTTCCAGTTTTAGAGGCCACCCACATTCCTTGTCTTGTGTCCAATTCACTCTGATCTCTGCTGCTCATTACATCACATTTTCCTCTGACCCTTACCCTCTTGCATCCCCCTTATAGGGACTGTTGTGATGACACTGGGCTCACCTGGATAATCCAAGATAATCTCCCCATCTCAAGACCTTAAACTTAATCACAGCTGCCCAGTTCCTTTACCATGAACGGAAATTTATTCACAGGTTCTAGGGATTAGGTTGTGGACATATTTGAAGGGTCTGCCACACTATGCTGTTTAAAATGCAGTTTTTGAGAAGTCAGAGAGAAGACTGACTCCTCACCTAGAATACTGAAACCCAGAAGGCTTAGCAAGTTTCCACAGCTATCTCAAGCTATTTCTTAAAAGTGACCTGCAAAAAATATTTTGTCTCTCTCTAGACTATAGCCTTACACGTCAGCTGTCCCAAATAACCAGGCCCTAGGGTAGTGATCAAATTAACAGAAAACTCAATTTCCTTTCTCAGGTCCCAGTACAGCAAGCCCCATTACAGTGTGAGAATTCAAGAACAGTACCTGCCCTCTGTTATAAGGAGAGGAGGAAGTGCAAACATTGCTCAAAGGGGTCGTGAAGAACATTTGTAGAGGGATGCACTCTCAGCACTCCCTTTACATAAGGATTGGAAGGATCACCACTCATTCTTAGAACAGTGTGTTGATAGGGCCCATCGTAATGCCCCTATGGTGCATTCTCCCTCTTTCTCTCCCCACCCTCCCTAAATGATTTTTTGAGGGTTTACTTTGTGCCAGGCAAAATAAGCTCTGAAACAAAGTGTTCTTCCTTTTCTACTCTCTCCCATTCTGCCAATTTCCTCCAGATGAATATTCCTAAAATACCACTTTTCTATGTTGTTTCCCTCTGTCATTTGGGGTCCTGTCTTGTCTATGCAGGTTTCCCCCCCATGACTCACAACATAAACCTCAAATTCTAGCCAAAGCAATCTTAATAGAGATACTGTTTTCTACTTTGTTGCTTAAATTCTTAGCATAAAATATTGTAGTGTTCTTCCTGCATGTCACAACGGAGGACACCGAGGCTGCCAGGCACTCCTGGACACCCACATGCACAGAGCCTCATCCCTCACCCTGCTCAAGGCCACTACCTCCCACTCAGTCCGGCTACACCATGCCACATCCACCGCTTCTTTT
>NW_006290305.1:2569746-2575495 GCF_000327345.1 Myotis davidii | reverse complement strand
TGTTGTCTGGGGTTGGGGAGCTGCACGCTGTCGCTGAGGACGACCCGGTGAGTGGCGGGGATGGCCCGGCTCGGGGTCTGGCTGCAGCTGCTGCCCCCGGACATGGTCTTCCGCGCGTAGTGCCAGCAGCCAGAACGTGGCCCTCCTCACATCCACCGCTTCTTATCCAAACTCCAAGACTGGTCTGTTCTGTTAGATCCCTGGTCAGACAACAATCACACAGAGGGTCAAACGCGTCCTTCCAGGAGAAGGTGCGGCCCTTGAAGCTTATTCATGGAAGTCTGTGCAGTCCCAGAATTTCAGTTAAACAAGTGGACTAGGTCAGTGGTCGGAAAACTCATTAGTCAACAGAGCCAAATATCAACAGTACTTCTTCAAAAATAGACTCACCCAGGCCAAAAACCCACTTCTGCGCATGGGCCACGAAGTTTCAATTGCAGTGTACATGCGCCCCCACGTGGTATTTTGTGGAAGAGCCACACTCAAGGGGCCAAAGAACCGCACGTGGCTCTCGAGCCGCAGTTTGCCGACCACGGGACTAGGTTGTCTGGCTGCAGAATCGCATCTCTGTCAGAGGTCCTAAAAGTCCACTATCCTATCACTTTGCCCCTGTTGTGTCTTTTTAATATATAATACAAATTATAGCAGGAAGTAAAGATCCTAGGAAAATAACCATGGATGACCTATCCTTCCCTTATAACTCAAAAACTATGGGCATCCTGGTACTGGAATCCAGACCATCTTGGCATTACAATCCAAAACTGCCCTCTACACCTTTGCAGGAAAGAGACTAGGTTCTCCCATCCCAGCCCTGAATGCTGTTGCTTATACACTAAGAGAGAGGCTGGACTAGCAAGGGTTTCTCTCTAAAACCTAGTCAGTGTTCTGGAAACAATCTCTATTTTCATCAAACCTTAGTTGGACCTGCATAGGAAGGTGTCCCTCTTGGGTTTCTGCCATACCTCTACCCTGCCCAGCACCAAAGCTGCCTCCTCTGAAGCCACAATCCACAATGCACCATCTCCTTTCCCATCTGCCCCAGCCAGAAAGGAAAACTTGCTCTGGGCTCTTAGATAGGCTGCCTCTTTCAAAGCTCAGGAGCAGAGAAGCAAAAAAAAAGTCTGGATGATCATCTTCTCCATAACCTGCTGCAGGGAGATAAGAGGGAGAATACCACCTTCTCAAATGTGCAGGAGTTGATGCCACAAAGGGCTACAGACCACAGACAGGCTCATCCCTCACTTCCAAGATTGCAGCCTTTTGGCCCCAAGGACTGATGTCAATGCTTAGAAGACAGAGATGCAACTCTGCAACCATCTTTCCAATTTCAGAGGTGCACCACTTTCTCCTTCACCAAACCTTCAGATGGGAGAGAACCTCCCACACTCCTCTAGTTGCAAGATGATTCTCCACGGATCGCTCACTTTTCTGCATGTCTTGTAAGTAAGGCAGTGGCTTTAGTGTGTCCTGGATTATCTTTTCAAGAATATTTGTATAGTGAACAACCTTAGAAGACGGATTAAGTGTTTTTCTCCAGACCAAAGGACAGTTTGTTTACACCCTTGGAAGATAGAATGTCCCCTACCAGAACAAAGGAACAGGAAGGTTTACTGCCGATTATCAAATGTTCAGGGTCTCTATGCTCAGGCATCCTTCTGAAGTACAGTCCCCTGCGTGCTATGTTACTTGGCCTGGTTATACTGGGGGTGGGGTGTCAAGGTCAAGGAAATGGCTCAAGAAAATGTGGGTGTTCTTGCTACTGCTATGGTTGTAAGTAATAACCATGTGTCCATGATAGACTGTGTCATCCTAACTTGTTGGCTTGCAAGTAGGATGAATTCTCTGTCACGGACACTCTCTAGTGCTGCACTCAGAGAAAACCACTCCACAGTCTACTCTCTCAAGGCCTCTGAGTGCTGAGCACTTCAAGTTTATTGAACCAATTAGCACCGAATTGGGAAGCATAAAGATTTCATTTCCTGCCCTGACTGGTTTGGCTCAGTGGATAGAGCGTTGGCCTGTGGACTAAAAGGTCCCAGGTTCGATTCCGGTCAAGGGCATGTACCTTGGTTGCGGGCACATCCCCAGTAGGGGGTGTGCAAGAGGCAGCTGATCGATGTTTCTCTCTCATTGATGCTTCTCTCTATCCCTCTCCCCTCCTCTCTGTAAAAAATCAATAAAATATATATATTAAAAAAAAAGATTTCATTTCCTTGCCCTAGCCGGTTTGGCTCAGTGGATAGAGCATTGGACTGCGGACTGGAGGGTCCCAGGTTTGATTCCAGTCAAAGGCACATGCTTGGGCTGTAGGCTCGATCCCCAGCAGGGGGTGTGCAGGAGGCAGCTGATCAATGCGTATCTCTCATTATTGATGCTTCTATTTCTATCTCCCTCTCCGTTCCTCTCTGAAAGCAATAAAAAAATATTAAAAAAGATTTCGTTTCCAATTTGATGATATGCTTTCTGCTCTATTATAGACCATGGAAAATTTCAGATGTTGACACTTGGAATCTGCAGTTACAGGACATTTCCAAGTTCCATATGAGATGTTTTAGTGCCACCTACAGGCTACTGTCTAAGGGGGAGCTCTAGACAGCGCAGCCAGTCTGCTCAGGCAGTTAGTTCATCCACAGTATGTGGGAGTGATCCATGCAAAGCAGGGGTGAATCTCACAAATGTAATGAGGAACAAAAGAAGCTAGATGGAGAAAGTACATATTGTATCATTTACAGAAAGTACAAAACCAGGTAAAATGAATTGTGTCAGACTTTTCCAGAGAAACAGAGCCAATAGAACATGTATTTAAATTCCTTAAAATAAATTTCTATATATATATTTAAATATCTTTATATACAGATAATTTTGTAAATATGTGTTAATACATATAAATACAGATTTTCTATTCTCCCTTTGGAAAACTTTAGCCTTTGCTCTTAAGGCTTTCAAATGAATAGATGAGGTCTATCCACTCTACTGAAGGTAATCTCCTTTACTTAAAGTCAACTGATTATTGATGTTAATCAAATCTAAAGCCCGGCTAGTGTGGCTCTGGTTGAGTATCAACCTATGAACCAGGAGGTCACAGTTTGATTCCAGGTCAGGCCACATGCCTGGGTTGCAGGCTTGGTCCCTGACAAGGAGGCAGCTGATCAATGATTCTCTCATCATTGGTATTTCTATCTCACCTTCTCCCTTTCTCTCTCTGAAGTCAATAAAAATATTTTTTTAAATGTTCTGAATCTTTTTTAATATATATTTTATTGATTTTTTACAGAGAGGAAGAGAGAGAGATAGAGAGTCAGAAACATCGATGAGAGAGAAACATCGATCAGCCGCCTCCTGCACATCCCCCACTGGGGATATGCCCGCAACCCAGGTACATGCCCTTGACCGGAATCGAACCCGGGACCTTTCAGTCCGCAGGCCGACGCTCAATCTACTGAGCCAAACCGGTTTCGGCTGAAGTCAATAAAAATATTTTTAAGAATCACATCTACAAAATACTTTCACAGCAACACCTAGACTGGGCACTATAACCTAGCCAAGTTGCCACAAAACTTGGCACTTTTATATACCTCCTTAACCCTTTCCCCAGGAGAGATGCAAAGCCCTTGAGTGATGTTTACTTTTCGCCTTGATGTTCCATGACTTAAGTATTACAATGCAAAATTAACAATACTTAAATACCAGCATGTAAAGTGAACATATCTTATGTCACATAATAAGGGAATGAGGGGAAGACAAAGATATTTGCTATACATATATATGTATACACATTTAAACATATTTATAATCAAATAAGGAAGAACTACTCAACAATTACTGTCCTAATTCTAGAATTGGTCATGAGGTTGTAGCTGGTATTTATTGCTACCTTCTTCTACTACCCATTCTACATTCCCTTTGCATTAGCAAGCATCTCGGCTGGAAAGTAGTTCTTTGCCTGATGGGTGACCCAAACCTTCATTTCTAGCATTAGTAGACCTGACTGGATTGTTGACGTTTTCCACTGATCTTAATGCCAGGGCATGTTAACACAAACAGGCACCCTAGGATCACCTATGTTCCAAACATACTCTTTCTTACCTCCATTGTGGAGTAGCAGCTCAATTTTTCCTTAGTAGTGAGGAGCAATTACCCCAGACAGTATAGTAACTACCTTCTTTTCCTGCTAATTCAGAGATGTGAGGAGCCCAAAGAGGTTGGACAGCAAGCAGTCTTAACTTCCAGTTCAATGGGATTGTTGTGTCTCTGGGTGAGGACATACCTTCCTTTGAAACAAAGACTTCCTTTGAAACCAGCAGCACATAAGGTGATGGGACAGGAAGCAAAAATTTTACTAGTGGGTTAATACTGAGTAATGCTCCTTTGGTTTCCCTCTGTACCCCCCTGCACATGCCCCCGCCACCCCCTTTGATTCTTGCTATGGGAAAAACAGCACCATATATTGGACACTGATTTACAGCTTATACAGCCTCCTGGAGAACAGTGTATTGTCCCCTAGCTGGCACTGTAGCTGAGTCTTTCAGAAAGCCATTCCACCATTCAATCAAGACTGCTGCTTCAGCCCTAACCGGTTTGGCTCAGTGGATAGAGCATGAGCCTGCGGACTGAAGGGTCCCAGGTTCGATTCCAGTCAAGGGCATGTACCTTGGTTGCAGGCACATCCCCACTAGGGAGTGTGCAGGAGGCAGCTGATCGATGTTTCCCTCTCATCGATGTTTCTAATTCTCTATCCCTCTCCCTTCCTCTCTGTAAATAATCAATAAAATATATTTTTAAAAAAAGACGGCTGCTCCAGAATGGTGGGGGACATAGTAAGACAGGCAGGATAGTAAGAAGCTAGGAAAAATTCCTTGGCAAGTAGAATGGGGAAACTGAGACAGATCGTTGAACCAATTGTCTGAGCAGTTTACAGCCAGATACAGAAGGTCACCTCCCTAAAGATAATCTAGGCCTCAGTTGTATTTCAGCTCCAAGCCAAGAAAAGCAGCATAATCAGGACTACGTGCAATGCCTAATGACCCGCAGCTCTGGTGCTCACCATTCAGGAGAAACTGGGACCCTGGAGGGGCACACACGGAAAACTGATGGGTATTCCGGGGAAACCCTCCGGCAGGATTCCCACCTGCAAGAGAGAGAGATAAAGGCCTTGGCAGAGTAGCTCAGTTGGTTAGAATGTCGTCCCCTACACCAAGGTTTCGGCTTCCTGGCTGTTGTACCTCCAAGGCTGTTTGTTCTACCTGTGGAATGTTTAAACATTTTGACGACTTCTGATCGTCTCCACCTCCTCTCTCCCTGGCACACCTGCTCTCAGACCTCCATAACCACTCACTGTCTCCTTCTCGACTCCATCCCTCCTGTCTGCATTTACCCGCTGCTGCGCCTGGCCTCCACAGTCCTATCTTCAGGCGTCTCTACATTCTTTCTGGCTCTTGAGTTGTCGCAGCCAAGCTCCATTCCCAGCCAAATCCAAGTCCGTCTTCTCCACTCGCTCGCAACACTCAGCCCCCCCGTTTCGGTGGAAACAAACTGGAACATTAACCGAAACTGACTCCACGTCCAGGGCTGAGGATGGTATTTTTAACTTTTTCATTATTCTTAATTCCCATACGTCAACAATGTAAACTTTTCACTTTCATTGAAGCACCGCAAAGCCCACCCCCTGCGTCCCGCGGCTGTTCACCATTGGTCGCCTTTAGGAGACGCAGGCGCACTCGCCGCCGCCGCCCGGGGCATGACGGGACGT
>NW_006290305.1:2561174-2569537 GCF_000327345.1 Myotis davidii | reverse complement strand
GCTCGGGCCCTGTGGGAGCCATGTTTGTGGCACGCAGCATCGCGGCGGACCATAAGGATCTCATCCATGATGTATCTTTCGATTTCCACGGGCGGCGGATGGCGACCTGCTCTAGCGACCAGAGCGTCAAGGTGCGCACCGAGCCTTCGGGCGCGGCCGATCCCGGAAGGAGGAGAGTGGGGCGTGCGCGATCCGCTGTTTGAGCGGAGGCACTGGCGCGTAGAAAGGGGACGACTTCCGATATCGGGGCGCGCCGCCGCGCAGCAGGCCTGGAACCCAAGGCAGGCAGGCCAGCTCCTCCCGGCCATCCTCGCCCCCTTTAGTGGGGACACAGCCGGCCCAGGGCGCTGCGGGGCGCCGGTGCTGAGCGGGCGGGCGTCCTGGCCACGTGCGCGTTCCCGCCCCTGGGGACAGTGAGAGCCCGCCGTTTCCCGCGAACCCTGGTTTGGGTCCCTGTGGACGGGAGCAGGGAGGTTCCTCAGCGTCGTCTCCGGTAGGGTTTGTGGGTCCCTGGAGTTCTGGCTGTAGCTGTACTCTGATACTAAGCTTGTTCGGTGAGAGGACTGTGCCGCGCGGCACCTGGAGTGCGGTCAGTCCGTGGTGGGCGCCTCATCCCTCACCTGGGGAGATCGTTCTCGCCTTGTGTTCAGTAAATGCAGATCCGCTTACACCCAGTGAGGCTCTCTGCTTACAATCTAGGACTTGGAGGGTTGGATCTCTTACCCTTGGAGACAGGATGGATGGACCTGGAGAGGATGAGGCTAAGCTCACCATTTTAAATTGTACATGATGGTTCCGCGGTGTGAAGCACAACACTCTCATTGTGCAACCATCACCACTGTACATCTCGGAAACTTTTTCTCCATCCTAACCAGCAACTCTGTACATAGTAGCTCCCTCTTCCGTTCTCCACCTGGCACCTGGTCCCCTCTAATGCTCTTGCTTGTACTTCATATAAGTGGAATACATCATTTGTCCTCTTATGTCTCGCTTATTTCCCTTATTGTGATGTTGTCGAGGTTCATTCATATTTATAGCACGTATCAGAATTTCATTTTTAAGGTTGAGTAATATTTTGTATGTATACAGCGCATTTTGTTTATTCACCTACCTTTTGGCTGTTGTGAATATTGCATTCATGTCTGTTAACTGAGTAGGTAGTTACTTTTTTTTTTCCTTATCCGCTTATTACTGAATCATCTGGCAGATCATTCAAATTGGAGGTTTTGTCTGTTAGTATTGCTGTGAAGATCTCCATTACTTTATTTTATTTTATTTTTTTTTAAATATATATTTTATTGATTTTTTACAGAGAGGAAGGGAGAGAGATAGAGAGTTAGAAACATCGATGAGAGAGAGACATTGACCAGCTGCCTCCTGCACATCTCCCACTGGGGATGTGCCCGCAACCCAGGTACATGCCCTTGACCGGAATCGAACCTGGGACCTTCCAGTCCGCAGGCTGACGCTCTATCCACTGAGCCAAACCGGTTTCGGCTCCATTACTTTAGCTTTTTATATATTTTGGATAGTTTCCTTGGCTCATTCCAGTAGAGAAATTAGTAAATACTTTAAAAGCGTTTGAGAATAATTGGCAAATTGCCAGTGAGAGTATTGATTTGATAGCATCATTTTTTATGTCAGACATTATCATGACATTTCCCCCCATTTAAATGTTTTTATGTGGTAAAATCCAATTTGCCATCTTCCATAAAATAAAATTTACCATCTTACCCATTTTTAAGTGTACAGTAAACAATATCAGGTAAATTCATATCTTTCTGCAACCATCCACCTCCAGAACTTTTTGGTTTTGCAAAAGTGAAACTCTGTACCCATGAAATAATAGCTCTTAATTCCCCAGCCCCCGGAAACCACCTTTCTGCTTCTGTGAATTTGACGAGCTCATATAAGTGGAATCATACATTTGTATTTTTTGTAACTGGATTATTTCACGTAGTGTAATGCCTTTGAATGTTGTAGCATATGTCAGAATTTTCTTTTTAAGGCTGAATAGTCCATATGTATTGTACTAGTTTATACCACATTTAATTATCTGTCCATGGGCTTCGGTTGCTTCTACATTGTAGCTATTGTGAATAATGCTGCGAATGTGGATGAACAAATATCTCTTTAAGACTCTGAATTTTATTATTTATTTGTTAATTAACTTTATTAGTGTAACATTGGTTAATAGCATTATGTAAGTTTCAGGTGTAAATACATCATCTGTATTTTGCGTTGTGTGCTCACGACCCAAAGTCTAGTCTCCTGTCTCCATATATTTGACCTACTTTACTCTCTTTATCCTCCCCCATGCCCCTTTCCCTCTGGAAACCACCATACTATTGTCCCATGTCTGAGTTTGTTTTGTTTGTTCCTTTGTTGCTTTCTTTTTTATATTCCACATATGAGTGAAATCATGTTCCTTGTCCTTTTCGTCTGACTTATTTCACTTAGCATGATACTCTCAAGATCAACCGGCAGTATTTCATTTTTTCTTCCCGCAACCCAGGTACATGCCCTTGACCGGAATCGAACCTGGGACCCCCCAGTCCGCAGGCTGACGCTCTATCCACTGAGCCAAACCGGTTTCGGCTATGTACCACATCTTTATCCAACCATCTGTTGAAGGACAGTTTTACATTGTTTCCATGCCTTGGCTACTGTGAATAATGCTGCTAGAGGTACAAACATCTTTACAAATAAATGTCTTCAAATTTTTTGAGTAGATACTCAGAAGAGGGATTGCTGGGTCATACGGTTAGCTCTATTCTTAATTTTCTGAGTAACCTCCATACTGTTTTCTATAGAGGCTCCGCCAGTTTACATTCCCACTAGCAGAGAATGAGGGTTCCCTTTTTTCCACATCCTCTCCAACGTGTGTTATTGTCTTATTGCTAGTAGGCATTCTAACAGGTGGTATCTCATTGTGGTTTTGATTTGCATTTCCCCCAAAGTTGAGCTCTTTTCATCTATCTGTTGGCTGTCTGTATGTCTTATTGGGAAAAATGTTCAGGTCCTCTGCCCGTGTTTTAAATTGGATTGTTTTGTTATTGGGTTGTATGAGTTCTTTATATATTTTGGATATTAGCCCTTTTTTGGAGGTATCGTTTGCACATTATCTTTGCCCATTCGGTTGGTTGTTTTTTTGTTTTGTTGATTATTTCTTTTTGTTTGCAGAAGCTTTTTAATTTGATGTAGTTCCATTGATTTATTTTTGTATTTGCCTTAGGAGCAATGATTCAGTATTCACTAACTCAGTGTTTATGTCAACATAGAGACCATAACTACCTTGAATAAGACTTGACTCTAATTGTGTCTATTTCTTGTTAGAGCTCAGATGCCTTGATCCCACCCAATGCTTAGCCCAGTGCCTGACACATCCATGGTTCTCAATAAATATTTGAATGAAAGAATGAATGTTTGCTTATTCTCTTGTGAATTCATGTTCACCTCCTTTGCCCTAATACTAATTTAGTCTTAATGTTTTTCATATTAATTTTTTGGAATTCTTTGTATGAAATATATGTCTTAATTTTTTTATAGGTCTGGGATAAAAGTGAAAGTGGAGATTGGCATTGTACTGCTAGCTGGAAGGTTAGTATTTATTTTTACAGTAATTTTAAAAAAATTGAATTGTTTAATATCTATTTGGGAGTATCAGAGACTTTGCTGTTCAGCTTTGGGAGAATTATAAAATTTATACTTCTTTGCCTAAAAAGGAATTTTACATTTTTTAGCATTACAGTAACAGAAGTACACTTTATAAAAATTTGAGAATAAGAAAATTTGTAATTCCATAGCATTCTAACATAATTATTTTTAGCACGTTAGTATTTATTTTTCCATTTACATATTTTCAATAGCTGTGATGTTTCATACACTTTTATTTCTTAATTTAAAAAAACAACAACTTTACTCAGGATTTTACATACCTTAAGAGTCATCAATTTTAAGTGTACAGGTCAGTGAGTTTTAGTAAATACAGTTGTGCAAACATCCCCACAATCTAGTTTTTTGTTTGCTTTTTAAAAATATATTTTATTGATTATTTTAAGAGAGGAGGGAGAAGGTGAGGGATAGAGAATTAGAAACATCAATGAGAGAGAAACATTGATCAGCTGCCTCCTGCACACCTCCTACCGGGGATGTGCCCACAACCAAGGCACATGCCCTTGACCGGAATCTAACCTGGGACCTTTCAGTCCGCAGGCCTATGCACTGTCCTTTGAGCCAAACTGGTTAGGGCCACAATCTAGTTTTAGAACACTTTCCTCATCCCTGAAATTTCCCGTGTGCTTTTTTGAGGTCAGTCCTCATTTCTCTCTCAAGCTCCAGGCAACCACTGAACTATTTTCTGTCTCTTATAGCTTTACCTTTTTTTAGACATTTCAGATAAATGGAATTCTATAATATGTAGTTCTTTGTTTCTGACTACTTTCTCTTAGCATGTTTTTGAGGTTTATCCATGTTGTGGCATGTGTAAATAGTTTGATTTTTCTGTAATGCTGAGGAGTATTCCATTGTATAAAGAAAGCCATGTTTTGTTTATTCATTCACCAGTTGATAGACGTTTGAATTATTTCTAGTTTTTCGTAATTATGAATAATGCTATTATTAACATGCCATATAAATCTTTGTGTGTACATACATTTTATTTCTCTTAGGTAGATACCGAGGAGTGGAATGGCAGGGTTGTATATGTTTTAACTTTCTAAGAAACTGCCAAACTGTTTTCCAAAGTGCCTGTACCATTTTATATTCCCACCAAGAAATATATGAGGGTTCCAGTTTGTGTACATCCTCCCATACACTTGATATTTTCTCACTCTCTCTCTCTTTTTTTAATTATAGCCACCTTAGTCAGTGTGAATTGGTATCTCATTGGGTTTTGATTTGTATGCCCTTAATGACTAAATATGTTGATTAAGTTTTTATGTGCCTATTTGCCATTCATACATCTTTGGTGAAGTGTCTATTCAAATCTTTCGCCCTCTTCCCTTTTTAAAATTGAGATGAGATTCACATAACATAAAATTAATTATCTTAAAGAAAACAGTTCAGTGGCATTTATTCCACTGACAGTGTACAGCTATCACTTCTGTTAAATTCCAAAGCTTGATCATTCCAAAAGGAAACCCCATTTTTTGCTTTTCAATTTCACAGCTACTTTCATACGTACTTCAGAGTGTCTTCAAAGGCTTTTTAAAAACATAAATATACCAATAATTACTATACCCTGTTTTGCTTAACTAATGGATACTTAAGTGTTTCTTTTTATTGTGATGAACATCTTTGTGCAATATTTATTCTTTAGTTAGATTGTGCTTTGCCCGGAATCTGACATTTAACAAAATCTCACTGCCCTAGTGCATCTTTTTACTTAATAGCCTGTATAAATAAGAATTAAAGGTGAAGCAAGAATAAGACTGGACAAAACAAAGAATAAAAACTAAAGGTGTAAGGTTTGCCTTTGGATGATGTTATTGTTATCATGTTAACAGATTCTGAAAGTATTCTGAGATTATTGAGTGTTAAAGTGTTAGATATGCAGAAGCATAAAACAAATTTTGTAAACATAATTGGTGGACTGATTCTTGTTGTCTTACAGTATTTTTACTGGCAAGCACAAATGAATTTCTGTTGTAAAGACCTTTCTGTCCTTTTTTGTCTTTGGTCAGTGCGAACAGTTGAATAGTAATTTGGCATTTTTCCTATATAAAGACATTGCTTTTGAGCTTTAAATTATTTTCTCAGAATACAAGGATTTGGGTTTCTCTATATTTGCTCATTCATTGCCTTTTGCCCTAGAAGAGTTCATTGTCTAGACCATGGTCGGCAAACTGTGGCTCGTGAGCCACATGCGGCTCTTTGGCCCCTTGAGTGTGGCTCTTCCACAAAATACCGATTTCTCTATATGGGCCATGAAGGTTCAATCGCACTGTACATGCACGCCCGCACATGGAATTTTGTGGAAGAGCCACACTCAAGGGGCCAAAGAGCCACATGTGGCACACGAGCAGCGGTTTGCCGACCACTGGTCTAGACAGACATCAGAGTCATTTAAGCATTTTGTTGCTATAGTTTCTATATACTGTTAGGCTTTTGAAGCAAATAATTTTGATTAATCTTACTTATTAGGTGGATGGATCCTGTAGATATAATTTGCAAAGTTAGTGGACTAGTAGAATCTTTATTTAAAAGAATGTTTTGGCCAGCCGTGGACAAACTACGGCCCGCGGGCCGAAACTAAAAAATAAAGACCGTACCCTTTTATGTAATGATGTTTACTTTGAATTTATATTAGTTCACACAAACACTCCATCCATGCTTTTGTTCTGGCCCTCCGGTCCAGTTTAAGAAGCCATTGTGGCCCTCGAGTCAAAAAGTTTGCCCACCCCTGGTTTAGGCTAAACTCTGAAGCAGGTCTCTAATAGCTCTAGAAGAGCTGACTTTATGCAGTTGGATTTTTCTTTATTAGTAAAACGTTAGAAGAACTTGACTCCAGAAAGGCTACAATTCTAAATATCCTTAAGTTAAAAAGTTTTAGATTTTAACTTTTTATATTAATGTTAAATTGAATAGCTTTTTTTTTTATTGAAGTAAAAATACCTGTATTCTGTTTCTTTGAGTAAAACTTTAAATGTGTGAAATATGAGTAAACTCAGTTTTTTGGTTTTTGTTTTTAATTCCTCAGACACATAGTGGATCTGTGTGGCGTGTGACATGGGCTCATCCTGAATTTGGACAGGTTTTGGCTTCCTGCTCTTTTGACCGAACAGCTGCTGTTTGGGAGGAAATAGTAGGAGAATCAAATGACAAACTGCGAGGACAGAGTCATTGGGTAAGATATCTATTAGTTTTTGAGAAATGCGGGGAATGAGCATCCAAGGAGTGTTAGTCTTTCCAAGAACACTTCAGGCACTTTGTGTAAGATGTTATCGCTCCCCTCTACGTTTATCAGTTTCATTGTTCTTTATTCCATGTTTTTCTCCTGTTTATCTCATTTTTTGTTGGGCTTGAAGTGGTACTTAGGAGTACCCATGGCGTTGTTTAAGTATAACTTTCATGGTGAATCCAGAATATTTGCTTTGTCATAGAGTACACTCGAAAATTCTTTAAAAATTGTTTTTTCCCTTTTGTGGTTACTTTTTCCTTCTTACAAAATACACTCTGTTATACTCTTTTTTAAAAAAAAATTTGTTTCTGCTTTAACTCTAGTTCTTCTTTGATTGTTTGAATTTAGGTAAGAGCATAGTGTGTTTGCTATTCAAGTTCCCTGTATGTAAAGTGAGAGAATTGAACTCGATTTCCTTGAAGACCCATTCCAGTGTTTTCTTCCCCTCTCTTTATTTTTCATACTCAGTATTTTTCATAGATACTGAGGTGCAAGTATAAAATTCAAAAAGTACAGACAAGTGTATACAGTAGGAATGTCCTCTTCTCTGGTCATATAGTTTTCTTTCTAGAGGCAACCACTATTACAGGTTTTTTGTGTATCCTTCTGGATATATTACATGTCTTAATAAGAACATAAAAAGAATGGTACCAGGTGGGTGGGGTCAGACCAGACCTCCTGTCAGCAACCTCAGTATTTGAGTTCTGGCTAAGGAAGAATTCAGAGGCAAGACTCAAACTATAATAGAAAGTTTATTTAGAAAGTCACAGAGGTAGAAGTGAGCTGTAGAAATGGGCTCAGGATATGCTGGACAAAGGGATGATTCCTGTCCCTAGCTGGATGGTGAGAGATTTTCTGATACTCAGAATGGCACCCAATTAAAAACTTATTAATTGTTTATTTCTGGAATTGACCATTTAATATTTTCGGACTGTGTTTGACAGCTGGTAATTGAAACCACAGAATGGGAAAACAGATAAGGAGGGAACTATTGATATAATTTAAATTGTTAAAAAAATTTTTTTTTCAGGTTAAGAGGACAACGCTAGTGGACAGCAGAACATCTGTTACTGATGTGAAATTTGCTCCTAAGCATATGGGTCTTATGTTAGCAACCTGTTCAGCGGATGGTATTGTAAGAATATATGAGGCACCAGATGTCATGAATCTCAGTCAGTGGTCTCTGCAGCATGAGATCTCATGTAAACTAAGCTGTAGTTGTATTTCTTGGAACCCTTCAAGGTAAGCTTGCACAGCAAACTTCTGATAATTTAACCCTAGTAAAACAAATCGGTAAATTTTTAAAAATTTATATAAAATAAATATATTAAAAAAAATAAATATATTTTATTGACTTTTTAAAATATATTTTATTGATTTTCTACAGAGAGGAAGGGAGAGAGATAGAGAGTCAGAAACATCGATGAGAGAGAAACATCGATCAGCTGCCTCCTGCACATCT
>NW_006290305.1:2559620-2561132 GCF_000327345.1 Myotis davidii | reverse complement strand
AGGAAAGGAGAGAGATAGAGAGTTAGAAACATTGATGAGAGAGAAACACCGATCAGCTGCCTCCTGCACATCTCCCACTGGGGATGTGCCCGCAACCCAGGCACATGCCCTTGACCGGAATTGAACCTGGGACCCTTCAGTCCGCAGGCCGATGCTCCATCCACTGAGCCAAACCGGTTTCGGCCATAAGGTTACTTTTCATTCCATAGTTAATGACCAAATCTTTCAGGAAGAAAAATTTGATGAACTTGTAGGTGTTTTGTTTTGTTTTTTGATCTACTGAATGCCTGAAACCTTTCCTTTTGTGGAAAAAGAAGCTACTTTCTTTTTTTAGCAATAATAAAATATGGTAAAAACAATGCAACAGGAAGGTAACCTTGGTCCCCATCCTGAGCAATCTCAAGGACACACCCTCCCAAGGTGTTGCTGTATTGAATGTATGGCAGGAATTTATTCACAGTCTTGCTTACTTGCAGGTTCTAGAGCTGCTGGATGCTAGGTTTTTAAATTCTCTGAATTAAATATAATAATTTAATCATGTGAAATATTTTTTACTTTTCATTTCTAGCTCTCGTGCTCATTCCCCCATGATAGCTGTAGGAAGTGATGACAGTAGTCCAAATGCAATGGCCAAAGTTCAGATTTTCGAATATAATGAAAACACCAGGTCAGTACTGCTTTGGTTAAGTATTATTCCAAATTGCATTTTAATAACTTTAGCTTTTAAAAATGTTTAATTTTTAAAACTGTTATTCCTTTATTTATTAGCTGAATTATATATTATTTATTACATACTTAATTGATTTCCTATCATATGCCATGTTCTGTGATGGATACTATCCGACTGTTCATTTGACTTTTCCACCAGTCGCTATGACGTGCACTGATCACCAGGGGGCAGACACTCCTTCTGGTAGGTTAGCTTGCTGCTGGGATCTGGCTGATCGGGACTGGGCAAGATGGGCTGGACATGCCCTGGAGCCCTCCCGCGGTTCCTCCCTGGCCCCAATCATGCACTGGTGGGGATCCCTCGGCCTGGCCTGCACCCTCTCACAATCTGGGACCCCTCAGGGGATGTCCACAGGCCAGGCCGAGGGACCCCACCGGTGCACGAATCCGTGCACCAGGTCTCTAGTGATAATATAAAATTGAATGCTATAGATGACAAAGTAATTGGTTTCCCAGTATGTACCATCTTGCAGGGAAAACAAACAAAAAAGTAAAAAATGGTGATGTATTTTATAAACCAGGAGAATCAGGATATTAAGAGTTTACACCTAGGGGCAGGAAGCCTGGAAGGTTCACCCAAAGGCAGACCTATAGGATGAGTAGAAGTTAGCCAAAGAGGGCAAAACATTTCAGATGGAGAAAACTGCATGTGATAAGGTCCATGAACAAGAGAGCCAATATACACTGAGTGGCCAGATCATTATGACCACCCCATCAGTACTTCGTTGGGCTAGCTCTTGCCTTCAACACTGAGGCGAAGGCGATTCTTCTTGGCTCCACCAG
>NW_006290305.1:2556108-2559308 GCF_000327345.1 Myotis davidii | reverse complement strand
ATCGTGCACCATGCCTGATGAGTAGCACTGTCCAGTTCTGTGAGATTTGATGGTTGTGGAACCAGCTGCCTGATGGCTGTTTTAACTTCGTCCCACAAATGCTCAATTGGATTGAGATCTGGTGATTGTGGGGGCCACCTAAGCAAGGTAAAGTCTCCCTCATGTTCTTGAAACCACTCCTGCACAATATGAGCATCATGGCATGGCACATTGTCTTGTTGGAAGAAGCCATTTCCATTGGGATACACCATCGACATGATAGGATGAACTTGATCAGCAATGATACTTAGGTATGTTGTGCTATTTAGACGTTTATGATGGTCTGGCCCTCTAGCAACTTCAGGGCAAAATTATAGCTAATTTGCCTAATATTTTTATTGATTTTGGGGGGGTGGAGATAGAGACACCATTGATATGAGAATCATTGATTGGCTGCCTCCTGCACGCCCCTTACTGGGGATCAAGCCCACAACCCGGGCATGTGCCCCAGACCGGAATTGAACCCAGTACCTTTCAGTGTTCAAGCCAACGCTCTATCCACTGAGCAAAACCGGCTAGGGCACCAATATATATTTTAATGTTACATTCAATAAACTGTAATATTTCAAGAAAAACGATTTTAACGACATTTTCTTTTTATTGTAGTTGGAACATAGGCAAAAAGAAGTGTGGTGAGAAATATGCAAGGCTTATATCTGCAAGACCTCATGTTCAGTGTTTAGGTTTTATCTTCAGGGTAATATGAAGCCACTGAAAGATTTTTTTAAAAATATATTTTATTGATTTTTTACAGAGAGGAAGGGAGAGGGATAGAGAGTTAGAAACATCAATGAGTGAGAAACATCGATCAGCTGCCTCCTGCACACTTCCTACTGGGGATGTGCCTGCAACCAAGATACATGCCATTGACTGGGATCAAACCTGGAATCTTTCAGTCTGCAGGCCGACACTCTATCCACTGAGCCAAATCGGTTACAGCTTAAAGATTTTTTTAAGTTGGAAAATAACTGGATCAAATGATAGTTTAACTCTTCTATAGGTGTGGAAAGTATTATGGAAGGTAACATGAGTAGATTTAGAGCTAGGATGCTGTTATAATAGTTCAGGTGGAAGGTTATAGTGGCTTTGAAATAGAGTAGTGGCAATGAGGATGGAGAGAAGTGACAATTTGATAATAATTTAAGAAGTGGTATTAGTAGGATTGAATGTGGGAGGTGAAGAAGGGGAAAGCTATCAAGATTTCCAAGGATCTGGCTTAATAGTTCGATGAATAGTGTGTCATTCACTGAGGTAAGGAATTCTGGAATTAGGTCAGATTTGGGTAGAGTGTAGCAGCATGTGAAGAAAATTTTAATTTTGGTTATGTTGAGATATCTGTAATACCTTTGAGAGCCATAAGCATTGTGTCAGTGGTATACTCAGTCTTACAGTGCTATACTTAATCACCATCAGGTGATTGGCTGGGCTTCACATGTGCTAGACAAAATTCTTGGGTCTAGTAGTCAGATATTGGGTGGGGCCAGAAGTAGAAGAGAAAAACTATTATAATTTCTATGGGCTCTGCAATTCAGAATGTTACTACTTGGGTTTTAAAGCGGTTCTTATACATACCTGCTACCTTCCTAGAGTCTTGATTTCTTCAGAGAGGCTCTGTCTGCAGTGGTGCTGTCCAATAGAACTTGCTTTGATGGTGGAACTGGCCCATATCTGCACATCTGATGCAGTGGCCATTAGCCATGTGAAGCCATTGAAACTAAAATGTGGATACTGCCACTGAGAAACGGAATTTGTTTATTTTTATCAATTTAATTTTAAATAGGCACATGTGGCTAGTGGCTACCATATTGGCCAGCACACTTCTAGAATGCAGAGACTTTCCATTAGAACCTCTTTTAAGCTATCAAAGCTATGAACCACATTCATAGCACATTTTAAAGAGGCTTCATGAAGAGCTAATGTTTTTAAAGTAATTTCTTTCAACTTTAGTTAGAGTGAATAATGAGCCATAACTCTAAAACTTGAAAGGTGGGTGGACCATTCCTAAAATATAGGAAAATAAAAAGTACTTTATAAATAAGATTTGAATAAAGAACTTGATTTAGTTCTGAAAGAAAATATAGGACAAAAAGAAAGTACCTAAATACTTAAAAGCATCCAGTGATAAAGGTATGAGTCTTAGCTAGGAGACTATATCTAGATAAGGGGGAAGATCTCTTTTATTATCTCATGTAACAAGGAGCCTGGCTTTGGAGAAGTTCTGGAGGTAGTTAAATGGCTCAGTTGCTGAGTGATGATATCAATGGCCTTAGTATTTTCCATTCATTTTGCTCTCATCCTTAGTGTGTTGATTTTAGCTACTTATGATCACATGAGTTGCAGGTTTGCCATACACATGTAAGGAAGGGCATTTCCTTTCATGAATCTTTTTGTATTAGGAAGAGAAAAACTTTTCTAGAAGCATATACATATATATTTTTTATTTTTTTTATTTTTAAGCATCAGTTAGGAAATACCATGGTTCCTTTTACTTTATTATAATTTAATATATTTTTATTGATTTCAGCAAGGAAGGGAGAGGGAGAACGAGAAACAGCAATGGATGTGAATTATTGTTTTTTTAAAATATATTTGTATTGATTTCAGAGAGGAAGGGAGAGAGAGATAGAAACATCAAAGATGAGAAAGAATCATTGATTGGCTGCCTCCCACATGCCCCCACTGGGGACCGAGCCCACAACCCAGGCATGTGCCCTTGACCGGAATTGAACTTGGGACCCTTCAGTCCACAGGCCAATGCTCTATCCACTGAGCTAACCCAATTAGGGCTACATGTTCCTTTTTAAAGGCTATGAATGCTTTCCAGAAATCTGCTCATTACTCATTAGCCAGGAGAAATATTTATCATGATTAGAAGATTAACAAGATTTACCTCCAGGAACAAAAGAGAATTTCTGTCTCTCCTAAAGTATCTATCTGTTCTATATCTGAATAGATCCTGCTTCTGTTAACAAGAAAAAGAGGAGTGAGCTATAGTGTCTGCCAAATAGTGCTAGGGTGGGGCAAAAGTAGGTTTATAATTATGAGTTCATGGAACACAGTTTATTCTTGTATTATTATTTACTAATTATGCTATTATTTTCCATGTGAACAACTGTAAATCTACTTTTGCCCAAACCGGTTATGTACATTATTCATTTTTC
>NW_006290305.1:2548193-2555948 GCF_000327345.1 Myotis davidii | reverse complement strand
TGTAAGATTGTTCAGGGTGCTCATAGGGCGAAGAGAGGTCAAGGAAGGAACCTCGAAGTGCATACTAGCTTGGAGATACTTCAGAAAGAATGTTGTGATGAAAAGAAGGCCAAGTAGAGAGTGCTGGGAACACCAGTACTGGTGAGGTAAAAGTAGGTTTACAGTTGTAAGTATGGAAAACACAGTTTATTCTTGTATTTACTAATTGTTGTATAATTTTCCATACAAACAACTGTAAGCCTACTGTTGCCACACCCTGTGTGTCAGAGGAGAGTGGTGGAAAGCTAACCCCCTCTCTAACACACACTGCTTCAGTTCTATCCCTGATAGCCATTTGAAGACAGACGTAATAGAAAAATCTGATACGCTGTCTCCTTCATTGTCTTGTTCTTTATTTGCAGATATAAAAATAGAATAGTAAGGATAAAGTAGACTTTGGTATAGCTTCCTTTATCACCACTAAAAAAAAAACCCCACCACTCAATTCCTGCTATTATCAGCTTTGCTTTTTTATTTACACTCAAATATTTAAGAAATTCAATTATCCTTTTTAAAAATAATTCAGTATCTCATTTTAATTAAGTCTTTCTTAAAGTATTCTAAATTAAATTGAAAAAACCAACAGAAGAAACCTGGGAAGTTTTATGTTTCCTGGGGCTGCAATAACACATCACTACAAAGTGGTGGCTGAAAACAAATTTATTCTTAGGTTTCTGGAGTCCAGAAATCTGAAATCCAGGGGTTGTCAGGACTGTGTTTCTTCTAAAATCCTTCCTTGTCTCTTCAAGCTTCTAGTGCAGCCGTGGGCAAACTACGGCCGCGGGCCGGATCCGGCCGTTTGAAATGAATAAAACTAAAAAAAAAAAAAAAAGACCGTACCCTTTTATGTAATGATGTTTACTTTGAATTTATATTAGTTCACACAAACACTCCATCCATGCTTTTGTTCCGGCCCTCCGGTCCAGTTTAAGAAGCCATTGTGGCCCTCGAGTCAAAAAGTTTGCCCACCCCTGTTCTAGTGGCTGCAGGAGTTCCTTGGTGTGTGGCAGCTAATTCCAATCTCTGCCTCTTTCTTCATATGTTCGTATTCTTTATATGTCTTTCCTCTCTGTACTTTATAAGGACACTCAACATTGGATTTAGGGCCTACTCTAAATCCAGGTGATGCTCTCATCCCCAGATTCTTAATTATATCTGCAAAGACCCTTTTTCCAAATTAGGTCACATTCACAATTTAAGTGTTTAGGGGCTTGGACATACTTACTATGTGCTGCAGATGTAAACATTCATTGTGAGCAATATAAAAATAATTGAGGTATGTCAATATATGGATTTAAGAAGTTTTTATTTCTGGAATTTTTAATGTAAAATTGTTTGTTTTTTCATTAGGAAATATGCAAAAGCTGAAACCCTCATGACAGTTACTGATCCTGTCCATGATATTGCATTTGCTCCAAACCTGGGAAGGTCTTACCACATTCTGGCCATAGCAACCAAAGATGTGAGAATTTTTACATTAAAGCCTGTGAGGTGAGTTTTTGAAACAATTACTAATTTAAGAGTGTTCTTGACTCTTAATTATTTTCATTTGTGGAGGAGAGTGTAGAGGCAACTGTGATCTGAAGAATGGATTTCTTTTTTTTTTTTAAATATATTTTATTGATTTTTTTACAGAGAGGAAGGGAGAGAGAGATAGAGAGTTAGAAACATTGATGAGAGAGAAACATCAACCAGCTGCCTCCTGCCCATCTCCTACTGGGGATGTGCCCGCAACCCAGGTACAGGCCCTTGACCGGAATCGAACCTGGGACCTTTCAGTCCGCAGGACGACGCTTTATCCACCGAGCCAAACCGGTTTTGGCGAAGAATGGATTTCTTAATGAACATTTCATCCTAATTACAGTCAAACATTGTTCCTCGAATGTCTCCCATCTTGAACAATTCACTTCTCAACCCGACAACCCTTTCATGCTGATACCTCTATGATCAGTCATGCCTCTCTCAGGCTACTAAAGAGAGTGTGTGAGTATGACTCAGTTTATTGCTAAACCTCACGTTGTTAACATCTCAGGAAATTGTGCTGTGAATAATTCTGTGTTCTATGGCTTTTGTTGCTGCTCATTATTATTAAATTTTCATTTTTTACTGCATTTCATTTGCTTTTTATGAACTCACATTTCATGTCCTTTTTGTTTTAAAGTACTTATAGATTAAACAATACATTAGACATGTACTGCATATAAGAAAGGTTAAAACAGAATCATTTGTGGATCTGGAATGGATTAATTCACTTTACATTATTTCTAATGGGAAAAAGTGTTTTGGTTTTTGAACAGCTTTCCAGAATGAATTAAGTTCGAGAACCAAGATTCCACTGTATGTTTTATTTAGACTGATACTAACAATGAATTAGATCCTCTGAAATTAATTTGTATTCTATAAATGTTTGAATGAAGGTGATTGTTTAAGGCAGCCATGGGCAAACTACGGCCCGCGGGCTGGATCTGGGCCGTTTGAAATGAATAAAACTAGTGAAAAAAAAGACCGTACCCTTTTATGTAATGATGTTTACTTTGAATTTATATTAGTTCACACAAACACTCTATCCATGCTTTTGATCTGGCCCTCCAGTCCAGTTTAAGAACCCATTGTGGCCCTCGAGTCAAAAAGTTTGCCCACCCCTGGTCTAAGGGAAAATTCAGTTAACACTGAGACATTCTTGTGAATAACCTGTTAGCTTTAATTTTGGAATTGTGAGTTTGTCATTTTTTCTTCCTTCTATTCGTCTCTTCCTACTGCTTTATTTTCTTTTTAATCCTCACCCAAGGATATGTTTATTGATTTTAGGGCGGGGGGAGGAGAACTATCCATGTGAAAGAATAACTGATTGGTTGCCTCCCAGACGGGTGTCCCGACTGGGGATTGAACCCACTACCTGAGTATGTATGTGCCCTGATTGAACCAGGAACCTTTTGGTGTATGGGCAACGATCCAACCATCTGAGCCTACCAGCTGGGCACCTACTACTTTTCTTTTAAAAATGATTTATTTCATCTATTTTATTCCTCTACTTTGGATGAATAAAGTCCTCTTTTGTTGTATCTTCTATGAAATAGTCACTCATTATTTTTTATGTGGTGGGATCACGCCAGGTACTGGTGAGTCAATTGAACGTGATGCAACCCAATGAGCTAATGGGGGAGGGTATGGGTATGAGCTAATGGGGGAAGGGTATGCACATTATTATAAAATAACTAGAGGCCCAATGCACAGATTGTGCACCTGTGGGGTCCCTCACCTGACCTGTGGGGATCAGGCCAAAACCGGCTCTCCGACATCCCCCGAAGCATCCTGGATTGTGAGAGGGCGCAGGCCAGGCTAAGGGACCCAATCCGGGGCCGGGGGGTGGGGACCGCAGGAAGACTCCAAGGCGTGTCTGGCCTGTCTAGCCCAGTCCCCATCAGCCAGACCCCAGTAGCAAGCTAACCTACCAGTCAGAGTGTCTGCCCCCTGGTGGTCAGTGCACGTCATAGCGACTGGTGGAAGAGTCAAACGAATGGTCACTTAGCATATTAGGCTTTTATTTTATAGGATATGGTAAGTCGGTGAGACCATTTATATATATTTTTGTTTAGATAGGTGTGTTTTGTATGTGTATGTGTGTATGTAAACCTGTTTGCAGAATTCCTCAGGAACATTGTTTTTGTTAACAGGAAAGAACTTACTTCCTCTGGTGGACCAACAAAATTTGAAATTCATATAGTGGCTCAGTTTGATAATCATAATTCTCAGGTTTGGCGAGTGAGTTGGAATATAACAGGAACAGTGCTAGCATCTTCAGGTGATGATGGCTGTGTAAGATTATGGAAAGGTAAGATTTCGATGAATAATTATTGCCTTATGTTGCTGCTTTAGAATTTTCACTTAGAAATGTAAACTAAGTATTTTTGAAAAAAATTATCTTTCCATAGCTACTTTAAAATTATGTCTTATATTAATTTATTTTGAACCTTTATCAGTTTACCTAATTCATAGCAGTTAAAGACTAATTGAATTGTTTTTAAGTTTCTGTGTGGAATAAAACAACCATATATATACATATATATATATATCTCCTGGTGCATGGATCCGTGCACCAGGTGGGGTCCCTCAGCGTGGCCTGCAGGGATTGGCCAAAACCAGCAGTGCAGTGCTGCCTGCCACTCTTGACTGCCACTCCTGCTCTTCCTGGCCCCGCGGTCTGGTAGGCTCGTTGCCACTCTGCTGCAGTCTCTGGGCTGCAGTGGCAGCCATCCGTGAACCCTTATCTGGCGCCCATAGGTCAGCTGAGCAGCACTCCCACTGTGTGAGTGCACTGACCACCACGAGGGAGCTCCTACATTGAGTGTCCACCCCCTGTTGGTCAGTGTGCATCATAGTGACCGGTCAAATAGTTGACCAGTCGAATAGTTACTTAGGCTTTTATATATAGAGAGATATTTTATTGATTTCAGAGAGGAAGGGAGAGATTTAGAAACATCAATGATGAGAGAGAATCATTGATTGACTGCCTCCTGTATGCCCCTCATGGGGATCTAGCCCACTACCTGGGCATATGCTCTAATTGGGAATCAAACTATGATCTGGTTCATAGATTGATGCTCAAGCACTGAGCAACACGGGCCGGGCAACAAAGCAACATTTATTTATTATTATTTTTTGCATTCAAAGAATTAAGCCATTTTGGATAAGCCACTCAAACCCAAAGGTTTTGTTCTCTTTTGGATAAGCCACTCAAACCCAAAGGTTTTGTTTCCTACATCCTAATCTCCGAGGATATTAGGTACCCACTTGACTTATACTTGCATAACCATTTGACAACGCCATTACCCTATATATACATGTAATTGAAACTTGTTATAATTAAGATAATTTATCTTGATATTAACTTAATGTAATAATGTGGCACTTAGAGAATTATCTTCGAGGAAGGGAAATGGGAGGTGAAAGATTTATTTGTTAAATTAGTAATTCTTTTAAGACTTTGAAAAATAATTGTTAAAATTAATTGTTTTGTATTTTAAATGTCTTTAACATTTATTCTGACTGACATGTAGCCTGTAGGACACTTTTTTCTTTAATTATAGTTTAAGGACATGAACATAGATTTGTGCCCTTGAGCATAGGTATTAGTCTTATTGATGTATTTGACCATTTTCCTTTCAGCTAATTATATGGACAATTGGAAGTGTACTGGCATTTTGAAAGGTAATGGGAGCCCTGTCAATGGGAGTACTCAGCAGGGAAACCCAAATCCTTCCCTAGGTTCAAGTATCCCAAATCTTCCAAATTCATTAAATGGATCTTCTGCTGGCAGGTAGGCTGTTTTATGGGAAAAGAAATTATTTTATTTTTAAATCATTCTGGTAGCTATACTAAAGGTGTGTTATTTCATGGATTTTAAGACTGAAGTAAGAAATTTGCCTAATCATAATATTACTTAGTCATAATATTTACAGGTAGGTTGTGAGGCCATTCAAACAAAATTATATTATGAAATTTAGGTAAAGGAGAAATATGGGATAACACTGAGGATTTAGCTGTAGATTATTAGTGTGCTAGTACTGCTGGCAGTGTAGCCTTTGAATCGGGTCAAACTGAAATCCTAAATAAAATACATTAATTATGGCTTTTGTAGAGGAGAGTAAGTTAATTTTTTTTGTTTTGTTTAAAATGTTAATGGAGATTATAAGAAGAAATGGTAATTCTGAGTACTTGATTTTTTTAGAATTTTTAACATTTTAGATTCTTACTGATCTTAATAAAGAATATCTGATGTGATCTAAAGAGTCATACTGTTGTTTTCGTATTCAAATTTTAAATATGTAAATTTGTATGGTAAAATTATTTTAATATGCCTTTGTGAGTAATTTGGAATATTCAGGAAATTTCAAGGCACAGCCTTAACAAACTGTCCTGTAGTTATCCTGTTGTCATCTTAAATAAAAGAATTGTATTTAAAAATGTCTCAACTATTTTGTATTGTTATATTTTTATAAAGAAGTCCTGTTATTTGATTTTGAGGTTTAAGTATTTGCATGGAAACAATTTCAGGTTACCATAAAAGATATCAGATTATAAAGATGATTCTAAGAAGCAAAGAAAACTAGTGTAAATTAAAAGAAAAAAACACAAAATCTAGTTTTTGGTTGTTGCTTGTATTGCATATTTTCTTTTGTAAAGAGCTTTAAAATTTTGAAATTTGTTCTTATTGTGCTAATACCCATGTGTGTTAGATCTGTGATGCATTTTCCCTTCTCCAATTGTATTATGTCCTTTAACAGAAAGCACAGCTGAGTACCAGCTAACTGGAGTAACTTTGCTGATTTGCTGCTTGTTGCATGCACACAGGAATGGAAAGCGAGCTCCTTTTCCCCTCCCCCAGCGCCATTTGACTTCTTCCAAGATACACCAGCAGCCTGCTTACTACTAAACTGCAATCCAAAAAGCTTCTAAAAATACAGTATATATCTTTTTCTTTGTATTAATAAGTTTATTGACACTAGTTGAAACTTTTGAATATAAACGGAGAGGCTTTTTGTTGAGACATTGTCACCAAAACAATTTTTGGAAATGTTCCTGAAATTAACAAGGGTTTTTAAAATGAGAAGGATTTATTACCACCCTTGTAAGTAGTTGGGAGGAGGGAAAATATAACTTTATTCCATTTGGAGAATGAAGGCTTATTTCTTTTGTTTTTCTAAAACAGTAAGCTAAAATGATGAATTTTTATAATTTTAATTTGAAGATTGAATAAATATTTTTCATAAAGATTGTTTTGAGTGCTAATGTGTTTACCTTTTGTAGAATTGGTTTAAACATGATATTCCGTACAACTCTGTCATTTCTTAGTAATATTTTTAAAATATTAGTAAAGGTGGAGAAAAGTAGTAGTAAAATGAAAGTAAACTGTACAGTTGTAGCCAAATTAAATATTTAGTATTGCATCATTTATAATTTGGTAGTAAAATGAAAACACCTTTGTAAGTATTTGATTCATATTCACTAAAGAGATAAATGTTTCTTTTATGTGCTTGTATATATTTATGGTGTGATTCTGTGGTTTAAATTTCCTTCAAGTCAAAATTTGGAAACATACTGTAAGAGAAGCAGTTGAAATTTTGCTGACATTGTGCATGCACATTTACTTCCACATTCTTTCTCCCAGAATTTTCTTAATTTAGTTGGCTGCTTCATGTAGTTAATATGTTATAGAACTGTGACCTTGAAGACAAAGCCATAAATTTTTGTTTGCTAAAATGCATAATTATTATGTGTAAGTTATAATAAAATGTCAGAATAACAGCAATAGGACATATTCTTTGAGCCCTTTTAGTTATCAAAATTGTGTACTATTGTAAGGATTTGCAGAAAACCAACTAAGAGTATTCAGAGATTGTATTTCTTTGAAAGTATGTTGCAATAACTGGCTATACTTTGTGAAAGTATATTTGAATTGGTTTTCAGTATCATGTTTGCATTAAAAAATGTGAAATGTGTGCCAGCTGTTACTACAAATGAAGCGTTACTTAAAATAAATTAAAAGCTTATTAGAGTTGTAAATTTACAGGATAGCATCAAATGTTTCTGAGGGTAGAAAATGTTTTAAATTATATAATCGTCTTTTTTGTAACATTCATGCTGGTAATTTTTTGAACATTTTAAGTTTAACAGATTGTAGTTTTTTCTTTCTGCATAATATTATGTTCTGTTAGT
>NW_006290305.1:2543313-2548112 GCF_000327345.1 Myotis davidii | reverse complement strand
CCCCGCATTTGTTTTTTCCTCTTTGGTTCTCTTTGTATTTACTACTTTTCTCTTTTTCTTCTTTCTTTTTCTGTTGTTTTGTTTTGGTGTCTTGTTCATGTCTTCATTGTTTCAGGTATTTCTTTCCCCTTCTGGATTCCCCACAGGCTGGATCGAGATGGTCCAATTATGCTCAGCTTCTTCCTTCTCCTCCTCCTTCCTCTCTTCTTCCTCTTCTGGTCGAGCACTCTTGCGATGCTGACACTGCCAACCTCCAGTATCCTCACCCTTGCAGACAGTCTCTGTCTCGGCCTCTTAATCCTTTAACTGAGAATGAAGGGGTTTAAAACATTGGCTTAACACTTAAAGGCTTTATTTTAGTGCTTGTAGATGCTTTCATTCTAGCTGCTTTTTGTTTTTCTTCATTTTTCTTTCAGAAGATTTTTCTATTATAGGGCTTTCTTGCATGTATTACAACCAGAACACAGTGTTTGGAACCTAAACGTATTTGTGCTTCTGCATCAAAGGAATATTTCTTCATTGGTTGATAACCTTTGATGAAATGAGCTATGTACAAGTAACATTCAACTGTGAGAATTACACCCACTAACTGACTTGAAAGTGCCTGTTCTGTAAATTTTACTTTGAATTGCTACAATGGTGTTAAGTTTCTTATGGTTTGTCATATTGGTTAATGTGAAAGCATATCATTATAAAGTTCACTCTGCCTTTGATACATACTAAGAAATGTTTTTAATTTTATAGGTTAATATTGAAACTGACCAGTTTGTAAAATAAATCATTCCTGTGTATAAAGCAGCAAAACATAATATGGACTGTTTGGTCTTTTTATTAAACAAAGGAACTTGTTTTTATTACCTATAATTGCTGTTTAAAGCTATTGTAATTATTCTCCAAGTAGATTATTTAATAAAGTATATTTTAAATATATGAATCTGTTGCCTTATAAAAATAAAATGTATTCTATTTGATAGTTGGTAAAGCTTGTTGCTAAAAAATATAATCCAAATAATAAAAAATTAGAGGATGGGTATGACATTTATTTAAAAGGTAGAAAGTCAGTATGTAGACTAACATGTAGAACTGACACATATTGACTTTCAATCTAATTAGACATTAGATTATTTCCTTTCTTTTTTTAATATTTTATTTTATTGAATTTATTGGGGTGAAATTGGTTAATAAAATTATGTAAGTTTCAGAGGTTATTTTCTAAAATGATACTTTTAAAATTTGAAAACAATCCTATATAATAAAACCCTAATATGCAAATGAACCGAATGGCAGAACAACCAGTCGCTATGATGTGCACTGACCAGCAGGAGGCAGACGCTCAATGCAGGAGCTCCTGCGTTGAGCATCTGTCCCCCAAGGAGGAGGCGACTGGTGGCAGTGGGGGCCGGGGTCGGACAGTGGGAAGCGCCAGCCACCAGCCAAGGCAGGTGCCAGCAGGGGCCCCCTGATCGCTCCACTGACCCCGCCCCCTACAGATCGGCCCTAATCACCGGCCAGCCCTAGGAACCCTACTCTATATATTGGGAACAGTCTCCTAGATTTAAAAATTAAAACCTGGCAAGGCTACTCTAACACTGAAAAAATAGGATGACGTAGCGATGACATGCATGGACTCTGGCTTGCACATTTTGTGGTCAGCCCTGATTCTGACACAACTGTGCGACAAATCCAATTACTTAATTTCTCTCTGCTTCAGTTTTTTCACCCATAAGAGGGAAAATGGTACTACTGCCTCAGAAGGATTATGTTATGTACTATTTATAATCGGGGCAAAAAAATGTAGCTGCCCATACAACAGCAAGATGCCTTTCACCTGTATGAAAAGTATGGTCACTGGTGCACGCAGTGTTCCAGATTGCAAGAGGGATGTCCGACTGCCAGTTTAGGCCCAATCATGTAGATGCCACGTGATCGGGCCTAAACTGGCAGTCGGACATCCTGAGGGGTCCTGGGTTGCGAGAGGACGCAGGTTCGGCTGGCTCTTCCCCTTCCCCCCACACGAATTTCATGCACGGGTGGCGGGGGCCGCTGGGTCCGTCTGCCCAGCCTGTGCCCTCTCGCAGTCTGCGACACCTCAGGGGGCGTCCGCCTAAGCCAGCAGTCAGATACCCCTCTTGCAGTCTGGGGCTCTTGCAGTCCGGGACCCCTCACTTCTTACTGCCCACCTGCAGCAGAGGCGGGGGAGGCTCCCGCCACTGCCAGTGCACTGGCCAGCTGTGAGCCCGGCTTCTGGCCGAGCAGCGCTCCCCCTGTGGGAGCATGCTGACCATCAGGGGGCAGCTCCTACATTGAGCATCTGCCCCCTGGTGGTCAGTGTGTGTCATAGCGACTAGTCGTTCTGCCATTTGGTTGATTTACATATTGGGGTTTTATTATATAGGATGATTAAAACTATGGGACTAGTAATACTCTATTTGGTTCAGTTTTCTCAGGAATTATCAAGGATAACTCCCTTCAGGACTAGAGCAAGATGTAATTTGAGAAGCATTTCAAATGTGTCTATTAGTTAATCACATATAGATGATATAATAGTTAAAACCATATATTATAATCTAATTTTCAGACACCTTTTCTATAAATAGTGTCATATCCCTAGAACTTAACATGCAAAAGATAAACAGCTGATAAGACATAATGTATTAATTTTAACTTTAGGTACGTTTGAGTTTTGTTGTGTGTAGTTGTTAAAATGTTTTGTCTGTAAAGTTAGCATTCCAATGTAAAAAAAAGAATCCTTTCTAATAATTGTCAAATGTCTTCTGTTAAAGGACCTGTAAACGTGTTTAGGTTCAAAACAAGGGGTCTAACTTAATGCTGAATCTGGCTCAGAATTAAGAATTCATTCACATCTTTTAAGATTTCAATCATAGAGGTGCCTGGTTTTAAAATGGGATAATGAATTTCTCCAATTTAATGAATATTTAATGAATATTGAGCATCTCCAATTTAATGAACATTGAGCATCTGTGTGCGAGATATGTGCTAAACATTGCAATATATAAAAAATAGTGCACACAAAACTCAAACGAGTGGGAGAAGGTATTACAGGATTTACAAAACATAACAAGGATTCAGCCTCAGTAATAAAGATTGAAACAGTATAGTAGGCATAAAAGCAAGTGATTTGTTTGAACTGGCAAGGTTTGGAAGTGATGTAGCATTTCAATAGGTGGAGTGATTTAAATGGAGGAGGATAGGAGTTCCAGGATAGTGGCTTAGGAGGGGAAAGAGGACAAGGTTGTGTTAAGGCAACAGAATGAAAGAGTAAGGTTCCTTTAGGGAGCTAGTGGGAGATTAATCTGGAATCATACCTTGTCACATTGTAGGCGGCTTTGGATATTTGTAGCTGAAGTGTTACCACTTAAAGCACTTGGTAAAGGCAAGCTATGGGAGAAGCCTGCCTTTTCTTAACTGGATGGGCATCACTTTTAATTCCCTGGAAGGCACCAATGGCCACGCGACTTCTGCAAGCTCTGCTCAATGTCTACGAGATTGGGAATTCCGTCAGAGTCCTATTTCTCCTTTTGAGTTGGCAAGTAACATTAGATAATAGCTAATATTTGTTGAGTACCTCCATGTGCCATTGCTCTTCTAAATATCTTATGTAGGATTATGATTAATCCTGACAACAAACCTCTGGGGCAGATGCTTGAATAATCCCCATTTTACAGATCAGGAAACGGGCAGGTTAAAACCGTTTGCCCAAGGCTGCACAGCTAGCAAGAGAGCCAGGATTGAGACCTAAGCAGTATGGCATCAGAGTGTAGGCTCTCCTGCCTGCAGATACTTTGGATTGTAGATCCCTGTCAGCAGAGTCTTGCTGGGTGTTGTGGGGAGAACTTTGGTCATGTCAATGTAAGAAACATTCAAACCTGGAAGAATTTTTGTGAGTTTATTTGAGCCAAACTCGACAAATGCCAGGAAGCAAAATCTCAACGCACCTTCTTTTATACATTATAATCAAAAGAGTAGACTGAAGTGGGTTACATAAATTCATTGGTGATAGATTAGGGAGGTGGGAGAATGCAAAACTTGGAAACCTCTGGGATTGGATAAAAAGTAAAGTGATAAACACTTCTTTTACATACATGGGTGCAGGATAATTAACAGTCAGTAATTAATAACAATGGATTTATGGTCTCTGCAGAGCGGTGCCTGTGGTTTGAGGGGTCCAGAAAAAGGAAAATTATTATTTCAACGGTATGTTATTGTAGGTGCAAAAAGATAATAGATAGGCTCAGTAAAGGTAAAGATTGACCTTTGTCAGGGAAGATACTGGCGTAGGGCATGACCACCCACCATAAACCGCTTTTAGGTTAAAAAGGTTTTAATTTCAGATCATCCTTAGGTCTCGGTAAAGCCGCTAGGCAGGCCTCCCCTAAGCTTGTGAGGTTTAGTATGTGGCCCCTTTCCATCCACAGTCAGTCCACTGTGGGGCTCATGATCCTCAGCTGTGGTGAAGAGAGTTGTGGGTGCCAAACCCAGCCCACAAGGCTTCCTAGAGGTGCTGGTACCTCCTCCCCAGGCAGGGCCATCAGCTTGCCACTGCAGGCCACATTACCTACTCCCTCCTGCCATCCCGTCCTGCGCCCCCCTGCACTCCTGGGAGCTGAGTCCTGCTGGGAGCCAGTGCCTGCCAATGCTGGCAGCAATTTCTGCCTGTACCCTCTGTGGGGAGTTGGCAGGCTGAGTCCCTGCTTCCCCGGGCCACTTCCTGCCACTGCTAATCTCCTCCCGGTGGCTCGTTCCTGGCAATGAGCCCTGCCTGGCAACACAGGCTGGGC
>NW_006290305.1:2541591-2542732 GCF_000327345.1 Myotis davidii | reverse complement strand
TCACCATAGCTAAGATTTGGAAACAGCCCAAGTGCCCATCAGCAGATGAGTGGATTAAAAAACCATGGTATATCTACACAATGGAATACTATGCTGCGGTAAAAAAGAAAGAACTCTTACCATTCACAACAGCATGGATGGACCTGGAGAGCATTATGCTACGTGAAATAAGCCAGTCAGAGAAAGATATCACACGATCTCGCTCATTTTTGGAATACTAGAGGCCGAATCTTGTGCACTGGGCTGGGGGAGTGGGTCTCCCTCAGCCTGGCCTGCACCCTCTCGAAGTCCGGGACCTTATCACCCGCCTGCCTCAGAGGCGGGGGAGGCTCCCACCACTGCTGCTGCACTTGCCATGAGCCCAGCTTCTAGCAGAAGGGCATTCCCCCTGCGAGAGCGCACTGACCACCAGGAGGCAGCTCCTGCATTGTGTCTGCCCCCTGGTGGTCAGTGTACATCATAACAACCAGTTGTTCTGCCCTGTGGTCCATTTGCATATTAGTATAGGATTATCCTATATAATAAAAGGCTAATATGCAAATTGACCCTAACAGCATAATGACTGCTCAACCAGTCACTATGAGGCACACGGACCACCTCTGGTTCCTTTCTCTGGCGGGACTGCCGGCCAACATTTCGGTCCCTTTCCCTGGCCAGCAAGCTCTGATCACCCGATGGCCAGCAGGGAACTGGGGTTAGGTGGCAGTGGGGGGCAGGGCCAGCTGCCAGCAGCCAGGGAAGACGGCCCTGAATTTTGTGCGCCAGGCCTCTAGTATAGGACAGAAGCCTAATATGCAAATAAATTAAACAGCAGACGACTGGTGGAACAACTGGTCGCTATGATGCGCACTGACCCACAGGGGGCAGATGCTCAATGATTTTTTTGTAATACTTTAAACAAAAAAGAATTAAAAAAGTATTTCCGTGTATACGGTGGTTGACGGCGCTTTGGAGTTCCAAAACGAATTAAGTATGCATTACTTTCAAGCCGTCCAAGGCGTTCAATGCGGCGCCTTTGGCTCAGCTACAGTGAGAAGCTCTTCCGCGGCCTGGGCAGCGCTGAGCTCCTCCTCCGGAGCTAGGAGCGCGGCTTCCCCGCTTCAAATCCAGCGCGCGCCGTCCCGCCCAATCACCGGGCTCG
>NW_006290305.1:2540795-2541416 GCF_000327345.1 Myotis davidii | reverse complement strand
GTCTAGAGATAAATGAAAATTTGTAAATATTCATGTCAAAGTACATTGAAGCATTAGGGTTTTGAAGTTTTAATTTTTAGAAAAATAATTACCTTATTCATTTTGTAGCCATTTTGCGAGCCGGGTCGGGGCGCAGGGCGCCTTCCACCATTGCACCGCCAGGCTGCCGCCGTGAATTCCGCTCAGGGAGTTTAATTGGACGCCTCTGTGTCGGAGGCTCTTGGCCAACCGCGAGAGAGCGGCTTTGGAAGAAACGGGCTTTGGTTTTGGGGGATCACAATCTTGTGTCTTCCTCCCACATGGTGACTTCAGCGCTTGAGTTGCAAACCCGCTCTGCGAAGTGCTCTGTTGGTCGGCGGTGTTTGGGTCGGTTTCTCCGTTTTGTCTGAAACTGACCCAGGAAATCACCGTGTTAACTAAATGCAGAAAGGTCTGTCCTGTCACCCATTATTCACTTTTGTTTTGGTTTCTGCTAGGCGGTCTTCACCTGCCCTAGAGCTACTTACCTCTCATACCATTCCTACGTTTCTTGTATCTGATTTCTTTATGAAAAAAACAAACAAATAAAAACCCAAACATGTGAAATAAGACAATGTTTAATATCACTGTACTTTTGCTTTC
>NW_006290305.1:2533651-2540305 GCF_000327345.1 Myotis davidii | reverse complement strand
TTGAACAAATGATCTTTTCTTAATATCTAATTTTTCTTAGATTTGACTCCTCGTAGGAATAATCTTTAAAGAGCTTGGTATGTATTTCAATGTGGTTTATATATCTGTAAAAGAATAACGTAGTAATTAAAAGATTAGACCTGGGAGGCCATTTGGAAGACTCATGTAGTAACATTTAGATTAAAAAGTGATGGGCGGGGGTAAGATCAACCAAAGGACTTGTATGCGTGCATATGAACGTAACCAATGGACACAGACACGGGGTGGGGGTGGCCAGGGAGAGGTCAATGGGGGAAAAAGGAGACTTATGTAATACTTTATTTAAACAATAAAGAATTTAAATAAATAAAAAGTGATGGGCCACAGGCGTTGGGAATATAGAAATGGGCCTCAGCTCCAGAGATGTATTTTAGAATTTGGTAACTAATTGAGAGAGCAAGAAGATTCAGATGGTCCCAGGTTTCTGTCTGACGTGTATAGCAAGAGGATATGGATAACATATGTCAAAATTAAGGGTAATGGGAAGAGTGGGTGGGGGAGAGGTAGTGGGTTTGGTTTTATATTTGTTGGTTTTGCACTACTTGGGAGGCATTGAGGTAAGGTAGTTATCAAATAGCCTTTGGTAACATGAGTGTAGATTTTAGGATAGAGGTCTGGGCTGAGGTGATTTAAAGATGAGGGAGATGGTATTAGTTCAGAAGAAAGAATACTCTGGAGCCAGACTTGCCTGGGTGTGAATCCTCTGCTCCCATTTGCACTGTGTGGACTGGAAAAGTCTCTCTCTCTTTTTTAAAATTTTTTAATATTTTTATTTTTATTGATTTCAGAGAGGAAGGGAGAGGGAGAGAGAGAGAGAAACATCAGTGATGAGAGAGAATCATTGATTGGCTGCCTCCTGCATGCCCCCTACTGGGGATCGAGCCAGCAACCCAGGCATGTGCCCCTGACTTGACCCTTCAGTCTACTGCAGGCTGATGTTCTATCCACTGAGCCAAACCAACCAGGGCTGGAAAAGTCTCTTAATTCCCTTTCTTAGCCTCAGTTTCTTCAATAGTAGGGATAACTAAAGAATATAGATTACTTTTTTCAACTCATTCCCACCAGTGTACCAGGTACTGGGACCGTGTGGCTGAACAAGATAGACATGTCCTCAAGAAACTAACGTCAGAGATGGACCACCTACTGTCAATCATTTATTCGTTTCACAAATATTTGAGTGCCTACTATGTGCTAGGCATTGTTATAGGTGTTAGAAAAAAGTGATAATTAGGCAGGGTCCCTGCTCTTAAGGAGCAGTCTTTTTAGTGGAAGAAGACAGACAAATACAAAAATAAATAGATAATGATAAGTGCAGGAAGAAATTAAAATGATTGTGATAGACTGTGGGGCTACATTTGACTTAATGATAAGGTGACATTCAAATTGAGGTGAATGTCCGGAAGAAGGCCTAGCTGTCCAGAGATCTAGAAGAGTATTGTAGGCTCCAGGGTAGGGCTGGGCTTGGCTTTTATAGGAACAGAAAAGCCAATATGTGGTGAGTGAGCCCAGTGGGATAGAAAATAAGGTGGCCACTGAAATTTTCAGTAGGCATGTGGTCATGATTTATATTTAATGTTTCTTTTGATTCCTGAGTGGGAAATTAATTGTAGGGTGGCAACAATAGAAGCATATAGATTGCTTAGGAGGATTTTCCATAGGGCGGGGTGGTAGTAGCAAAGACAAAAAGATGTAGAATGTTTAAAGGTGTGTTATGGGCATGTTTTGCCCTTAGGTATGGACTCCACCAGTAGATATGTTTTGTTTGGCAGTAGTGTTTTTATTGAATTTAAATGGGTTTGTGTGGGGCCTATAATTTCCATTTGAGCTCAGTTCTTAGGGTTCTATTATCTGACAGTATTTATGCCTGAAGGCATTTGAGGTTGAGATTCCTAATGTGTAAGATATACATTGCATGACATAAAATCTGAGATCAGAATCCTGGGTATCCCTAACGTAAGAGAAAGAGATGTAGAAGTAGTACTTTATGATTTTCCTAAAACTCTTAGTTGTGAAAGGAAGGTGAGAGTTAGTGGCAGGAAGTGCAAATAAAGGACGGAAGAATTTTGAACATGTTTATATAAATCAAGAAGAGGAAATAGGAATATCCAACAGAGGAAAATGCTGGGGCATGATCTGAGAGGAGGATACTTATATGATAATTGGTGATAAATTTCCTATGTATTGACATAGTTTGAAAACATTCATTTAACAAATTTATTGAGGGTCTATTCTGCCCTCAGGGGGCTTACATTCTAATGTGGTCTCACTTTTTAATGATAATCTCTGAAATCAGAAGCTAGATTTTAGAGTTTGCTAGTTTTTTTTATTCCATGTTAGAATGGGTACCCAACTAGTAAACTTTTAAATATATCCTAAAATTATCAGTCTATGCCAGCAGTGTTGTCCCTTCTTTGTTTCTTTACTGGATTAGTTTGTGGTAATTCATATATTTTGCTATAGCAATCCAAGAATACGTTAAGCTGTGTTGTATATCATTATTATGTTAATTATAAGCTAGTTTGATTTTTTTTAAATGTATTTTTTTTATTGATTTCAGAGAGGAAGGGAGAGGGAGAGAGAGATAGAAACATCAATGATGAGAGAGAATCATTGATTGGCTGCCTCCTGTATGCCCCCCATTGGGAATGGAGCCCACAACCCGCTCACGTGCCCTTGATTGGATTCAAACCTGGGACTGTTCAGTCCGCAGGCTGATGCTCTATCCACTGAGCCAAACCGGCTAAGGCAATAATTTTCTATAAAGTAGCAAAGTATTCTGAGAATTTACTTCTGACTTCCCTTTTTAGTGCTGTTCCAAAAATAAGATTTAAAAAAATATAGTTTTATTGATTTTTAGAGAGGAAGATAGAGGGGGAGAGAGAGAAAAAAACATCAATGATGAGAGACAATCATTGATTGGCTGCCTCCTGCACACCCCACACCTGGGATGGAGCCTGCAACCTAGGTCAACATTCAACCACTGAGCCACGCCAGCCAGGTGGATTTTTCTTAAGATTTATCAGTTTTCTAAGATTTGAGACCTGCATGCTTAATCATTTAAAAAAGTTTTATAGTAATATTTGATTTATAGAAACTTTTATTGTTGCAGGGAGATGGAAGATTTTCGAGGTATAACTGAAGAGTCATTTCCGAGCTTTTTAACCAATTCATTACTTGGTAATAGTGGGATTTTGGAAAATGTAACACTTTCTTCAAATCTTGGCTTGCCTGTTGCTGTTTCAACACTTGCTAGAAATAGATCCAGCACTGATAATAGGTAAGAATGGAACAGATAATTTCTTTTTTAGACCTATAAAGCCTACAATATACTGATCCTTCTGTAAAATTTCTCAGCCAAGTGTGAGCTTTTGCTATATCTGAGGTAAATGGCCACATATATGTAAAATTAATATGGAACAAGATAAAACTTACTGTCTCTTGCCCTATTCCATTGCCCTATCAGTGGCAGTGGGTAGGTTTGGGATTGAGTACCAGTGACCTTTGGTCTATTTATTTTTCTGTCCATAGTGTTTTGGCTTTGTGTTAGTTCAGCCTCAATGGTGGCTGGTAATTTGAGTTATATCTCTAAATATGATGTGTACAGTTTGTCCATCTTGTAAAATGTATAAAGTTTGCTCATGCTTAAGTATCTAACCACTTTTCCTTCCTCATAACCTAACATTTGGTTAAGAGCATCATCTTTACCTTTGAATGAAGGGATTGCATTAACCCTGTAAAATCTCTTTAAGATTTCTGTGACTGTTGTGTAATACATACATGCTCCATTGCTGAGCCATTTCAGTGCTTTGCACATAGGATGATGGTGTAAAACACTGGGGCTCTATTTGTTTTACTACCTGGTTGGTTTCACAGTCATGCTGGCCTATGTCACGATGAATTTTAAATGTGCATAATTTAATTATTAACAATTGAAAATAGGCATTTTTGTGTGTAGGTGTTCTGATATCCAGGCATCTTATTTAGTAGAAGAGAGGTCTTCAGTTCCATCTGAGTCATCTCCCGGTAGCCAGAGTGAAGCTGAACCAAGAGAGAAGTTACAGCTTAGCTTCCAGGACGATGATGATGAGTAAGTTTGTGCCTCCATGTTGCTTTCACTGTATTAAAAGTGAGTCTCAGTCTTGTGCAAAATGAAGATGTGATTGTGTCTCACGTTCTTCTCCTGTGAATCTTTTTTTATATTAATCACAAACACTAAGTCTTTTAAAACACTGATTCCAATAGTAATATATGCTCATTGAAAAAAGGAAATACAGGGAATTATAAGGAAGACAATAAAGTATGAAATCCCACTGACTGAGAATAGTCATTTGTAATTTTTATTTATAGTCTTACAGACTATTTTCTTTCTTTTTGTTGTTGTATATATATTTTGTTTTTACAAAATAGGATTAAACTGAACATACTGTTTATAACCTTAAAGAAATTAATACATTGTGATTATCTTTCAATTACAATATAGATTTGTGTCATCATGTTAATGGCTATACCATGTCAGGCATTTAGGTTATTGGAATTTTGCTGTTCTAAATTTAATGAACTTCTTATTTATACATACATTTTTCATACCTCACAAGTTATTTTATTAAGATAAATTCCTAGGATTGAAATTAATGAATTAAGTATTTAATTTTAAAGACTGTTAGAAATTACCACATTGCTTTTAGAAGATTTATATCAGTTTACGCTCCCACTAGAAGATAAGTGAGACTTCCTATTTTTCTGAGCTGTCCCCAGTATTTGGTAGCACTGTTTTTAATCTTTGATTTTAGAAGCAAAAGAATTTATACACATGACAAATGCATAGAGAAAATTATGGAAGTCTATACATCAAAATATAAATGGTAGATATCTATTGATGGTGATATTATAGGCAGTCTTAAAGTTTTCTGTTTGAATTTATAATTATAGATTGAACATTATTTATTTATTTATTTTGAAATGTATTTATTTATTTTTTTTTTATTTTATTTTTTATAAAATATATTTGTATTGATTTCAGAGAGGAAGGGAGAGGGAGAGGGAGTTAGAAATATCAATGATGAGAGAGAATCATTGATCAGCTGCCTCCTGCATGCCTCACACTGGGGATCGAGCCACAACCCAGGCACATGCCTTGACCAGGAATTGAACTGTGACCTCCTGGTTCATAGGTCGACGCTCAACCACTGTGCCATGCCAGCTGGACTGGATTGAACAAACTTTAATGTTTATTGATTATTTTTATTTTTGTTGTGAATTGCCTTTTGATACCGTTTCGATATAAGCACTTTCTAGATATCAAAGTTGTTAACTTTCTGTATAGTCATCCATTCAATGTGTATTTTTGACTGAGTGCCTGTTATGTGTCAGGTACTTCTCTAGGTATTTAGGAAATACCAGTGAACAAAACAGACATTAAACAAAAAGAAACAGAAATATACTGATTTTATAGTATGTTAGAAGGAAAAATGGTAGAAAAAAAATTAGAACATGATAAGGAGGGCTATTAGGAAGGCTGAAGGGAGCGGTCAGTGTGAGTCTCATTTAAGAGGTTAGGATATGAGCAGAGATTTGAAGGAGGGGTTTAGCCATATGGATATCAGGAGGAAGAGGATTTCAGGTAGAGGTTGCAGCCAGCATAAAGCCACTAAGGTAGGAGCATACCCAGTATGTTCAAAGGGCAGGAAGGAGGCGAGAGTGGGTAAGCAAGCACTTTGGTTTTGAGAAGGAAAACCATTAGAGGTTTCCATGTGAGTTATGTTTTAAAACGCTCACTCTGGCCCTAACCGGTTTGGCTCAGTGGACAGAGCATCAGCCTGCAGACTAAAGGGTCTCAGGTTCAATCCCCGTCAAGGGCATGTACCTTGGTTGCAGGCACATCCCCAGGAGGGGGTGTGCAGGAGGCAACTGATCGATGTTTCTCTCTCATCGATGTTTCAAACTCTATCCTTTTCCCTTTCTCTCTGTAAATAATCAATAAATATATTTAAAAAAACACACACACAAAAAATAAAAAAAAACGCTCACTCTGGCTCCTGTGTTGAGACTAGACCAGTCGTGGGCAAACTATGGCCTGCGGGCCGGATCCGGCCGTTTGAAATGAATAAAACTATTGAAAAAAAAGACTGTACCCTTTTATGTAATGATGTTTACTTTGAATTTATATTAGTTCACACAAACACTCCATCCATGCTTTTGTTCCAGCCCTCTGGTCCAGTTTAAGAACCCATTGTGGCCCTCGAGTCAAAAAGTTTGCCCACCCCTGGACTAGACTGTTGGGAGTCAAGACTGGAAGCAGTCCCATTAAAGAGGTGGAGAAACTAGGAAGTAAATTAGAGTTGGTAGTTGCCATAGGCACAAAGGGTTAGAATTTGGAAGGGCTATTTTCTCTTCATTTATTCTGGCAGATTCAAACCTGGCCCTAGATCAGTGGTGGGCAACCTTTTTGTGAGTGTGTGCCAAAAAAAGCAAAATCTCTGACTCAAAATTCTTCTGCGTGCCAACCCTAATTTTTTGAGAACATGTTACGCCTACTTGGTATCTCTCAAGGTGTACGTATGTGAAGAACCTTGAAGAAATAATAAAATTCATTCGAGCGACAAAAACACAATATAT
>NW_006290305.1:2515207-2533545 GCF_000327345.1 Myotis davidii | reverse complement strand
ATGGTCTCTAAGATAACTTGTTAGGTAAAAGTATTTATTTATCTAAGATGCACCTACACTGAATTTATCTGAAAAATAAAAAGGCGATATTGAGAAAAAAAATTGTAAATGGAAGATTATAAGAGAGGGTTTCATGTGCCAGCAAAAGTTATTGGCATGCCATGTTTGGCACACGTGCCAGGGGTTGCCCACCCCTGCCCTAGATATTAGTTGATCAAATGATAAATTTGTTGCATTTAGAGCAGTGGTTCCCAACCTGTTTTTGGCCATGCCCCACCTAAGCATCTCTAAAATCCTTATGGCCCCCCCCCCACATATAATTCTTATTATTCAAAAAGTGAACTCTTATTCACGTGGAGGAAGCCTAAAATGCCATTAACTTGGTCTAAACAGACTTCCAGAGAACATGGCATCCATGAAAGAGAAAAATAAAAGAATGAAAAGATAGTTGAAGCACTGAGGAAGAAACTACTAAGAAGTTGTTAAAAAAAATAATATGAAGTGTTATGAAAAAATGGCAAATAAAGTTTCAAGACATAATAGAGAACTGAAATATGTCACAATGTATATACTGTATATAAGGCCCCTAGGACCATAAGAAATGCAAAAAATTCACTGTTAATAACTCATTCTCGAATTGCCCCCCTTTGGGGCGTGTGCCCCATGTTGGGAACCACTGAATGAGAGGCTTCTTGCAGTTCCATCTCTACCCTCCTGCTGGTGAAATGGCTGAGTGAGCTGCAGAGACCCAAGAGCTTTTGCAGTAGATTGGGAGGAAAACTACCTTCAAGGAAAAACATTTTCATTCATATATTAAACAACAGAGGTAGATAGAAAGATGGGGATCAGAACAGTGGCAGGGACTAACAGAACACTTTTAAAACATTCAATAATTCAGAAAATCAGCTATTTGGCAAGTATACCAGTATCCTTTAAGATTGTCTTGTTTTTATTTTTTTATTTTATTTATTTTTTTAATATATTTTATTGATTTTTTTACAGAGAGGAAGGGATAGAGATAGAGAGTCAGAAACATCGATGAGAGAGAAACATCGATCAGCTGCCTCCTGCACATCCCCCACCAGGGATGTGCCTGCAACCCAGGTACATACTCTTGACCGGAATCGAACCTGGGACCTTTCAATCCGCAGGCCGACGCTCTATCCATTGAGCCAAACCGGTTTCGGCGATTGTCTTGTTTTTAGAAAGCTGACTTTTTCTCTAGATATGATAGGTTCAGAGATAATTATTTGGGAAAGAAAAAACCCCTCATTTTATCACTTGAGAAGCATAGTAGCAGTATGGTAATGTATTTGATTTTAGTAGACTGTCCATCACTGGACCCAAAATGATGATACAGTCCCCAGTAAGACACATAATGTTTCCAGTTGTAGTTTCTGGTTGGTCCCAAAATACATAACTGATTAATGGATATTTTATAGATTTATCCAAGGTAACTAACATTTCATAATTATTCCGTTCCCTAGTAAAAAAATTTCTGTTTCTAGGAGAAAGAGTCATAAAGAAAGTCAACTTTTGTCAGATGCTGTCCTCAAAGAGTCAGCTTTCCCCAACAATCGAGCAAAAACTGAAGAGGAGGAGGCTAACACTGCAGAATCCTTTCACAGGCAAGATCCTTGTGTAAAGATTTTACCATTGGACCAAATGCAAGGTACTGAAGTATAAGAAATTACTAATGTATGTATTTTCTCATTTCTCTGTCTTTGGACCGGTATTTATTTATTTATTTTTAAATTGTTGACAGTATTACAGATGTCCTCCATTCTCCCCCCTCCATTTAGCCCCCTCCATGGACTGGTATTTTATCTTAAGCTATGATACTTTCAACTGGAAATGCTTTGGTTTGACATTTACCTATTAATATCATGTCTATAATCCTGTATAGGAAAAGGTCTCTTAATCTTTTTTTTTTTTTGAACATACCATGATTTTATTGTCATATAATCAAACAAAATATGAAGATTAGAACTGGATCACTTGACCCTTTCTCTTCTTATCTCCTCCCAACTCAAAATGCTTGCATCTCTTAATAGCCAGCATTCTCTTAGATCTGCAGTTGGGCTCAACGCATTCAAGCCTCAGCACAATCTTCTTTGTAGTTTTAGCCTTTTTACGGAAAATCGGCTTCGTCTGCCCACCGTAGCCACGTTGCTTCCTGTCATAACGCCGCTTTCCCTGTGCGTACAGAGACTCCTCCTGGCCCTTCTTGTACTGTGTTACTTTGTGGGGTTGATGCTTGCCACACTTCTTACAGAAAGTTCGGCAGGTTTTAGGAACGTTCACCATGTCTGCGAGAGCTATCAGCAGGGAAAGTAAGTCTCTTAGTCTTTTAATTGTCTTGGCGGATTAAGCTGAAATCTTTGCTGCGGAAATCATGCTGTCTGATAGCCACAGCACACGTTATGTTTACGACAAGGAGGCTGTTTCTAATACACCTTTTACATTTCTCCCCAATTAATTTATATTCTTATTAATAGTCCTTTTTGTTCCTAAATTTATTTTTATAAGTATTATTAATTCTAAAATTAATTTTTCTAAGAAAATCAAGTTGAACACTTTTTTAATAAAGGGAACCTGACTTTTATTTTAATAAATATTTATTATTATTATTGTTTAATATTTTTATTGATTTCAGAGAGGAAAGGAGAGGGAGAAAGAGATAGAAACATCAGTGATCAGAAAGAATCATCGATCGGCTGTCTTCTGCACGTCCCACACTGGGAATCGAACCTGCAACCCGGGCATGTGCCCTGACTGGGGATCGAACCATGACCTCCTGGTTCATAGGTTGATGCTCAACCACTGAGCTTCATCAGCCGGGCTATATTTATTATTTTTAAGCCTCACCCGAGGATATGTTTTTATTGATTTTAGAGAGGGGGAGGGGGGGAGAGAGAGAGAGAGAGAGAGAGAGAGAGAGAGAGAGAGAGAGAGAGAGAGAGAGAGAGAGAGAGAGAGAGAGAGAGAGAGAGAGAGAGAGAGAGAGAGAGAGAGAGAGAGAGAGAGAGAGAGAGAGAGAGAGAGAGAGAGAGAGAGAGAGAGAGAGAGAGAGAGAGAGAGAGAGAGAGAGAGAGAGAGAGAGAGAGAGAGAGAGAGAGAGAGAGAAGCATCGATGTCAGAGGGAAACATTGATTGGTTGCCCCCGTATGCACCCTGACTGGGGATTGAACCTGCAACCTTTTTGGTGTACAGGATGATGCTCCAACCAACAGAACCACCTGGCCAGGGCTGAACACTTTGGAAACCTATTAAAAATTGCTTTAAATTAGATTTGGGAAAGAAACTACAAAAATGTGGGGGAAATTGTAAAATAAATAAATAAATTTACAGGTTTTTGCTGTCAGATTGCTTTTAAGTACTCTACATTCTTTTTTCAAAGAAATAAAGATGAGAAATTGAGCCCTAGCTGGTTTGGCTCAGTGGATGGAGTGTTGGCCTTCAGACTGAAGGGTCCCAGGTTCGATTCCGATCACGGGCACATACCTCTGTTGCAGGCTCCTTCCCAGCCGAGGCCTGGTCGAGGCACATGCAGGAAGCAACCAATCAATGTATTTCTCTGACATTGATATTTCTCTCTGTCTTTCCATATCTCTTCCACTCTCCCTAAAAATCATTGGAAAAATATCTTTTGGTGAGGATTAAAAAAAAAAAGACAAGAAATTGAAAACTATATACAAGCTTATGTAGCAAAGATACCCTGTAAGTCCAAACTGTGATTCAGTACTCAAAAGGCCTTGCTTGAGCCATATTATAAGATTGATGAATTAAATGCATTTATATGTTTCCATTAAAAAATTGAAGGGATGTTTGTATTTCTCTGAATGAAAAATGTCAACTATATATATGAGTAGAATAGTCTTAACTCCTCACACTCATAAGCAATACAAGAAAAAAGATAAATTGGACTTTATAAAAATTGAAAAATTTTGTGCTTCAAAAGATACTATCAGGACAGTGAAAAGACAATTATAATTTGGGAGAAAATATATGAAAATCTTATATAAAGGACTAGCATTCATTATATATGAAGTCTTACAACTCAATAAAAAGACAACCCGATACTGTGTAAATGGGCAAAGGATTTCAGTAAACAGTTCTCTAAAGAAGTTGTACATACGGCCTATAAATATGAAAGGACGCTCAAATCTTTAGTCATCAGAGACAAGCAAATCAAAATCACGAGATACCTCTTCACACCTATAAGAATAGCTGTAATAAAAAAGATGGAAAATAGCAAGTGTTGATGAGTGCCGGGAGCCGGTCCATCCTTGCTGTTTCAAGGTACCTGGCGTATATGGCATACTGTTCTTAATATGTTTGCTCACCTTCTTGGCACTATGTGTTTTAACCAAGGTCACCTCTCCTTGTTTCCCCAGGTAGGGATTTTCCCCTGAAGTTAGGGAGGGAATAAAACCCCTTAACTAAGTGCCAGGCGGGTAATTACTACACAGAACCTAGAGACAGAAGAACTTCGCTGGACAGAACATGGCAAAAGACCCTGGACAGAAACTGAAAACAGAACCTAGAGACAGAACCTAGCCAGAGAACCTGGCCACAGAACCTGGCTACAGAACCTGGCGACCGAACCTGGCTAGAGAACCTGGACAGAACCTGTTTGGAGAACCTAGCGAGGGAACATGGCTGGAGAACCTAGCAAGAGAACATGGACACAGAACTTGGCTGGAGATTGTGGCTAGAGATCCTGGCAAGGCTGCTGATCAACTGAACGCTGTCTCCATGTCATTCCTTCTTCGCCGACTCCGTCCACACCTTTGGGGACCCCTGGACCTGCTGGGGCTGGACCCCAGCAGATGAGGATTTGGAGAAATTGAAATCCTCATCTATTGCTGGTAGGGCTGTAAAATGGTACAGCTGCTGTGAAAATAGTTTGACAGGTTTTCAGATGTTAAGTATAGAGTTGCCATGTGATTCAGCAATTCTAGTCCTAAAGGTATCCTGAAGAGAAATGAAAATATATGTCCATACAAAAACTTTAACATGAATCTTCATAGCAGCATTAGTCACAATAGCCAAAAAATGGAAATAACTTAAATTTCATCAACTGATGAATGTATAAACAAAATGTAGTGTATATCCATACAATGGAGTAGTATTCAGCCACCAAAGGAGTGAAGTATTGATAAGCGCTGTAATATGGACGAACCTTGGAAACATTATGTTAAGTGAAGAAGACATACACAAAGGGCCATATGTTGTATAATTCTATTGATCTATAGGTAAATCTATAGATACATAAAAGCCAAATCGATAGGATATAGATTAGTGGTTACTAAGGCCTGGGGGGAAGAGAGAAAGGGGAGTGACTGCTAATGGGTACAGTGTTTTTTTTCAGGAGCAATGACACTCTTTTGGAACTAGAGTGAATATGGTTGTACAACATTATGAATATACTAAAAACCACTGAATTTGACACCTTTAGAGGGTGATTTTATGATCTATAAATTTTCTGTCAGTTAAAAACTCCCCATATACCTATCCCACAGTTTCATTTAGTATAAAATTTTGTCATACTTGCTTCAGCTCTTCTGTATTTTATTACTTTCCCCCCCCTGTTATTTAAAAATTCCAGACATTTTATTCCTACACTAGAGGCCTGGTGCACAAAAATTCATGCACTCAGGGAGGTCCCTCAGCCTGTTCTGCAACCCTCTTGCAGTCCGGGAGCACTCAGGGGATGTCCAACTGATGGCTTAGGCCTGATCCCTCCAGGAAGCAGGGCCTAAGCCACAGTCTGGCCTCCCTCTGCAGGAGGTGACTGGCAGGCCTGTCGGGATGGCGCAGGTGGCCAGTGGCTGGCCCTGCCCCCCAATGTGCCACCACTGCTGGTGGCCTCCCTCTGCGGGAGTCGACCCCAGCAGGCTGATCTGGGGACAGCCAGTGGCCAGCTCCACCCCCAATCACCCCACTGCTGCTGCTGCTGCCGCCCATGGCCTCCCTTTGTGGGAAGTGACTGGGTGGGCGATCAGGGGATGGTGCCAGCCCCCATCGACCTGCTGCTGGTCACCACCGCCCCTTCCCCCATTGCCCTCCCCTCCCTCTGCCTGCTGGCATGCGCCTTGGCAGGTCTGGTGCCACCTGCTTTCCAGCCCCGTCCCCTGTTGACCAGTTGTTCCACCGTTCAGTCAATTTGCACATTATGCTTTTATTACATAGGATATTTCAGTGTGTATCTCTGAAATTATGGACACTTTCTTGGATAACCACAGTGCTATTAAAGACCACTAAAAAACTTAATTATTTTATTACCATATGGTACTGTAGTCCATATTCAATTTACTAATTATCTCAGTTGCTTGAATTTGAGTTCAAGGAAGGTTATATTATGTTATGGTCCATTTGGTGTATCTTTTATTTTTTAAAAATATATTTTATTGATTTTTTACAGAGAGGAAGGGAGAGAGATAGAGAGCTAGAAACATCGATGAGAGAGAAACATCGATCAGCTGCCTCCTGCACATCTCCCACTGGGGATGTGCCCGCAACCCAGGTACATGCCCTTGACCGGAATCGAACCCAGGACCTTTCAGTCCGCAGGCCGACGCTCTATCCGCTGAGCCAAACTGGTTTCGGCATGGTGTATCTTTTAAATCAATGCCTTGTTGAGATAGGCTATGTCAGTCCCCGTGTAGATTGCCTCAGTATTTGGATTCTGTTTTCTTACCCAGGGTGTCATTTTCCTCTCTTCCCAATATCCTCTGTAAAGCAGAAGCTGGCTTTAAAGGGTTATTAGATTCATATTGAAGTGTTTGGGGCATGTGAATAATTTTTTACCTTTCCATTTTTTTTCCCTTCCATTTTAATAGCTGTTTTTTTAAAAACTTAATTGATGGGTTCCAGAGGATCATTTAAACATGCTGTGTTCTGCCCTGACTGGTTTTCTCAGTGGTTAGAGCATTGACCTGTGGACCTAAGGGTGAAAGGTTTGATTCCAGGTCAAGGGCACATATTTTGGTTTGGGTTTGATTTGTGGCCCCAGTCATGGCATGTGTGGGAGGCAACCAATTGATCTCTCTCTCTCTCTCTCTCTTCCTCCCTCCTCCCCTCCCTACCATTCTGTCTGAAAAATAAATGGCAAAAATATCCTTGGGTGAGGATTTAAAAAAAGTGCTGTGTTCTACTTGAAGGAAAAAGTGTTCAGTTGATTAATTTTCTATCTTTAAATATTATTGGATATTTGGTTGATAAAATAACTTGATCTCTCAGTTTTTGTTTTTGTTTTCTTAAATAGATTCACCTGTTGATGTTTGTTTACGATCATGGATGAATGAGAACAAGGTAATCTTTTTTATGTTTGTTTTAACATCCGGAGTAAGTTCCTATTTCACGTATATAAGTGCTAAGTAGTACTAATAATAGAAGTCTTCTACTTGTAAATAGCAAAAATCCAAGGTACTGCTTTAAGTAACTGGGAAGTTGAAGTAGTGCTAGACTCGGGGCTGTCTATTCCTGGGCTCCTTGTGTCATATGGACTGGCTGTCCCTCTGCTCTACTTCATTCTGTGCTGGTTCCCTCTAGAATGTTGGCTCCATCAGGGTAAGGCTTTCTCATCGTTTTGTTTAGCGTATCCTGTGTGCCTGCCACATTGTTCACACATACTCAATAATTCGTTGAATGAGAGGGACACTGTCTTCCTGTGTAGGTGACTCAGGCCTGTACTCTTTACATTTGTGATAACAAAAGAAGAGCATGATGTTTCTGTGGGGTAAATTAAAAAAAAAAAAAGAGGGCTATTCTAATGAGCTCACTTGGGTCATGTATCTTCCCCTTTGTAGGTTGATGAGCCAGGGGGTGGGTTGAGATACAACGGTCTGGTTTATGAGGTGAACCTTACGTTCACTTCAGTGTGTTTGTGTATGTGTGTACGTGTGCGTCGTACATACACAGATAGAAGAATGTGACTGACAACCATACCAGGACCATATGAAGGAAAAAGATGTGGGCTCCTCAAAGGAAGGGGTGTTGAGCAGATAAGCAGTTTACACTCAACATAAACAGTGAGGTTGGATTTTAAGCCTATAGTCTCGTATTTATGAGACTTGTTTACAAGACGTAAACCAAGTACTTTTAAAACTTATAAAACGGAGATGGAATTTTTGTTTTACTTTCATAAGAATTTTTAAGATAGTTTTTATAAAATGATTACAAAAGCGCTTAAAGTAAGAGTAATTGGGTGAGGTCAGTGGGGGAAAAAGGAGACATGTAGTACTATATATAATACTTTAAACAATAAAGAATTAAAAAAAAAGGTAAGAGTAATTTCCCTCTGCCAGGGGTTGGCAAACGGTAAGTCATTGTCCAAATCCCATCTGCTGCCTGTTTGTGTAAAGTTCTGTTGGAACTCAGCCATGCTCATTTGTTTCTGTATTGTTTATGGCTACAACAGCTGAGTTGAGAAGTTGTGACAGAGACTGCTAGCAAAACCTGAAATATTTACTATATGGCCCTTTACCGAAAGTATTTGTTGACTCCTGCTCCATAAGCCTACTTCCTGGGTGTAACTACTGATCGCTTCAGTGTGAGAGCTGCTTTTTATAGGAAGTTCAGATGTGGTCAAATTGAAATTGAATCAGAAAGCAGATTTCTTTGGACATTTAGAAGCAATGGTTTCTGAGAAGAGAGAACATACCTTTTCCCTTCAATATGTAATTTATTTTCTTAGGATAGTTGAAGAATTGATTTCCTAAAAACATTAGATATCATTGATGATAAGAGGGGGACCATAAAACTTGAAAGCAGGAAAACAAGTATAGAAACATGAGATATTTAATAAAAAGAAAGTGAAAAAGTGATAGCAGGAGGAAAATAAGTGTATTTAAAAACCTGGACCAGGGGGAGCTACTATTGCATTTGACTTTTGTTTTGGCTTTGACTGTCCTGGTATCCAGGGCAGTGAAAGAAATATGTTTTGATAGATCTCATCATCTAAACTGTAAGAGCTACACCACCTTAGCAAAATAAGGAAGCTTTCCAGCATCTCTCTAGTTCAGTTGGTCCTTCTGTAAGACCCCGCGGATGGCAGAATGGATCGAGTTCTCTGTAGCATCCATGACCAAAAAGGCAGAGGTGTTTTACATATTGTTCTTCCTCATACAGGTTTTTCTCTAATTTTTATTATAAAATATTTCAACACACAGAACTTAAATTCCACAACAGTAGTCCTTGGTGCCTTAGATCTTTATGAGCATAATAATGCTGTGCTGCCCTCTACAAGTGTGCAGTTGCATTGAGAACCCATGCGTTTAATCTTAAAAATTAATGTGCATTTTGCAAGCTAATTCTTAAGGTGGTATTGCTTGATATATAATATGATTATGAAATAAAATCAACACTTAGAAGAAAATGTTACATTTTATTCTGGGCCTTAGTGTCCTTAGGGCTACTTGGTTCCTGGGTTGAGGAGCAGAGAAATCAATTTTTCCATTGTAGGTTGCTTAGCCACTTTGCTATTATTTTCACTTCTATCGCAAGCCTGTTTTGCTCAAATTCAATTGTATATTAGTATACCAACTATATTTCTAGGTCTTTCAAACATGTGCACATTTTGAAATATTAAATTTTAAGGATGTCTTATTGGATGGGTCAGGGGAAGGGAGGTGGTATCAAGGTAGGAAGAAAGTTATTATGGATATAAAACAACTAGGCCTTCATTGCCTAAATTGTGAATCATAGATACTGAGCACATTGGTGATCCTTTTTGCAGCCTTGTACTATGGTCTTCAAAGCTGTGAGTGTGCTTCTCTTACATGCACTTTATTTCTTATAGATTGTTGTTCCTGATGCCGGAAAACATTTTGAAGGGAAGAATTCAAACAATGACTTAAGCCATACTAGTTTAATAGAAAATGAAAAACTTATGTCACTGACAAGCTTGGATGACTCTTCTGGTACTGTAATGTAATTTGTGTTTTCCTAGCCTTTATGTTGACATTCTGTGTCTTTCTGCTTCTTGGTTACAGTTGTTCCTATGCCAGATTTTTGTTTCTTTGCTTTCTCCTTTCTTCCTATCTTCCAGCACTCAAATGGCTTCTTCTGTTAAATGATGGACTTTTGAAGCATTTCTGTGTACCAATCCTGATATGATTGTGCTTATCCCTGAGTTTAGTATCATAAGGGTACAAAGTAGTAACCCTAGGTTCCACTTCAGTATAAAGCAGTATACTGAAATGTTAAGAAATTGGGGGAACCGTGAAATATTTGGCCTCTGCTTTCTGAAAGACCTGCCAAATAAGAGAAGAGATGCATAGCTAAACATCCAACTGTATTATGTATATTATGTGTTCCTCAGTACAAATTGTGCAAGAATCATGGGAGGGTGACAAATTAATTCTGATTGAAGAAGCTATCTGTGAAGCTTTACTGAAAGGACAGATTTTTTCCTCCTTCTTGCAAAGGCCTGTGATAGGCCTTAACGAAGACGTGGGAAGAGAAGTACATTTCAGGAAGTGGGAATAACTTCAACAAAAGATCCTGTGGTGATGGTGGTGGGGGGGTATAGCCAGTGTTTGGGGAATAGCCAATAGTTTTGTGTGGCATATTTACAGCACTTGTAGGAATCTGAATTGGAGAGTAATCCAGAAAAGGAGGCAGGGATCAAATTATTCATGGATTTCAAGGCCAGGCTGATGGGCTGAGTGGGATAAGTAGAAACTAAATTCAGGACAAGTTTTGCTGCTAAAGTTTTTAGATATTTTTGAATGGTGGCATTATGGATAAGGAATTGTTGACCTGAATTTATATAGAACTTTCTTTGAGTATGCTAGATTCTTAGAGGTAGAATAACTAAGTCAAAGGTTATGAGTACTTTTAAGGCTCTTAATGTTGATTGCAAAATTATCCTCTTGAAAAGGCAGTGATAACTTACAGAACCATTCTTGCCCCTGCTGGGCTGGTTGTAGAAACATTAAAAAACCATTGCAAAGACAGACAAACAAAAACACTGCCCCAGTGTTTTTTTATTTGTTTATTTGCAACTTTCTGCTTTTGGTAGAGGTGGAATATTTTTAATCATGCCTATTAGGGTTCAATTTTGTTACATTATTTTCCCTTAATTCCTTCTTTCTCAAGATCAGATATTGTTTGAAGTTTCATACTTAATTATTATTCATCTAGAATTTATTTTTACTTTTAGGATGGGCTTATCCATTCTTTTTTGATAGTTACTCATTTGCCATAACATTTTCTGAATTATTTGCCCTTTTTCCAACTGATCTTTAATGCCACATTTATTATACCCTAACATATGGTTTATGCCAGGATTTATTTCTGTGCTATTCTATCAAAGAAAGTTAAATATTTAGTAATATTGGAATCCTCATAATAGTTTATAGACAGAAATGATAAGTTTTTTCATGTTGAATATTAAAATCATCATTGATTTATATGTCTTATCAACCTTTTTGGTTAAATTATAGTTCATTCACTACTTTAAAGCCTGTTCTATTTTTCCTCCATTTACTAATAGATGATGATATTGATGATGAAGAGTTTTATGATGATCATTTGGAGGCTTATTTTGAGCAACTTGCAATTCCAGGAATGATATATGAAGACCTAGAAGGACAGGAACTTCCAGAAAAAGATTTTAGGTTGCCTATAGGTGATCTCATTCTGGTATGTTCCAATTATTATGTTTTTCAGGAATTTGACATTAGAAAATTATTACTGGTCTCATTGGATACTAACATAAAACTTAAGCTTTTGGTTTTCTTGGAATTCTATTTTACCTCAATATAAACCGATGAGAAACACCGTTCCTGCTTCCTCTTTCCATCACACAGAAAATTAAAAGAATAGTACAGTATAGTCAATGTGTATATACCCCAACTTGTTTTGTAAAATGACCGAATTTCCCCCCTTCTGATTACATTAAACATTTGGCAAGAATTCAGGTTAAACATTTTTCTCATGAACAGATTAAGATTAAACATGGGTGATGTGTACGTCTCATTGCATCACTCAGGGGACATACAAGTCTGTTTGTCCCATTAGTGATGCTGTGTCTGGTTATCTAGGTTAATGTGTCAGCCAGATATCTCCTACCCATTTGTTATCAGTAAGTCCTCTGGGATGACACATCAAGGTCATGTGAACATTCTGATTCCTGAACAGCCTTTTATGAACTGGATTTAGTATCATTGCTGAGGCCTCTCAGAAAAAATTTTTACATTTTACAACTACCTTGGCATTCTTCTATGAAGAAGACATTGTCTGCTCCCCATATTTTATCCTTCAAAATGTTTGTTTTTAATTTTAAAAATTCATAAAGCTAAGATACTCTTTCAACAGGCAAATGGAAATGGTAATTTAAACTGTAAATCTCAGTCAGAAAATAACAGCTCTCTGATTTCCCATGGCTCACACTCTTCAGGAAATTCTGAAACAACCCACAGAGAGTCTGAACAAGGCCATGTTTGTCTCCCTGGGACCAGTAAGTATTGATTTCTTTCCTTTGTTTTTAAATTCTCTTTGACTTCAATTTTTTTGCAAAAAATCCCCTCATTTCTTTGGTATGATTTAATATGTATTAATCCTTATATCCCCCCAAATCTTGAAAGTCTGAAACTTTTCAAAAGAGCTTTTTTAAAAAAAAATAAATTAAAAGAGGGAGTTTATTTAGAAAGTTACAGAGGTATAGACATGAGCCAGCTGGGCTGCGTAGGCTCAGGAAACAATTTACAGAGGCAGGAGAAGAGCTCTTGGAACTTAGGAGAGAGTAAGGCATAGATAACTCACCTGGAAAGGAGAAAGGGAAAGGCGTGGGCATGCTCCCAAGAGGGATCATGCTCAAAAGAGCTTTTAATAATGCCTGAGGACACTGGTATTATTGGGGATACTGTAGGTTGTAGATTACAAATGATTGTGCTCTATTCAGATGCTTGAGAATTAGAAATGAATTCTCTGTATGGTAGCAGTTTGGCACACTTACTGTTGCCTCATACTGTTGGTTATTTTCTCTCTCATGCAAATTGCTATATTTGTTATATGAAAGCTAAGTATTAGGTTTACATAAAATAATTTGAACAGCAAAAACAGTTATTACATTAAATTACTGAAACTTTGACATTACTTCATTATTTTTCTTATATTTTAGGTAATTCTATAGATAATGGAAATAGTAGAAGGCATGTAGAAGATGTGTTACCATTTTCCTCTAACACCTTGAGAATTGAAAAAAAGAAAGGGGCAGAAAGTTCAAAGGGTATTGTTCTACATTGTGACAGAGTAAGTGTATTTGCATTTTCTTTAAATGTTCTATGGTAACAAAGTCTTTTCTGATAGCATTTTTATTAATTTATTTTTAAATAATTTTTATTTTTCAATTATGGTTGATGTACAATATAATATTAGTTTCAGGTCTACAACCTATTGCTTAGTCATTTTTATAACTTATGAGTGATCACCCCTGTAAATCTAGTACTCATCTGGCACCACATATACTTATTACAATATTATTGGCTATATTCCCTATGCTATACTTTATTATTTATTTATTTATTTAAATATATTTTTATTGATTTCAGAAAGGTAGGGAGAGGCAGAGAGAGAAACATCAATGGTGAGAGAGTCATTGATTGGCTGCCTCCTGCACACCCCACACTAGGGATCGAGCCTGCAACCCCAGCATCTTGATGCTCAACCACTGAGCCATGCCAGCTGGGCCCCTATGCTATAATTTACATCCTGTGACTGTTTTGTCACTACAAATCTATGTTCCTTAATCCCTTACCCTTTTCACCCAGCCTCCCAACCCTTCTCCACTCTGGCAACTTGTCAAAATGTTCTCTGTATCTGTGAGTCTATTTCTGTTTTGTTTGTTCATTTATTTTGTTCTTTAGATTCCACATGTAAGTGAAATCATATGGTACATATGATAATGGCAGATGTTAAAATCATTGGTTAGAGTCTATGAAGGATGCTATCTTCCATTTTTTGGAGAGCATACTTCCCTTTCTCTAGAGTGCTTTTTTTTCTCTTGAACTCACACTTACTGAATAATTGTTGTGATACAGTGTGGAGTTTCTGAATTCTAAATAAATAAATTTCACTTTGAATTTTTGATCTGTTACTTTTTAGCACCAACAGGCTTAGTAAAAGCCTGAAGTTGACCTGACAGAGGGTTGACAACTTTCCCTTACTGGCCCTTCAATCTGCTTAATAACAAGTCCTTTGCTTCTTCTGTCATTCTTCTAGGGAAGGGCCTACTGCCCTCCTTTCTGTACATTCTGGGCAAAACGACTGGTGATGGCGAGAATAGTGACAATGAAGTAGTCCACAGAGCTAGACAGACAATTTTCAGTATGAGAGTCTAGGCCCGTGGCCGGCAAACTGCGGCTCGCGAGCCACATGCGGCTCTTTGGCCCCTTGAAGGGGCTCTTCCTAAGCCTTAGGAGTACCCTAATTAAGTTAATAACAGTGTACCTACCTATATAGTTTAAGTTTAAAACATTTGGCTCTCAAAAGAAATTTCAATCGTTGTACTGTTGATATTTGTCTCTGTTGACTAATGAGTTTGCCGACCACTGGTCTAGGCGATTCCCTGGCTTCCCCACACATTTATCCAACGTAGCTCCATGAAGTGGTGCACCAGCAGCAGAGGTGCCACGACCTGTTTCTTTAGCGAGGAACTGGGTGTCGCAGGGACATCCGGTGACCTCACCGCGGGTGCCTGGGACCTGTACTTTCTCCTACTACTTTTATTTTGATATAAGGTAGAGATGAAAGTTTGTTTTTTTGTATGACAGTGTTAGAAAATCACCCAGTTAATAAACGGTGAACCTATGACTTTATTTCAAAGTCAGCATCTTTTCTGTTAAATAGAACTACTTCCTTTTAGTATTCTAACTTTAAAAACTTGGCCCAGGAGGCTGTTTTTGTCACATATCTTATAACAGAAAAGACTGCTATATAGGCTTTATTGGCACTTTATTCATAGCTGAATTTCTAAGAAGAGCATTGTAGGCACTTGAGCCCTTTTTCAGCAGTTGTTATTCTATGAAAGAAAAAGAAGTGCCATTTGGGAAAGTTTGTTGGAGAGCTTGGTCTTGAAGCAATGACTTAATTTGCTGTGTCTGATGCAATTGTCAGACTCTTAGGGACATTGGTAGTATTTGCTGTTTTACTCCTATTAAAATATATTAATGTCTGTGTTTCCAAGGTCTGTTATTCATATTACTTTTATGAGGCTGGTCACACTAATGGGCTTACCATCCTGTAGAAACTTTTAGTGGTAATGATAAAAGTTAAATTGACATTTCTAACATTCTGTAAATGTAATGAATATGTTGGACCCACTTTTGGTACCTGAATCTGTTGTTGTTTGTTTGCAATGATCACATTATGAATTAAGATTTTTGTCAATTGCTTAACATTGGGTCTTACATAATCTAGGAGAATATAGTGAATACTGTATAGTCTGTTCTCTTATATAATAAACATTTATGTCAACTACATAATTTTTGCCCATAACATTTTGGAATGAGTTATGAAAAACAAAACTTACTGTTGCTCTTTTATTGCTTTTTAAAGGAAAGCACAAGAGAAGAAGTTCTGGTGAAGACTATCAGGACTGCTAATGCAAAATTTAACCCTGTTTATTTTTATGATGATATAAAAGTCAATAGAGTTGATTTTGACCTGATGAATCCTTTAAAACTGGAAGCAGGGTCTCCTCATCAAAATAAGCAATTGGCATCAGATTCAGACACTAAGATTCCTAAAGTATTCATTCAAAAAAATATGAACATAGCATCTTTGAAGCCCATTAATAAAAATTGTATTAATTTTGATATTCTCCAGTCACCAACTAGCGAAAGAAGAGCATGTGAAAGTTATGAGTCCATTGAAAAGAATAAAGACCGTAAGTGGACTTTTTTTATAAGAATATATAAAATATTGTGTATATATTTTGAATAGAATATATTTCTAAGTGGAACTTTCCCAGTCTTTCATATTAAAATACTTATATTTTATGAATTTAAAAAATGGTATTTTAAAAATGAAGATGGTGCCTCAGAGTGAAGAAGGGTAGTGTGTTAAGGCTTTGGAGGCAGAGAAAGCAGTGCTGAAAGGCATCCACAGCCACACAAAAAAATGGAGATCCTGCCCAGCTGGTGTGGCATCCCAAATATATCCGGAAGAGTCCCCCAGGAGAAACAAGTTTGACCACTGTGCCATCATCAAGTTCCCCTGACTACCAAGTCAGCCATGATGAAGATAGAAAATAACAGTACTCTTGTGTTCATTTTGGATGTCAAGGCCAACAAGCACCAGATAAACAGGCTGTGAAGAAGTTTTGTTACACTGATATAGCCAAAGTCAACACTCTGATCAAGCCTGACGGAGAGAAGATGGCATATACATGTTCGACTGGCTTCCTACTATGGATATTGCCAAGAAAATTGGGGTAATCTTAATCTGTGTCCAGCTGTGCGTTTGGGACTTGAGGAACAATTCAGCACTGTGTTTCCCCACCTAGGCCACACCACGTGCCAATCAGTGCTGCTCCCCTCCCCGCTCCTCTGCCCTGTGTCCATGGCCAGTAGCACAGTGTGACTGGGCCTGAAGCCTGGGGCTACTGCATTCTAGGGCCATGCAGGCCTACAACCGAGGCACTGCTGTGCAGCCAGGAAAAAGTTGACAACTCACCCGGGAAGGGCAACACAAAAGACTGAAGTCAATCATAAAGAAAATTGACTTGGACTCAGATGGCTTTCCCACCCAAAGTGAACTCAGTTCATGGATTCAGTTGTCTTTTAAACATTATGCTGTGCAAGAAGCTAAACGATAGTTTGTTAACAGTGATAAAAACAGTGATGGCAGTGTGTCATGGATGAGTGCAACATTCAGATGTATGATTGTGTGATTGACTGATGAGAGAGCACAGCTCTGGCTGCTGCAGAAGAGGAGTCTTTTAGGCAGCGTCATTTAAAGGACAAGAAGGGATTTGAAATAGCTAACCAGGATGGTTTGTATCTTGAAGAATTTATTGCTTTTGAGCATCCTGAAGAAGTTGATTATCTGATGGAATTTGTCATTCAAGAGGCTTTAGAAGAACATGACAAAAAAGGTGATGGATTTGTTAGTTTGGAAGAATTTTTTTTAATTTAATTGATTTTAGAGACACGGCAGAGAGAGAGAGAGAAACATGGGTTTGTTCCACTCATTTATGCATTAATTGGTTGATTCTTGTATGTTCTCTGATCTGGATCAAACCTGCAAGCTTGGCATATCTGGATAACACTCTAACCAAATGAAGTACCCTGTCAGGGCTGGAAGAATTTTTTGGTGACTATAGGCAGAATCCAGTAAATGAAGATGCAGAGTGGATCTTGTTGAGAAAGATACTAGTAGATTCCTTATGACAAAGATACCGATAGCAGGCTTGATTCTCAAGAGCTGTTACCTTAGATAGTACCCAATAATCAGGGTACTGGTCAAGAAGAAACTTTTCATCTCATTGATGAAATGGATGTGCATAGTGACAGAAAGCTCTCTGAGGCAGAGATTCTGGAGAACCAGGACTTGTTTCTTACTAGTGAAGCCACAGAGTATGGCTGACAGTTTCTTTCTGTCGTGATGAGATTTAATCCCTGGTTATATCTCAGAGTATTGGGTCCTTTTATAAATTGTTACCAGCGTTACTTTCGTGATAAAGTATTGATGAAGTTATTTTCCACTCTGAAATCTTACCAAATGTATCTTAATGTAGATGATAATCTTGGTCTTTTAGGAAAACAAAACAAAACAGAACCCTCATACTTATTTAAAAATGTACTGAAGAAATAAAACAATATTGAGTCATCTGACTAATAAAGTCTTTCCTAAATACTCTGTATGTTTAGTACTATATTGTGGGATATTTTGAGTTCTATTTCCATACTTTAAAAAAGTAGGAGATTTTAGAGATTTCTGACCAATATTAAAGGAGTATGTAACTGAGCTATCAATTTTTGTTTAAGTACCATTAATTTGGGAATTGACCAGAGGACATTGTTTTTAGGTTTTGCATTTAGCTTTAAAACCTTTAAAGGAACCTGTAGAAAGGATATATACCTCACATAAAAGTTGAGAAGTTCTGCTTAATTTTAATATGGTTCCTATAAAGGGTTTTATTGTATGAAATAGAACTTTATATTTTTGTATATGTATAGATAGTAGTTATATTTAATGTGTAATAGCTGTATTGTGTGTGGAATTTGACATTGTCTAGAACTCTTTTTTTGAATGATTAAAAATGAAATATCCTCTCTTTAAATAAATATATAAAAATAAAGTGAGTTCAGCTAGCTTAGTGCTCA
>NW_006290305.1:2499376-2515116 GCF_000327345.1 Myotis davidii | reverse complement strand
GGAGCCACATGATGCTCTTTGGCCCCTTGAGTGTGGCTCGTCCACAAAATACCAACTTCTGTGCATGGGCCACGAAGTTTCAATCGCACTGTACATGCGCACCCGCACATGCTATTTTGTGGAAGAGCCACACTCAAGGGGCCAAAGAGCCGCATGTGGCTCGCGAGCCGCAGTTGACAACCACTGAGCTAGCTAATTCTAAATATGAAAAATTTTCACTGTAAATAAATAAATAACATAAAATGGTATCTTTATTCACAGATCTGGTAGAAATATACCTTTCTAAGTCTTCTTTTCCTTTTCCCCTAATTCTCCATTAGATACTTTTACTGTAATTAAGGCTGGCTTATCAGAGAGATATTTTCCTTTGGGGGAAATTAATTTTCTGTTTTCTAACTAGTTGTGGGCAAATTTTAGGACTGTTGATAGCTAAGATAAGGCAACTAACTAACATTATTTAAGGATATTTTATAATTTTATTTGTTGTATGTATTATTGGATATTTTTGGAATTTTATTTTTTAGAAGCTGATCTACCGCAGAATGTGGTTTATCAAAATGAAGAAGGTAGATGGGTCACTGACCTTGCTTATTATACATCTTTTAATGAAGAACAAGATTTAAATATGCCTCCAGTGGATGAAATGAATGAAGAATTCAGAACTGGTTGTAAGTGGATATCGCTAACCACATTATTGTACCATTTTCATTGTTTCTGATGGTTGGTCACATCAGATCCTTTCTGGAATATACAGTACTTAGCTCTTCTCTTGTTTTTATTGGAATAAAGGCTTGAAAGAGTGCTAATCATTGCAGAGTGAGCTGAGCCTTTTTCTTAAAGACAGTGAATTAGACCAGCAGTCTCTTCAATTTAGAACCTTTATAGTATTGCAAAATTAGGAGGCTTTACTTTCTTACTTTTTAAAATCTGTCTTGAACAAAAGAACTATTCTGATAAGTGAGCAGTTACAAAAGTCAGTCCATTTTGTAGTAAAAGTTAAGAAGTGTGGTAGAATTGATGGAAAAAAAAGCAATGAAGAAAATATGTAAAATCTCAAAGGATGAGCATATTCGGAACATAAATTAGGTTTGTGGATTATCAGAATCTCTGAGAGTGAAAGGGAAACTGGTAGGTCTGCAGAATCATGGCCTTTTGTCTTGGTCTGTGGAGATGTTGCTGGGCTGCTGCGGCTCCGGACCCTGAACACCTCTAAACGGGATGAGAAAACATGCAGTGGCCTGGAAGCCCAGTCTTATTTTTAATAAGCTCAGAAGGTGCCAGAGAAAAGTTTTTCTAACTGCTTCTTGTACTGAACTCTTAAATATCTGATGATGTGGAACTACAGAGATAAGGCATTTTTTTTCAGCCCTTAAGAAACCATCCATCAGCGAAAAGGGGTAAAATAAAAATACAAAACAACATTTAGCAATCACAGAGAAACACAGGACAAATGCTCTGGAGTTTTAGGAGAAATAACTTGTTTGAGGGGGTAACAGAAGGCTTTCGAGAGAGAGTTTCAACATGTGAATATTTGGGGGCATGAGAATTCCAAATGGATGGAAAACCCATCAAAAGAGAATGAGATGAGAAAGTGTGGGCATTTATGGCAAGAAATGAAAAGGCGGGGGAGAGATTCTTTAGGATATAGAAACAGGTGTCACTGTGAGAATGAAAAGAAAGTAGCTAATGAAGACATGGAGGTAGAATGGTTAGGGTTTGACTGGGTTCCAATGGTTAGTGGAGAGTCAAGAAAGGATTGAGGTTTGTGATCTTTTCGGGGGAAAATGCCAGTACTGTTAACTGAGAGGGGAGATCAGAATAAATTGTAGAGTGTTGGATGATTGTGGTTTGAGCTGGGAATATTTGGTAGTTGGAAACGAGTCGGAAATTGGAGGTTAGGTTACTGTTAGGCCTTGTTCAATGATGTCTTGATTTAGAAAAGACACACTGGACAGTGGATATTGACTTTGTCATGTAAGTCAATGGTAATGGAATTCTTAGGTGTTGCTGGTGGGAAATGTAAATCGATACAACCATTTAGAAAAGTTGTTTGGCAGTATCTAGTAAAGATGAATTTTATGAAATTCACACTTTATGACCCACTATATACCCAGTATATGGAGTGTATATAATTTACCAAAGACATATGTCAAAATGTTTATAGCAGCACTGTATGTATTAGCTCTATACTAGAAACTTCGAAATTCCCATTAACAATGGAATGGATTGTGTTTATTCATATATTGGAATGCTGTGTACCAATGGGAATGAAGGATGTGTAGCCACTTGTAGCAACATGAGTAAATTTCACAAATACAGTGAATAAAATAAGGCTGACTAAAATTACATTCTATAATTCTATTGTGTACAGTTCAAACATCTCCTGCTCTGTGAAGTGAGAAGCAAGGGTAGTGGTTTCTCTGGGACAGGCATGTAGTGACAGGAAGGACACTCAAGGGGCCTTTGGGTGTTGCATATACTTTTCATAGCTATGTTATACTTTTATAGAATTTTTAAAAATTACTCATCAAAATTTTTAAATTCATATTGCAGATTAAGGGCCCATTTTCCTAAAATGTTAATAGTTTTGTAAACAACAAAAAACCCAACTACTCAGTATAGAATTAGGCAAGGGATGTAATCACAGAATTTAGAGAAAAGGAAATAAATGTGGTCGTTTAACAGCCTCTAGATACGGCAATATTGCAGCATCTAACAAAATTGCAAAGGTATATATTCTTTAACCAGGCAGTTCTCCTGGGAGTTTATTGTTATTCAGATACACTTGCATGAATGGTATGTAATGTATGTGCAGTGTTATTATTTGTACATTGTTTATAATAACAGACATTTGGAAGCAACATGGATGTGCAAAAAAGGGGGCTGATTAAGTAAGGTACATCCCTGCAAGGAAATTCCCTGTGGCTATAAAAAGGTAAAGGAGCTTGTTAGGTCCTGATATGGGATGGTCACCAAAATTAACTGTTTAAAATCCAAGACATAAAAAGCCAGGTAAAATATTCTAGCGTTTGTGTAAAAAGGTGGAAGAGGGGAGAACACACCTGTATTTATAAATGCATATAGTGGAGAGATTTAAAAAAAGAAACGGATTGTAGGAATCTCTAGCTACTTAAACTCAAAAATCAAGTAGCGAGGTGTTTTAGGGGTACTTTACACACTGGTTGCTTCTGGAGGTGTGGTAAGTGGGGTCAGGGATGTGGTGGAGACGTTTCAGTATTTATTCCCTTTTACATCTCTGGTTAACTATTTTTTTTTAAAATACATATTTTATTTGATTTTTTACGGAGAGGAAGGGAGAGAGATAGAGAGCTAGAAACATCGATAAGAGAGAAACATCAATTCAGCTGCCTCCTGACCACACCCCTGGGTATGTGCCCGCAACCAAGGTACATGCCCTTGACCGGAATCGAACCTGGGACCCTTGAGTCCGCAGGCTGACGCTCTATCCATTGAGCCAAGCTGGTTAGGGCTTAACTATTTTTTAATTTAATTTAATTTATTTTTGGGGGTTAACTTTTTAAAAGTCTTTATTGCAGCATAGTATGCATACATATACTTTTTAATTTTGAACTATGTGAACGTGTTCTATTAAAGGAAAAAATAAATAGATAATGGAGGGATTTGAGGAAAGCTCACTTGTGGAATGACTAACATTGGGTGGTGAGGAAATGGAGAAAATGAATATGGAAAAATACTAATTTGAAGAAAAGAAAGGAACTATATCAAAGGGAACCAGGGCCAGTAGAGCATATGAATAAAATGGGAGCCTTTTAATAGGAATAGGGAAGGGAATTTGAAAATGTAAGAGATATCCAGCAGAGGAAGAATGGACCAAGGGCATAATTTTTATAATATCAAAGTCATTTTAAATGAAAACTTACCTATTTAATAAACTTTTTCAGGAACTTTACTTGAGATACTACTACTCTTCCCCATTTCTGTCCTCTTCATTAGTTCCATATATCTGCGGTACTATGTACATTACTTCTATTTATGGCCTTGGATTTAAACACTAGGCAGGGGTTGGGGGAGTAGGACTAAGGCCTGCTTCAAAATTTAACAACTAGAACTTTCAGGTGACATTTGAAAGGACTCTTGTTTTAGATATGACAAACAATTGGGCATAGACTCAAAAAATGCAGTTCTGCTTTCTCATAATTAGTGACTAATTTCTGATGAACAGTACTACAGATTTTTAACTGAAGAATCTCAAAGTTCAGAGAAAAAAATGCTTAGGAATATAACAAATAGCAATTGGAGCTGTACTTTTAAAATGTGATATTTTTTCAAAATGAACTTTTGAGTTTTATTAAATTTTATTTTTAAAATAAATTTATTGGGGTGACATTAGTTAATAAGACTGTATAGATTTTTAAGTTACCTTCTTATGGGCTGATTTCCTCCTTCTCTTGGATGTTAGATTTAGTTGGTTTATACTTTCTGATTTTAGGACAGTGGTGGTTTTTATTTCAATTTTTAAGGCGGTATCATTTAAAATATATGTGTGTATATTTTTATTGATTTCAGAGAAGAAGGGAGAGAAAGATAGAAACATGATGAGAGAGAATCATTGATTGGCTGCCTCTTGCACACCCTCACTGGGGATTGAACCAAAACCTGGGCATGCGCCCTGACAAGGATTGAACCATGACCTCCTGGTTCATAGGTTGAAGCTCAACCACTGAGCCATACTTGCCAAGCAGGGCAATGGTTTTTTTGTTTGTTTGTTTTTTAAAGCCATGTTTTATTGAGCACTTATTATGTACTGATCCTTTGTGTGCGTATTTACATGAATTATTGTATTGATTTTTAAAAATATTTTTTATTGATTTCAGAGGAAAGTAAAAGGAGAGAGAGATAGAAACATCGATGATGAGAGAGAATCTTTGATCAGCTGCCTCCTGCACGCCCCTATTGGGGACCGAGCCAGCAACCTGGTATGTGCCCTTGAATGGAATCAAACCCGGGACCCTTTAGTCTGCAGGCCAACACTGTCCACTGAGCTAAACCGGCTAGAGCTGGGCAGTGGTTTTTTTAACTTATGGTACCCCACAGAGAATTTTCATAGAAAATTTTTTATGTAGAAAATTTAGCATATGATTTCGGGAGCTTCATGGTTTCATTGATGCTTATTTATACCTCTAGGTTAGAATGTGCTTATATAAAAGAAAGGTAAAGAATCAGCACTATTTTAACAAGTAAGAATCTTGACCTATCTTTGGTGCTGTACTTTTCCTAACTAGAAATATTCTCTTGTATCTATTCTCATTTTGTCTCAAGATGTTAATCTGGGACTGTGAGGACTTTCAAAAGGGCAGTTTGGATTGGATTAGCCCTTGATGGATCTGTAAGAGTGGGAGATATCCTTCTTGTGGGAGCCACAAGTGGACTGTCCCTTCTGGGTTGCTATTGACTCTTCCCCCTTCTGTTACTATTTTGAAATACCAGGCAAAGGCCCAGGATGAGCAACAGACAGGCAGCCTAGAGTTTAGCCTGTAGCCTTTTCTGATTTAGCCAATATGTGTAAAATTCTTTTTAATTCTAATGTCTGGAGCAGGAGCATTAAACTAGTGGCTTTCTAGTTTGCCACTGTCCCACCACTCCCTATTGTGTTATACCTGGCCCTCTTTGCTCATTCACTCCTAGCTTCTGAGGCATTTTAGTTTGTGGCCTTGGCTTAGAGGTTGATTCAGACATTCATTACCCTAAGGTGAATCGAGGTGCTTATAGGAACTTTGAGGACAGACATCGTGGGACCTCTTGTTACTGTTTGCTCAGGTTGTGGGATTTGCTGGGATGTAGGATTTCTCGTCTCTAAAACTGGGACAGTTTTGGACAAAACAGGTGGTTGGGCAACCCAGCAGACATCTTCATGATGAGCTTACAGAATGACTTGTCAGTCCATTAGTTCCAGATGAAGTACCAAGGGTGTTCATGGGTGTGTACCTTAACTCAGGTGTACCAGATCTTTAAAGATAAAATTAATGAGTCTTTTAAAAACAAAAATCTTAGATTGTAAAGCCCCCTTTAGTGAGGTAGGGCACATTAATAACTGATTAAATCAATCACAGTAGGGTGTCTATTACCAAAAGTTTGAGTTCCACAGACTATGTACTTAATGCAGATGCACCAGTTGTGTGAGAGAAGCTTTCACATACCTTTTAAATTTTTTATTTCTTTAATATTTCATTTTCCTAACTAGCTATGTTTTATTTATATGCTAGTATCTAATTGGCATTACATAATATTATACACCTGTTCTTTTTAAGCTGAGGCATTGGAGTTGATTGCACAAGATGAAGAAGAATTTAATAAAGAGCACCAGTTTATGCAGGTTTGTATTTTATGGGCATTAACCAAAGTTTAAAATTTTTCCTGTATTAATTTAAATGTAGCAACATTTTTATTCCTATCTGAATAGATATATGGTTAGTATAGAATTTTATCTTGCTTTTCTCATATTTAAACAATTTCTGCTTTTTTCTTCACACTCAAAATTATTGATTGAAAAAATAACTGGCTTACTGAAATAATATTTAATTTGCTTAAAATCAACTTAGTAGTCTTCAAAGATATTTCCAGTTTTTAACCATATTTTAAAATGAGGTAATGCTATTTGTTTTTATTGAAAATATGCTCCTTTCTAAAGATTTATATTAATGAAAGTCAGTGTTTGATTAAGCAACTGTATATTATAACTCAAAGTATGTAAAATGAAGTTCTCTTCTTCTGGACTTCATTACCTGTATTAGCTGCTTAAGGTTGAATTTGTCCACATTTTTTAAAAAAATTATTAAAAAAAAAATTAAATTTTCTTTTTTTTTTTTTTAATATGAGAAAAACAGAAAGAAGGCTTGCTGGGGAAATAACATGAAATAATAACTTTCTTCCTAGGAAGAAAATATAGATGCCCAGAATACTTCAGTTGCACTAAGGGATACGTCGTGGGGAACTTCAGTTAATTACAATTTGTTGAGGAAATCACTTAGCACATCAGATTTGAACAAAGACGATGCCAGTTATTTACGTCTCTCTTTGGGAGAGTTCTTTGCTCAAAGATCTGAAGCTCTTGGTTGCCTTGGTGGTGGTTACAGTGTGAAAAGAGTAAGTATGATATGTACTGGAACCGGTTAAATTGACCAGCTGTTATATTTTGAATGTTATGATGGTATACCTAGAGCATAGTAGTATCTTTAAAGCAGAGACAGAATAGGAACATGTTAAAGTAGTGGATAAAAGCTTAGATTTGTTAGTTGGTCAGACCTTGACCCAGTCCTAGCTCTGCCTTTTAACCAGTTCTATGACATAGAATAATTTATTTAACTCCTTTATGCCTTAATTTTCCAATTTCTAAAATGGAATGCCATCTTACAGGGTTTTGTAAGAATTAAATGTGATGTTGCATGTAAAGTATTTAGCACCAAACCTAACATGCAGTAATATCAATACCTGTTAGTTACTATGGTTATAAGCATTGGTTGGTGGGAAGAACTTAAAGATTCATTTTTTGACCTGTTGTTTAAAAACATATTTTGAAATATAGGAGTATTTCAGTTTAATAAGATGTAAAAAATTAAAAATGCAAACAATAATGATAGGTCCTGTGAAGAATGAGTAAGGATAAGGTGATGCTTTAGCTGTGGTAGTTGGAGTGACATCTGGGACCTAAATGATGAGAAGGAAGGAGGCAGTCATCAAAAGATCTGGGGGAGGTTCTTCCCAGTAAATGGAGACTATTTATATCGGGTGGGGAATCTTTTTTTCTGCCAACGGCCATTTGGATACTTGATAACATCATTCGCAGGCCCTACAAAATTTCCAACTTAAAAATTAGTCTGCTAACCTATCTGGTTTAGCGCAGTGGATAGAGTGTTGGCCTGGAGACTAAAGAGTCCCAGGTTCGATTCCAGTCAAGGGCACATGCCCAGGTTGTGGGCTCAATCCCCAGTAGGGAGTGTGCAGGAGGCAGCCTATCAATGATTCTCTCTCATCACTGATGTTTCTCTCTCTCTCCCTCTTCCTTCTCTGAAATCAATAAAATATATATATTTTAAAAATTAGCCTGCTATATTTGGTCAAACATTTAATTAACTCACCCTTAATCCCTTCGCAGGGCCAAACTAAATGATTTTGTAGGCCTTATATGGCCCTTGGGCCAGACGTTCCCCTGATTTATATGAACATTTATATGATTTATAGGAGGTGAATGGCATATTGGAGGAACAGAAAGCAGACAAATGGAGCTAATGTGAATTTATAGAACTTAAGGTGTTTTTTTTTAGATATATTTTATTGATTTTTTACAGAGAGGAAGGGAGAGAGATAGTCAGAAACATCAATGAGAGAGAAACATCGATCAGCCGCCTCCTGCACATCTCCTACTGGGGATGTGCCTGCAACCCAGGTACATACCCTTGACCGGAATCGAACCGGACCCTTCAGTTCGCAGGCTGACGCTCTTATCCACGGAGCCAAACCGGTTTCGGCAGAACTTAAGTTTGAAATGAACTGTGGGGTGCGAGAGTATGATAGGTTAAATGGTAGAAGAAGACAAGGGCTAGATTATTGCCGGGGTCCAACCCCAGCAGGTCCAGGGGTCCCCAAAGGTGTGGACGGAGTCGGCGAAGAAGGAACGACATGGAGACAGCGTTCAGTTGATCAGCAGCCTTGCCAGGATCTCTAGCCACAATCTCCAGCCAAGTTCTATGTCCATGTTCTCTTGCTAGGTTCTCCAGCCACGTTCTCCAGGTTCTCCAGCCAGGTTCTGTAGCCATGTTCTCTCGCTAGGTTCTCTAGCCAGGTTCAGTCGCCAGGTTCTAGGCAGGTTCTCTTGCCATGTTCTATCCAGGTTCTGTAGCCAGGTTCTGTTTCTAGGATCTTCAGCCAGGTTCTCTCGCTAGTTCTGCTGGGGAAGGGGTTAAGAGGTTTTATTCCCTCCCTAACTTCAGGGGAAAATCCCTACCTGGGGAAACAACCTTTCTCAGAGAGGTGACCTTGGTTAAAACACATAGTGCCAAGAAGGTGAGCAAACATATTAAGAACAGTATGCCATATATGCCAGGTCCCTTGAAACAGCAAGGATGGACCGGCTCCCGGCAGATTATGAAGGGTCCTTGCAGGATTTGGATTCATCTCAAATTAACTGGGAAAAAATTCTCGAAGGCCGGGAACAACTTTGTTGTGGTGCCTGGGCCCATCTCTACGTGTGAAAGTATGCCACCATATGTGTCAGGAGCCTGGGTGGAAGAGTCAGTGAACTGCAGAAGAAGAGTAGAAGCAGGCACAAAGGTACACAGGAAGAGATTTGAGGAAGGCTGAGTGCTAGAATGATATTACAGAAACAGAAAAATTTAGGGACTCAAGATTTCTTTTAGAGATAGAGTCAAAGGGCTTTTTGATACATTCCATATAGGGAGTTGGCATTATTGGACAGTGTTTATTTTTTAAACGTATTTTTCATCCTTACCTGAGGATATATTTTTTAACTTTAGAGAGAGGGGAAGAGAGAGATAAACATTGATAGGTTACCTCCAGTATATGACCTGACTGGGAATCGAACCTGAGACCTTTGGGTGCATGGGGTCAACGTTCCAACCAACTGAGCCACATTGGCCAGGGCGGGACAGTGTTTATTAAAACTGGATTTCACTAAGATTATAATTTAAAATAATAGCTGTGGTTTTAGATCTCACAGTTGATTTACAGAACTTACATTTGAAACTGATCTTGTCTGCAGTGAATTAAAAAATGAGAATTAATACTTCAGTGAGGCAGGTTTTTTCTGCCAGAATCAATTGGAATCTTTTACATTATGAGTGAAGTTAAAGAGTAATTGAATTCCTTATAAACCGATGAATTTTAAAGCAGTGGATCATGGAAAATGGATCTATCATTTGGAATTTATATTTTGATATTAATTGTGAAATGTTACTTGCATGCAAGTTGCTGGATCAAGGGAAGAAATTTCCAAGTGAAGATCAGCTAAAAACTGAGTGCATTTAATGAATTCACATTTTATTTATTTATTTATTTATTTTTTATTTTTTATTTTTTTAAAATACATTTTATTGATTTTTTACAGAGAGGAAGGGAGAGAGATAGAGTTAGAAACATCGATGAGAGAGAAACATTGATCAGCTGCCTCCTGCACATCTCCTACTGGGGATGCGCCCGCAACCCAGGTACAACCCGGAATCGAAGCTGGGAAGTTTCAGTCCGCAGGCTGACACTCTATCCACTAAGCCAAACCGGTTTCGGCTGAATTCACATTTTAGGTCTATCCTGTGAAAGTTCTTTAAGAAAAGAAAAGTGTGAATTTCTTGCCTTTTAGCAAGCTCCTTGAATATAATAAATAATAAACCTTTCTGAACCTTTCATCCAACTCAGTAGGAAGAAATTTAACTCTTCATAAATATTTTTGTATTTATTATATACAGTTTTATTCTGTAAGTTCCAATAAAGCAGGAAATTTTTTTTTCCTCACTGATGTTTATTAACAGTGTCTGACACATAGTAGATATCTACTTATATAAAAACCCTGGGCCCTGACCAGTTTGACTCAGTAGATAGAGCATCAGCCTGCAGACTGAAAGGTCCCAGGTTCGATTCCGGTCAAGGGCATGTACCTTGGTTGGGAGCACATCCCCAGTAGGAGGTGTGCAGGAGGCAGCTGATCGATGTTTCTCTCTCTTCGATGTTTCCAACTCTCTATCCCTCTCCCTTCCTCTCTGTAAAAAATCAATAAAATATATTTTAAAAAAACAATCAAACCAAAAACCCTGGGTGTAACATCACATTCAGAAGCGCAACCAAGTGGAAGGAAGTCAGTCCTGCAGGGGTCGTCTTGGAAACCGCTGCGCCCTCCCCCAGCTGTTTCCCCGGAGGATGAGGTTTCAGGCAGGAAACTGCCCTCAGAGCGGAATGTGGAAGTACTGAGTCCCGCCTTCAAACCAGACCCTGACAGTAGGGAGGAGGTAGCCCCATTCCTCACAGAATCTGCTGTTGGATACCTTGCTGTCAGTGGCCTGCCAGCCAGGAACACCATTCACCTGCACCCCAGACCCTGACAGGAGGGAGGAGGGAGCCCCATTCCTTACGGAATCCACAGGTGGCCAGTTTGCTATCACAGGCCTGCCAGCTAGGAATCCTATTCACCTGCATATTTGTATAAAGCAGGGGTCCTCAAACTACGGCCCGCGGACCACATGCAAATACAAATACTGTATTTGTTCCCGTTTTGTTTTTTTACTTCAAAATAAGATATGTGCAGTGTACATAGGAATTTGTTCATAATTTTTTTTAAAACTATAGTCCGGCCTCCCAGCGGTCTGAGGGACAGTGAACTGGCCCCCTGTTTAAAAAGTTTGAGGACTCCTGGTATAAAGTTCTAATACATTATATTAGAGGCCACGGTGGCACCGTTTTACCCCGAGCATCTACAGGAATTGCTGCAAATTTACTCCTCGGTGGAAGCACCTTTCATTCCCAATATAAATTACTGATTCCATTAAATGAAACTTCAATTTCTAAACTCAATATAAAGAGTGAAATTGCTAAAACTATTAAAAAGGCCCAACTTCTCATTATTGATGAATGCACCATGGTATCCAGTCATGCTGTAAACGCCAGAGACAGATTACTAAGAGAAATTTGAATGTTGTATTTGGTGGGAAAGTTCTCCTTGGAGGAGATTTTCGACAGTGTCTCAGTATTGTACCGCATGCTATGTGATCGGCCATAGTACAAACGAGTTTAAAGTACTGCAGTGTTTAGGTATGTTTCAGAAAGTTGTCTCTTACAACAAATATGAGATCAGAGGATTCTGCTTATAGTGGATGGTTAGTAAAACTCGGAGATGGCAAATTTGATAGCAGTTTTCATTTAGGAATGGATATTATTGAAATCCCCTGTGAAATGATTTATAATGAATCTATTATTGAAGCTACCTTTGGAAGTACTATATCTATAGATAATATTAAAAATATATCTAAACATGCAGTTTTTTGTCCAAAAAATGCGCATGTTCAAAAATTAAATGAAGAAATTTTGGATATACTCGATGGAGATTTTCACACATATTTGAGTGATGATTCCATTGATTCCACAGATGATGCTGAAAAGGAAAATTTTCCCATCGAATTTCTTAATATTACTCCTTTGGGAATGCCGTGTCATAAATTAAAATTGGGTGCAATCATCATGCTATTGAGAAATCTCAATAGTAAATGGGGTCTTTGTAATGGTACCAGATTTATTATCCAGAGATTACGACCTAACATTATTGAAACTGAAGTATTAACAGGATCTGCAGAGGGAGAGGTTGTTCTGATTCCAAGAATTCATTTGTCCCCATCTGACACTGGCCTCCCATTTAAATTGATTCGACAATGGTTTCCCATGATGCCAGCATTTGTGATGACTATTAATAAATCACAAGGACAAACTCTAGACAGAGTAGGCATATTCCTACCTGAACCTGTTTTTGCACATGGTCAGTTATACGTTGCTTTCTCTCAAGTTTGAAGAGCATGTGACGTTACAGTTAAAGTTCTAAATACTTCATCACAAGGGTTAGTCAAGCACTCTGAAAGTGTTTTCACTCTTAATGTGGTGTACAGGGAGGAATTAGAATTACAGAGAGGAAGGGAGAGAGATAGAGAGTTAGAAACATCGAAGAGAGAGAAACATCGATCAGCTGCCTCCTGCACATCTCCTACTGGGGATGTGCCCGCTACCCAGGTACATGCCCTTGACCGGAATCGAACCTGGGACCTTTCAGTCCACAGGCCGATGCTCTATCCACTGAGCCAAAACGGTTTTGGCTAATTAATTCCCTTTTAACACAGTATGCGGGAAATGTACTTATACGTTTTATACTTATACGTTTTATGTTGACTGGTAGTAGAGCACGGGACACGTATTAATACGTTTTTTATAGACTAGCAGTAGAATGCGGGTAACGTATAAATACGTAAACTAAAGTTATCGTAATTTTACTGAACGTTGCCATTTGCGCAAAAAATTAGCAAAAATGGCCTGCGCCACCTGTTAGCGCGTGATAAAAACTACCCGCAAACAATGTGTTAATGTGCATGAATTTTGTGAACCGGGCTACTAGTTCAATAATAATTACTGAAGGAACAAACGAAGTGTCATTTCTGGGTTGTTTTAATTTGGATTTCTTAGTGAGGGCAACTAGTTACTTGACCATATTAGTTCTGATGATTAAAGATAGCTGGCAGTAAGGAAATAAAAGGTTCTATGTGGACTTTTAAGTTTATCCCTAGTCATTTAAGTTTAAATAGAAAGAAAAAAATATTTGTTGAAATCATTTAGCTAGGTTACCAATATTGAGATAAAGTAGTATAGAATATCTCAAAGCAGTTGAAAATGAAGGAAATAATTCATATGTTTATTTTGTAGCCATCATTTGGTTATTTTATTACATCACCAGAAGAGAGAGAACCTGTTGCTTTAATAAGAAAATCTGATTTATCACAAAGTGATTTGGAAAAAGAAATGGCTCGTCTTAACCATGATCCATTTTCAGGTAATTGATTAAATGAAAGAATTTTTAGTAACTCTTTTTTAACTTGTAAAAAAAGAGTAAATTAGATGGTTATGTGATTATGTTCTTAATGAGTGAAAATGTATGAATCACTTCAATTTTTTCAGTATTAGTTACTCATTTGATTCTTATATAATCCCACATTGCCTTTTAAATCTAAATTGGAAACAAGTCATCCAAAATCCACCTAAATACTTTTGTAAAAATCAAAGTAAATTTAATTTGTTCAAATGGGTTAGTTTACTTTGTCCTATTAGACAACTGAGTTAATGAATTATAACTGTTATATTTACTATTTAGGTAGACTTTTAAATAAAGAGGTATTTTGAGATCCAGACTGTTATAGTATGATAAATGTATATGATAAATATTTAAATCAAACTTTTTTCATCCAGTGAGCAAACAGCTGTTTTTTGCTAGTATAAATTCAGCTTGTGTATTTGTGAAATGTTTAAAGCTGAAAAATATTAAATGAGCTTATAAGAGGAGAAATTAAAATCCACAATTTTGTTTGCAGAATTTAGCCAAATTAACAATGGTATGGCCTTTGTCTTAGTGACTATACCTTTATTCAGTTTTTGTGAAGATGACTGATATTTGGGTAAAAGGATTTTTCCTTGGCCAATTATGTTGTGATCCTTATCCCACAGATTGTTTCTGTGAGATAGTGTATAGATAGAAGTTGAATATTGTATATTTCCTACAGGAGATTTAAATGAACACTCCAATACACAACTAAGTGAAGGATCAGTTACACTTCAGGCGGAAGAACTGGAGAGTATTTCACAAGTGGATGAAAACGATGTGACATTAACTGCCAATAAAGGCAAAACAGAGGTATCATAAGCCTTTCATGAAGTAAAGCTAAAGTCATGTTAGTTCTTGTCTGAGATCAAGTTAAGGTCATATGTGGCCCTGGTCCATGTAGCTCAGTTGGTTGAACATTCTCCCGTGCCCTGAAGGGTCTCTGGTTCAATTCCAGATCAAGGCAAATGCCCAGGTTGCAGGTTCAGTCCCTAGTCAGGGTGTGTACAAGAAGCAACTGATGGATATTTCTCTCTCTCTCTCTCTCAAAATCAATACAAACATTAAAAAATATAAGGTCATATGTGAAAAATATTGAGTATAACATGGTTGCCTTTTTAAAAATATTCAGTTATGTGTCTTTTAAAATTTTTACCACCATTTGAAAGACAATTTACTGATTGATTTTAGAGAGAGGAGAAACATCTATTTGTTATTCCACTTATTTATGCATTTATTGATTTCCTTGTATGTGCCCTGACGGGGGATCAAACCTGCAACCTTGGTGTATCCGGATGATGCTCTAACCAACTGAGCTACCCAAATGAGCTCATAGCCCAGACGCTAGTTTTGTTTTTAACTTGTAAGGAGATTGAACTTGTCAAATGCTTTTTTAGTATCTATCGAGGAACATGCGCTTTCTCCTGTGGTAATGTGTGAATTACATTAATTGGTTTTTGAATATTAAACTACCTGGATTGAACACCCGATTTAGAAGCGTATCCCTTTCAGCACCATGGCCAAAGCAAAAGGTTTTTTTGCAATGTTGAAAGACAAGGTTGGATGAACTATATTGTTGAATTTACTGCTAGCTCTGGGTCATTGAACAATTCAAGATACATTTTTATTACATAATCTGAAAGTGAGTGGTGAGTCTGTGATGAGAAGGCAGCTGAAGACTTTCTGGAAACCCTACATAAGCAGATTGTGGAGGAAAATTATTTGCCAGAGCAAATATTCAGTATGGATGAAGCCTTCCTAATCTGAAAGTATATGCCTGAAAGGACTTTGATCCATAAAGAGGCAAAGTCAGTGTCAGGTTTCAGGGCTTATAAGGACAGGATAACAGTCTTGCTTTGGGTCAGTGTTGCTGGCTTCAAATTGAAGCCCTGTGTAATCTGGCACAGTGAGAACCCCAGAGCCTTCAAGTGTATCAGTGAGCAGTGTACTACAGGAACAATAAGAAGTCATGGATGACCCAACCCGACTCCTTTTCCAAGACGCCCTCCTGAATTGTGATACCAGTGAAATGGAGAAGTACAGTTTGGAGAATAACATACTTTTCAAGATTTTGCTTATTGTTGGTAATGCGCTCAGACAACCTATTATTGGTGTTCTTCATACCAAA
>NW_006290305.1:2490530-2499097 GCF_000327345.1 Myotis davidii | reverse complement strand
ATAAGAAAAAGAAGAAACCCTAAGAAAATTCACAGTGAAGGGTTTAGTAGAAGTTGATAGCAGCAGTCTTATATATATATTTTTTTAGGATACTTCACTGCTATACCCTTAAGTTTTTGCTGCTATTAAATCTTGTCTAGCATATATATATATAAAAGCCCTCTAACCAGTTTGGCTCAGCAGATAGAGCTTTGGCCTGTGGACCAAAGGGTCCTGGGTTCCATTCTGGTCAAGGGCAACTGCCTGGGTTGTGGGCTCGATAGGGGGCGTGCAAGAGGCAACTGATCCATGATTCCCTCTCACGTGGATGTTTCTATCTCTCTCTCCCTCTCCCTATCTGAAATAAAAAATACATATATATTTTTTAAAAAAGCCTAAGCAACTGTTACAACTGGTCAACCAGCTACTATGACACACACTGACCCACCAGGGGGCAGACGCTCACTGCAGGAGCTGCCCCCTGGTAGTCATTGTGCTCCCACAGCCAACCTCCAGCGGCCCAGCCATCCTCCCATGGTCCCTCCCCCCGGCTGGCTGGCCCCAGGCGGCCCTGATCAGGACTAGGTGAAACAGCCCTGATCAGCCCCGATCACTGGCCAGGCTGAGGGAACTTCACCCATGCACAAATTCGTGCACTGGGCCTCTAGTTTATAAGTAATGATTAATATGTACCTGTTTATGGACTGAGGTAAATTTATCTGATGTAAATTTTCTCATTTCTAGGATACTTCCTTCATGAATTGCAAACCCCAAAGATGTAAAGGCAAACTACCTGATGGTGATGATTCTGTACTTAGGATAAGCACCATTGCTTCAGCGATTGCAGATGCATCAGTGAGTACTGATCCTTCCCAACTTGCTGCCATGATCAAGGCACTTTCAAATAAAACCAGAGAGAAGACTTTTCAGGAAGATGGTGAACAACAGGACGTTTCCATTGTGTCTCATTTCATAGCTAATGATTTAGAAAAAAGTAATGGATCCAGTGCATTTGATATGGAGAAATACCTTAGAAAAACGGAAGTTAGTAGATGTGAAGGTGGACTGGGAAACTTTTCAAGAACTGGTATGTCTGACATTTGGGATTTATCTTTGCCAAAAGAACACACTACACAAGACATCCATACAGTGGACTTAGATGCTACTAGAATAAGTGTAAGGGAACCAGAAGAAAATACACCAGCTGCTTTTTATGGTGAAAACAGAGAGAGTGAAAACCAGGAATCATTTAGAACAATAGACTCTTCAGATTCAGTTATTACAAATATAAGAGAGAGTGAGAGTGCAATAGTTGATGTGAAGACATATTCCATTGACGAAAAATTACCAGATACTGGTAACAGTGAAAAAGCTACCTCAATATCCATTCCAACATCTAATAGTTATTCATTAGTAAAGGGCCCCTTTTCGCTGTCAGAAGAGTGTGAAGAAATGCAAACTAATAGAGAAAATCAGAGGCAAAATGAATATGTTAGTGAAACAAGTAGCAGTGAAAAACATGTGACTTTTGGAAAACATTTCTTAATCTCACCTAAAAATGTTGGTAAGTATCAGAATAATTGATCACATTTCACAAAATTATAGAGAGTAGGGTTTTTTCCTGTTCTCATTAGAAACTACATCTTTCTGATAGATTTGAAAAATTCTTCTCCTGAGCATGGTGGACATAGTTCAGAAGATGATCAGGATAGCTTCAGACCTTCCACCACTCCACTGAGTCATTCTTCTCCTAGTGAAGTTTCTGGAACGAGTTTATCAGGGTAGGTGCTTACCTTTTTTTTTTTTAAATAATAAAAATACATGCTCAATATAAGAAAAAAGTACATAAAAGAAAATTAGTTATAGATTCATTGCTCAAAGGTAATTATTGTAAATATTTTGTCGATTTCATTCAAGCCATTTTTTGTGCAAATTTGCTATACTCTTGTTTTTTCTGCTTATAATAATTCCCTGTATTTAAAAGAAAATTAGTAATGTTACAGATTGTGTAATGAATCTGTCGTGGTTTACATGCTCCTGGTAGATACTTACTACATTGTTTCTGCCATTAGAGTGATATTGAGATGAATAAATTTGCTCATAAAATTTTTTCTCTGTTTTCACTGATTTCCTTAGGATAGCTATCTAGAAATGAAATAACCAGGTTTGGAGTAAGTATATTTGAAGGCTCTCTCTATTAGCAAATTATTTCTAGAAGGGTCTTAAAGACTTGCACCCTTATCTTCAGTGTATGATGAGAGTGTTGATCTCACTGTTTTCTTATTAGCATTTTAAATAGCAATAATTTTGGATTTTTTTCTCTTATAGTATTCACTAGGGGCCTGGTGCATGAAATTTGTGTACTGAGGGCAGGGCCCTCAGCCCGGCCTGTGCCCTCTCATGGTCTGGGACACCTCAGGGGATGTCTGCCTGCCGTCTTAGGCCCAATCACCCTGGGATCGGGCCTAAGCCGGTGGTCAGACATCCCTTTCACAGTCTGGGGCTCTCGCAGTCTGGGGACCCTTGCTCCTTACCACCTGCCTGCAGTGGAGGTGGGAGAGGTTCCCACCACCACCACTGTGCTCGCCAGCCATAAGACTGGCTTCTGGCTGAGTGGCACTCGCCCTGTTGGAGCGCACTGACCACCAGGAGGCAGCTCCTGTGTTGAGCATCTGCCCCCTGGTGGTCAGTGCATCATAGCGATGGGTCATTCTGCCAGTCATTCTGCTGTTCGGTTTATTTGCATATTAGGGTTTTATAAGATGGGTAAATACTTTTTCAAGAGTTAGAATAAGAAACTTATTTCACAGATTTTATGACAAGTTTATCAGAGTAGGCATAAAGTAACTTAACCTTCAAGTTATAGGAATTTTCTAAAGTTTAATTTTTTGAAAAGGCGTAAGTTAACATTCAAAAATTATGGACATATATAGATATATGTATGTATCTTACCTAATAATAGACAAACATGTAAATTGACCATCCCTCCGCTACGTTCACCAGTCAATCAGGAGAGCATGCAAATTAACCCAATAAAGATGGCGGTTAATTTGCATACTCAGGTGTGGAGTGAAGATAGAAGGCTCTGGCTGGAGCAGCGAAGACTGAAGGCTGAAGAGGCTTTGCTTCTCCACTGCGGCTGGAGTGAAGGCCTGGGTCCTGGGTGCCGGAGGAAAACCGGTGCTGCAGCCAGGGGAAGGAAGGCCTATTGCATGAATCTCTTCATGCAATGGACCTCTAGTATATATATAATTTTTGACAGTAAATTTATTGCTTTATCAAATATAATATATGTGTATTCATGGATAAACAAAATTAGATTTACAGCTAAATAAAATAAATATAAGATTAAACCCATAATGTAAACTTATAAGAATAAACTTTTGTGTACTCACAACTATAAACCTACTTTTGCCCACCCCTGTCTATTGCAGAGTCTGAAGATTAATAAGATTGTAGGCAAAACAGGATTGGCTTTTGCTAGTGTAGATAATGTTAAATAACAGAATGGACACCTCTAGTCACGAGGTGTTTTCTCTTTCAGGTATGCTTCAGAATCTTTTGGCTCAGCTCATCATCAGACGCCCCCCTGTGAGAGTGAGTTGTCTCAGTTGATGTGTCCACAGGCTAGTGTGAGTAGGCTCACTTACGTGTCTGAACACGAGAGCACCTGTCCCACCATGGCCTCAGATCATGGCCTTGAGGACTGCAAGGTGGGTAGCACTTTTATTATTTCTTTAGTAAGACTTCTGGCTCTAAAGTGTTACTGATGTAGGGTTCAGATTGAAGTTCCTGCCTGTATACTTTCTGTTGCCATTTTTATCTATAAAATTGTGGGTAGCAGGGGTACAAGGAAGGAAGAGAGAGGGAGGGAGAAAGAGGAGAGTCAAACAATTTCTCATGTTGGGTAGGCACTAGAGGTACAAATATTTTAGTATCTGCCCTTAAAGCACTCTCAGTCTGGTGGAAGACACATACATGCAAGACACACTCTAGTGAAATGCACTGTGCTGGATCTGTGCTCTGGGTATTCAGAAGGAGATAGCAAAAAGTATGACTAGGGTGTTGATAGGAGGGATAGTAATGTATTGAAGCCATCTTTTTCAGGGATACTTGGACTTAGGCAGGGAAGAAGCAGACAAACAAATGGGGGAAGGCAGGTACAGTGGGGCCTTGACTTACGAGTGTCTCGACTAACGAGTTTTTCGAGATACGAGCCTTCTCTCGGCCGATTTTTTGCTTTGAGTTGCGAGCTAAAATTCAGGTTACGAGCCAGCTTCAGATACCCCACTGCTAGTTGGCACAGCAAACGTCACAGTGAACGCCACAACATCAACCCAGCATCACGTGTCTCACTCGTTCACTTTTGATTTGACATACGAGTAATTTGAGTTACGAGCTCCGTCATTGAATGAATTAAACTCGTAAGTCAAGGCCCTACTGTAATTGTAAATTTTGAGGGACTCCAAGAAGTTTGGAATGGCTGCAGTGAATCATGTACTTGGGGCAAAGAGGAGAGGCCAAACCAAGAAGCATCTTAGATGTAAAATTTGTGATTTTGAAGGTTCTTAAGCAGAACACTGACATGATCTGTGTTGATGTTTTCAAAGCTCATTGCAGTAGCAGTATAGAGAAGTCATTGAGAGGGGCAAGATGAGGCCCATTTCACTGAAAGCTGTCTTTTTAAACATTTTTATTATTATTTTTTTAATTTAAATTCTTTACTGTTTAAAGTATTACATATGTCTCCTTTTCCCCCCATTGACCTCTCCCTGGCCCCTCCCACCTCCAGCACATGCCCTCACCCCCCTACTGTCTGTGTCCATTGGTTATGCTTATATACATGCATACAAGATCTTTGGTTGATCTCTTATCCCCACCCCTGCCTTCCCTCTGAGGTTTGACAGTCTGTTTGATGCTTCTATGTCTCTGGATCTATTTTTGTTCATCAGTTTATGTTGTTCATGACAGCTGTCTTTTAGATGATGCTTTTAGATGTTGAGTCTATGTTCTTAGCATAGTGGTTAAGAGCTGAGTTGTGCAGTCTGATGGCTTCTCTGCTACTTTCAGACAGATACAATCTCCTCAAGCTGTTTCTTCATCTGTAAGGAGGGACAGTGATGTGAGAACAGGGCTTGGGAACGTATCACTGAATACATATAGGCTCTTATTATTTTTATTTATTGATTGATTAAGTGATGGATGGATGGATGGATGACTGGATGACTGGCAAATAATTTATCAGAGTCTTTGTTTCTAAAGTTTTGATCCAGAAGAAATTTTCAGACCAAGTACCAAAAATAATCAACGAGGTTAAGTGCATCTTAAGTTGTGTGTAACATTTGTGGATGTCACCCCTAAGGTGATGTATTATAAAGAAATGAATATATTAACATTGACTAGGGCTATTACTTCATACTTAAGAAAACAGAACCACATAACTTAGATATTTGAAAAGACTTTGGTGCTCATAAAAATTATCATTTTTAAATATGACAGCAGTATCTATATATATAAAAGTGTCATATGCAAATCTACTGGTCGGCGGGACATCCGGTGAGCTATGACATGCACTGACCCCCAGGGGACAGACGCTCAATGCACGAGCTGCCCACAGGCCCTGATGTCCTGATTGGGGCCTCCCTGCTGACCTCTTGGTTCTTCCTCCTAGCAGGCAGGCTCCGATTGCCTGATGGGGAATGAGGAACCGGGGGTGGGTGGTGATGGACGCAGGCAGCACTGGGGCCCTGATCGCCCTACCAATTGCCCCCCACACACAGGGCGCTGGCAGGGAGTAGGGCCGGCTGCCAAGGAAGATTGGCCCTGATCGCAGGCCAGGCCTAGGGACCCTACCCATGCATGAATTTTGTGCGCCGGGCCTCTAGGAGACAAATAATGAGGGTGGGGGAGAGAGCCTTTGAACTGGTTTTGTGTTGATTCTTAACCTCATGTTGATGTAATTTGAAAGCTTGCTCACTGCCCACCCCCCGCCCCATTCCTTTGTTACTAATTTACTTAAATTTTTGTTGTACAGTTTAGAAGGAAAAAATTCCTTAAATTTTACAAAATTAGTTGTCTCTTCTCCTTTATGTAAATTTTTTCAGAAGTAGAATTGGTATATACTTCCTCTTTAATCTCCTCATAATTATTTCTATAAAATAATGAATGCAAACTTCTTTAAAACTTAATCCTGCATTTCATAGCTGCCAAACTACATTTTTTGTGTGTGTAAGCAGACTTTTTTTCAGAGTTAACATTGTTTAGGTCTGTTTATTATGTTATTTGGATGTGTAATAATCTATGGGTTATTTCTAAAAAAATTTTGTCACTCAGCATGATATCACCAGTGAGTTGAGCACCACAATTATTCGAGGAAGTCCAATTCCACCAGAGGAACAGGCTGTGGAAAAGTTGAGAGAAAAAGATTCATTTCAAGGTAGAGGAAGAGAAACATTGTCACATATTATCCAGGAAAAGTCAGATACAGAAAAAATGACTGAAACTACTTCTCTGAGTAGCAAACCTGAAGATGTGAAACCTACGTTTAGATTTAGTAAAGATCTTTCCTCCAAAAGTGAAGATCCATCGGAAACCACTGCCACCGGTTTGACTACAAACTCCAGTGAATTGGACCAAGTCAGCCTGGCTCATCTGAGCAAGTCAGGTCTCAGGCACCCGATTGTGTCAGCATTGCCACGCCTCCCTGTGACACTCCAGGCATCTGGGAACGAAAGTGAGAGAGTAACTTCAGAAGATACGGCAACTACCAACAGTGCATTGAGTGGCCAGGTTCCTCATCAGATGGCCTCTGGAAGCCAGTGTGCCTCTATTCCCAGCTCTGTGGTTTATGGCTCTGCTCTGGACATGCAGAACATGCCCACCTCAGTTCCTGCACTGTTGACTCGACATTCTTTAGCCACAGCTCCCTTTGCCCAGCAGTATTTGGGAATACTACCTGCAGCTGGAAATTCTGCTTTGCCTCCGTGCTATACTGGTAGCACCACCGTCTGTGGGTTCTCAGGAAGCTGTTCTTATCCTGCTGTCACAGGCGAGCACGTTCCGAACTCTGTGGCTGTGGACATTTGTCTAGGACAAAATATCACCTCTGGATTGATGGGTTCTTCTTCCCTTTGTAACCCATATTCTAATACCACACATCAGAATCTTCTAACTACAGCAAAATCTTTTCCTGTGCAGTCTGTTGGTGCAAATTATGGCATTGAACCATGGGATTCAGGAATGATGTCAGGATTTGGTGAGATGCTTTTTCTGTTATTGCCTGTTGTTGCTTGCTATTACTTAAAATTGAGTTTTCTCACATGACACCACAAAAACTAGTTTTGTTTCAAGGAGATAATTATGGGCCTGAGTTTCTCATAAATTTTTTCCTTTGTCCTGGAATTTGGAATATTTCTGGGCAAGGGTCCCTGAAGTGGCCTTAGAAAAATATGAAAACTTATGTAGATGAAACTCCCAATACCTTTGTCTTCCTATCTGTTGTGTCTGCACTGTGTTCTGTTAGTCTTTCAACTAGAAGATGTCCAGTGTAGAGTCACCTCCCTGTAGGAGTGAGTCTCCTTCCAGCTTTTAAGTCTTGGAGGCTTACTGTAGTGAGAGAGGGCACCCTTCCGCTTCTGTCTGTAGGAGCGGAACTGCCCCCGATTCTCTTGTTGACGGTCACTCTGCTGAGCAGAGCTGGGTGCTGTGCTTTTTCTGACCCAGTACACACAGCCACTGGAGTGCTGTCTTTAAGGAAATTCCAGAGTAACTGCGTAAGGGTGGTGAAAAGACTGTTGTATTAAAAATCCAAGTTAGAACCTCTATCATTTCTTACTAGGGTAGGCAGTGGCTTATATGGGGGCGGGGGGGAGGAAGAGATTAGTAATAGGTAGTAACATCTGAGAGTTGATTAGCTTTAAATTGTGAGCTTGATCAATTTTAATTGTTCTTATTTGGCTGGATTCAGCAAGAAATAATTATTGGCCAACCTATTCTGAGGCTTCGAGAATATCAAGGAGCCTGAAGACCTGGAGCACTTTATACCATACCTCTGGGTATAAATAAGTAGTCTTCTATAAAACTTCCATTTCACTAGCTGTGCATTTAATCAGGTATTCACTATAACTTGCGTTTTTTAAAATACATATTTTTATTGATTTCAGAGAGGAAGGGAGAGGGAGAGAGAGATAGAAACATCTATGATGAGAGAGAATCACTGATTGGCTGCCTCCTGCACACCTCCTACTGGGGTACACCCGCAACCCAGGCATGTGCCCTTACTTATGTGGGAGTCAAACCTGGGACCCTTTAGTCTGCAGGCCGATGCTCTATCCACTGAGCCAAACCAGGTAGGGCATAACTTGCATTTTTGACTATGCTTTATCTTTACCCAGGGAATGTAAGAGTACCTGAGGAAGTGAAGTTTCCTCACGCTTGCTGTGTTGGTATTGCTTCACAAACCCACCTTAGTATACTTAATCCAACCACCCGCTGGCTGCAGGTCAGCATAGGAGTTCTCAGTGTTAGTGTTAATGGTGAAAAGGTAAGTTTTTATTAACTTTCTCTTTTGACTTCACAATTGCATTTTG
>NW_006290305.1:2473976-2489027 GCF_000327345.1 Myotis davidii | reverse complement strand
GCACTCAACTTTGGCTGCACATTAGAATCCACTGGTGTTTTGTTTGTTTGTTTTTATTGATTTCAGAGAGGAAGGGAGAAGGAGAGAGAATCATTGATCAGCTGCCTCCTGCACATTGGGGATTAAGCCTGCAACCCATGTATGTGCGCTGACCGGGAATCGAACCATGACCTCCTGGTTCATAGGCTGACACTCAACCCCTGAGGCCCTTCGGGCCGGGCTCCACTGGTGCTTTTTTTAAAATTGAATTTATTGGGGTACAGGTTTCAAGTGTACAACAAAACATTTGTACACTGCTCATGCACCCATCTCCCCAAGCATAGTCTCTTCCTATCCCCATTTTTGCCCCCTTTGCCCACCTCTACCTACTCCCACTCCCTTTCCCTCTGGCTATCACCACACTGTTTTCTGTATCTTTTAGTATTCTTTGGTGGGTGACTTAATGTTTTCCCATGTCATGTAGCACTGTTAGTCGCATTTATTCTGTATCTTTTAGTGATACATATTTTTTTCTTTTTCCCCCCCCCCCCTTAATCCCTTCATCTTTTTTCATCTGGTCCCCCCAAACTCCCTCCCATCTGATAGCTACCAGTATGTTCCATTCCTCTGTTTCTATTTTGTCAGTTCATTTTATTAGATCCCACATATAAGTGAGATCATGTGGTATTTGTCTTTCTCTGACTGGGTTATTTTGCATAGCATAATAATATCCAGGTCCATTCATGCTGTGACAAAAGGTAAGATTTCCTTTCTTTTTCTGGCCAAGTAGTATTCCACTGTGTAAATGTACCATAGGTTTTTTATCTCCTCATCTACTGATGGGCACGTGGGCTATTTCCAGTTCTTGGCTATTGTAAATAATGCTGCAGTGAACATAGGGGTACATATAATCTTTCAAATTAATGTTTTAGATTTCTTTGGATATATTCCCAAAAGTGGGATCGTTGGGTCAAAAGTCAGTTCCATTTTTAATTGAGAAAACTTCATACTGTACCAGTCCGCATTCCCACCAACAGTGTACGAGGGTTCCCTTTTCTCCACGTTCTCACCAGCACTTGTTGTGTGTTGCTTTATTGATGATAGTCATTCGGACAGGAGTGAAATGATATCTAATTGTGGCTTTAATTTACATCTGTCTGATGATTAGTGATGTCGAGCAGTTTTATCATGTGTCTATTGGCCATCTCTGTATCCTCTTTGTAAAAGTATCTATTCAGGTCCTTTACCGATTTTTTAATTGGGTTGTTTGTCTTCCTGGTATTGAGTTGTATAAGTTCTGTATATGTTTTGGAAATTAACCCCTTATCAGATGTATCATTGGCAAATATGTTCTCCCATTCAGTGGATTCCCTTTTCAAAAATGTTGCTACCAGAGATATCTAGGATTTTTCTGCTGTGCAGAAGCTTTTTAGTTTGATGTAGTTTGTTTATTTTTTCTTTGTTTCCTTGCTCTAGGTAGGAGATATATCGGCAAAAATGTTGCTACCAGAGATATCTAGGATTTTTCTGATTTCATGGCTTACATTTAAGTCTTTTATCCATTTTGAGTTTATTCTTGTATTAGATTGTCTTAAGATCTAAGACTTTTCAAAGTAACAGCAGCTAAGTGTTGCTTTGTTCTGTACAATATTTGAGTAAGAGACTAACAAAAAGAATTTAACATTAATTTTTTTAGAAATAGCAATGGTAAAATAGCCTGGGGAAACTTAGCTAATTTACCTTTAATGCTGACTCTTGTGGCTGAAAGGGCAATGATATGAACATACGTTGTGATATTTATTAATACATTGCTTTTTATAAATTAGTCCCTTTTTTTTCTTAATTAGGTAGAAACAGAAAAGAAAGATGTTCTTGATTTTGGTGACTTGACTTATGGTGGCTGGAAAGCTCTCCCATTAAAATTGATAAATAAGACACATGCCATCGTGCCAATCAGACTTATTATTAATGCTGTAAGTACTAACATACAGTAAGAAACCGGTTTACAGAGCACATTGATTTTGAATTCTAGACACTGCTAATATTATTCTTTGTTAATTTTTCTTTCGTGAAAGTAAATTTTTAAAAATCTTTGTTGTTGAAAGTATTACAAATGTCCCCTTTTTTTCTCCCAGTGACCCCTTATAGTCCATGCCCACCCTCAAAAGTAAACTTTTTTGTTAAAGATTCTTTCAACAAGTTTAACGTTTTACCAACTTTGGCTTTATTGAAAATGATTCTTCTACTTCTGCACAGAATGCCATAGCCTGGCGTTGCTTCACGTTTTCCAAGGAACCCGCCTGTGCTTCGATGAGAGCTGCTCCTTATGCTGATGCGATTGCTCAGCTGGCAGCTCCTTCTGTGATCAATCACATGATGCCCGCCAGTTACGATGGACAGGTAAGCTAGGTGTTTTAGAATTAAAAGGGAAGTTAAGTTTCCAAACTACTTTTCTTTCATTAAGATTTTAATCTTAATGCCAGTATTCACTTAATTTTTAAATTTTATTTTGCAGGATCCTGAATTTTTTATAATCTGGGTTCTTTTCCATAGTCCAAAGAGACACATCACTTCTTCAGGTATCATTTTTACGTTTTGTCAGAATTCTTTTACTCTGTACCTGAATAAATTAAAAAGTTGAGGCTTATTTCCTTTATCAGTAAATATGAATACTTTGAGTAACTTGTCAAATATTTTATGTTGTTTTAAAAATGGGGCAGAGATCATGGTCTTTGGGGTTAAGTCCTTATAACTGTGGCTAACTCAAGTAAACTGAAAACTTTTTGGGATCTTTTCTGCTAATTGATTTGATCACATCTACCAATTGGATGTTTTCCTTTTCTTCTTTTTTTCCTCCAATTATTTTTATTTCTCTTTGTTCTTTAAAATTTACTTAAGATTTCTTATGACCCCTCAGGGCATAATGTTTGACCACTCATGGCATTTAGAATTAAATAACTCTGGTGTCTGAACTAACAGAATGAACTTTTATAGAGATTCTGGACTCAGCAGAAGAATTCTTGGCAAGAGTTGATATAGAAGTTGATAGCCCAAACCCTACGCCAGTCATTAAAAGTGTTGGTCTTCGAGCCAGAACAGGAATTGCTAGGATACATGCTCCAAAGGACTTACAGGTACCCAAAACTCTTTGCCATTATTTTATGTTCAGGTTGGTCTAATTGTAATTGTGACAATTTTTTAAAATGCCTGTTTTATCCCATCCTCTAGACTATGCATTTGTTTGCCAGTGTGGCTTCCTCAACAAAACAGCACTTACCCTTGAAAAATGCTGGGAATATTGACGTATACTTAGATATCAAGGTAAGAATTTGTGTCAGTGCTATGACATAGTATTTCCTCAGACTGTGAGACTGAAGGTGCTGTGCTACCTTCCTTGTCAGAGTGCCGTGGGATCAAATGAAAGAGTCTGCAAATGCTCTAAATGCTGGGTGTTGCACTAGGATAAAGTAGATGATAAGGACTTTATATAATGTTTTGAATATAAGAACCAAGTTTTTGATTAGTTACTGAAAAATGTGTGTTCTCCTTTCCCTAGGTAGAGTTGGAGAAATAGACATTATTTCTGAATCATGTGATTGAGTAAGAGGGTAGGGTTTTAGTGACCAGGAATTAAGAATAGGGTAGAAGATAAAGTTTGCTATGGGAGATGAAGGAGAAGGAAATATCCTTTCCAAGATAATAAGACACGGTGGGACAGTGATGGATGAGGAGAAAGGGAGAAATAACCTGTTTTGGTAAATGAGAAAGACACATAAGACAAAGAGAGTAAGTGAGTAAAAGCCATATTTGTATAAATCGTCATTTAGTTATAATTATATAAATATTTAGATCCCAGATCAAGGAAGTCACTTTTCAGTGGTTCCAGAGACTCTATTCCTTAAACCTGGAGAAGAACACGAAGTTCTTGTTTCATTTACTCCAACGGATCCCCAAACCGCTGAGGAAAGGTAATACATAATTGTTTATAATGAAAAGTTTTTACTCTTCTCAAGTTCCTACTCACTTAACTTGGCTATGCTTCAGTTCACAGCCTGAAGGATAGAATACACATTTTACCTCACCTATCAGATAATAGCTCTGTCTTACCTCTTTTATTTAACCTTAGAGTTTCTTCCTCTATTGCTAAAAAAAAATCTTCTTTTAAGCCTATTGACTAGAAATCTAAAAGTCCTATATCCAAGTATATTTTGTCAAAAGTAAATAATAGAATTTTAGTCTTGATGTTTCTCATTAACTTTTTTTTTCTCCTTCCAAGGAAACCATTGGTTGACCTTGTCTGTTGTTAGTTTAAAATACTTTTCTTCACCCCTTCTCAGTGCCTGCGACTTTTTAGCACCCAAACCATAAAGTGAATAACACCGTTGTTTTTAGTATTTGAATTGCTTGGTAAACCTAGTGCAGTACTTAGCATGTAGTCCTGAGACACATGACCCTCCCTGCCTGGGTTACTGAAGCCTTAGAGGGCTAGTCTGCTACTCTGGCCTGCAGCACTTGCCCCCAGCTTCACTGGGTTAACTCTTTCATCTCAGAAGCTTCCTCAACTCTTCCTAAAGTCCTTGTAAATAGTATTTAGTAGTGTCCCTATTTAGTTAGCCCCTTGACCACCTAGTAGATGGCATTGTGACAGTCTCTGTCCTTATCTAATGATGGGAAGGGCATTGTGTCCTTGGCACCCAGCTTAGTCTCATGGACAAAAAGAAACATGTAGGAAATAGTTGCCAAAAGAATTCTGGACATTTAACTTAATTGGTTTTCTTTGTCAGGATCTTGAAAATATTTGTGCAGCCATTTGGACCTCAGTATGAAGTAGTGTTAAAAGGTGAAGTTGTTTCCTCAGAAAATAACTCTCTAGCACCTGGATCTGGCTGCTCAGACATTCCGTCCATTTTATCCAACAAGCAGTTTCTGGCTTGGGGAGGGGTCCCTCTGGGCAGAACACAGTAAGTATGCACGTAGCAGCCTCTGCTGCGATCTTGCTGTTACCTCCCAGTGTGATTCCCCGCTGTGTTATGACCATGTTAATATTTTTAGAATTGAATAAAGCTGTCTTATCGTCCTTAATCTTCCTGTCATGAATTCAAAATTTTTAATTTAAATTTCCACCTGTTTTTAAATGCAATCTAAAAACATAGGTTTCAATTTTCTTATGCTTTTTGGCGAATTCCTTGCTGATTTCCAAATGTAGGCAATTAAGAGTATCTTTGTTTCTTCTCTGGAAAGCACTATGAAAAGGTAGGAAGACATTCTTTTTAAGGAATTTACAGATTAGTTAGTGAATGCTTTGTACTGTAGAGTGAAGGGTATAAGGGGTCTCTAATAGAATAGATATATTCTCTTATAGGTTAATGTGAATTCCATCTCTAATTTTATTTTTATATTTATTTTGATTACACATTATGGATAACTGACTAATAAAATTAATTGGCATATAACATGTAGTATGTATAGTAATATTTTCCCTTCCTGAGTTTAGCAACATAAATTTTTTTTACCAATCTCATATCAGTAAAAATTCTAATTAATAACCTAATTTAGGTAATTATTAAACCTAAATGTTTACTCTTTTGTAATTTTACACTTTTGTGTTTATCCTAAATGTTTTACCTATACATTTCTATGGTACCTGAGAGATAAAGTTCTGGCTGAATCTGCTACAGATGTGAACAAATTACTTCTTTAAAATTACAGTTTTGTCAGTGCAAAAAGGATCTAATAGAACTTCCTTACTTTAAATATATTTTTATTGATTTTAGAGAGGAAGGGAGAGAGAGAGAGAGAGAGAAACATCAGTGATGTGAGAGAATTATTGATTGGCTGCCTCCTGCATGCCCCCCACTGGGATGAGCCCACAACCCAGGCATGTGCCCTGACCAGAAATCAAACTGTGACCTCCTGGTTCATAGGTCGATGGTCAACCACTGAGCCATATTGACTGGGCTAAACCTCCTTACTTTATAGAGTTCATACCTCTGCTTAATCATTCATGTAGACATCTGTACTTATTTTGTTCCAAAAACAGTTTTCCAAAGGACACAGTGACATAAAAACAGTTAAGTGAGAAATTACTTCTGTGGGAAATTGAAGCAGTCATCATAAAGGTGGCCCTTGAGGTCTCGATGGGAGACTGTGCACTTGCCTTAATGTGAGTTTTGGGCTTGTTTCTGACACAAGTCACAGTATTCAGAGGTTAAGAGCAAAGCAGATACTATGTGAGAGAGCATAGCCATTCCTACTACAGACTTTAGAGAGATGTTTCTTCCAGGGGTCCTTTAAAAGAGAAAGTTGTATAATATAGTGAATCTCAAGGAAAAACAATTTCACAGCGAATACTGCATCAGGATGCTCCCCCTGTGACTAGACGTGCCACCCCTGAACCCCCAAGTGAAGGCATTCTCCGGGTGCTGAGCATGTGGCGGTTTGATTTAGAAATCCCTTGGGCACCTGGAAGAATGTGCAGACTGCATGTTCTTTAAGCAGCTCTCTGTAAGGTTTCTCTCAGCTATAGACTTTTCAGAATCCTGAGTGACAGTGGGTATGAGGTACTATGCCCTCTTCAGTAGTTCCTGTGTTGTTGGTTATAGGTGCCATGTGTTTTTTGAAGCCAGTTAAGGGGGATTCCGGATTGACACTGATGTTGAAAGGAAGGTCTGAACAAGGACATGTGCCTATAGAGAAGGTTTTTCCTATTTGTACAGTTGAACCTGAACAGTGTTTAAATGCCAAAATTTTTCTCAAAACATTAATCTGCAGTTGCTCTAGTACTTGTACAGATAGTTGATTGAGACCTTTAAGTCTGTGCTGTGCAAGGTGGCCAAAGTAATGAAGCTGGTCAGCTCAGCCATTAATGTCCAAGTTAAAAAGAAGGGGAAAATTAGCGCCAGTCTGCCCTAGCAATCACAGCTTTTCTTACAGCTGCTCTTGTCCATTAAGTCAAAGGCAGAAGAAAGTCATTAAGAGCCATCATCATCCTTGTGTTTCTGACAGAATTTCCTACTTTATGATAGAATTTATAATGAATGATTAATGTGGTAGAGATGGCTGTGCTTAAAATTCAGCCGCTTCTCAGATGCCATACCATCCTGAAATCTCCCCTCTTAGCTAAAACAAAATTAACATGTGCTATACTTTTTAAATCAGAAATTACATTAGTTAAGTTGAAAGCAGAGGCGCTGTTTTGATGCGCTTTTGGACTTGTCAGCAGCATTTTCCCTCAGCCTTTTCCTATGTGAAGGGCCTTCAGGCTGTCCGTTACTTGACTTCATTTCCTCATGGAGATTCACAGAGTTCTTCTAATCTAACAGATGTATGAGTAAGTCACATGCCAGTGCAGGGAACTAACCCAAAAAGCCTCTTGTATCCCCAATTTACAGGAGTTGATTAGGTTCTTAACTCAGCCCGGAGGAGCTTGCCAATCCTGTGAGAATAACTCTACTTTAGTTGATGATGCACCACCTGGATGGTTAAAAGTGGGCTTTTGTGAAAGTAACAATTCCAAAGCATTAAATGGATGTATTTAGTGCAGCGCCTAGCTAAATTATAGATTTGTGTTTCTTTATTTCTCCTCAGCCCCTGTCTTGATGTCCTGCAAAGAACAATAATTTTTCCCATCACAGACAGCTCCTGCTACTCCTCTGTAAATGTTGCAGCTGAGTTCTGCTTAGAAAATAATCTTATTTTCTTTTCCACCATGAAGTGTTCCAGGAGGCAGACAGAGGCTGTGTCTCAATAGTTACTAAGAGAGGACTTCTAAAAATGGATGGGAGATGATGCTGCCCTACTGGGTGCTCTTCCTGCGAGATACTTGCCTTGTAGAAGAATGTGCTTGTTGGAAAAGGGAGATCTGAAGTGAGCTCTTCATCCAAGAAAGGAGAAAATTTAAATAATTTGGGGGGCAATATTCTCATGAGTTAATAGGTTTTTGCCTCAGATAATTAATAAAATTATATTTTCTGTGGGTAAAGTGGTCCACCTTGTTATTTTATTCCAACTTGATATTTTTAGATTTCTAAAGTTCTGTAGTTTTCCATATTTTATTTGCTCTTTCTAGTTTCTTATAAGTCTGCTTACATACTTTAGTTATTTGTTGGTTAGGATTTTAACATTTTTTTTCTTATTTGTGTACAATCTTTATATAATAAAGGTGTTAACCCTTTGATTTTTATACAGCTCCGTTTAAAAATTAGACACTGAACCCCCCCTTAATAGCTCTGCTATTTGAAAATGATAACTTTTTTTAAAACAAAAAAAGTAAATAAAATTAAAACTTTTTAATGATTTTTTTTTTCAGGTAAGTCTTTCCTAGTGATTGTACGTGTGGAAGGCTTTTCTTGGGTTTGCTGATAGTCAAAGGTCTTAGATTTTATTCTGAGATAAAGTTCTGCTGCCTTCCCTTTGAACGCAGAGGGGACAAGACATAGATCACAGCTTAAATAATTTAAATGCCAATCTTTAAACTTTGAGAAAAATAGAGATTTACTCATGTATTTATTCTCCAGCGACAAGAGGTTTCATGTACTTTCAAAGATTTTCTTCCACTCAGCCAGCTGTTATTCATATGTCCATTCTACTTGCATTGTAACTTTTTAAAAGTAAGGTGAATTCAATGTACTGTTTAAAAGACTTTTGTGCAAATGAGCCTCTTAGAGTGAAAAACTTGGGCAGTTTGCCAGGGACCCCTTGTTTACTTGAAAGCGTGGTAATCAGTCATCTCTAAACAAATTGGTTTTGGCTTTGTTTTTTATAATTGTAGCAATACCCATGGAGGAAAACCACATTTAAAATGTGTAATTGTTTTTAGGCTTCAGAAACTAGCTTTAAGAAATAATTCTACGTCCACAACCCAACACTTGCGACTGCTAATTAGAGGACAAGACCAGGACTGCTTTCAGGTGTGTAGAGTGCTTGGTTCTGTTCTGTTCTATGTTCTGTCTGATCCAGAACACTTAACTATGCAGACTATTGTGTGTAGTCTGCAGAGTGTGTGTCAATGGTATGTTTTATTTTTCTACTGCTTTGCTTTATGCAGTGATTATTTTTAAATTGTAGCTTCAGCACACTTTTGGTTCAGAAGAGCGATTAACTAGTAACTGTGAGATCAAAATTCGTCCAAAAGAAGACATTACCATCTTTGTATTGTTTACACCTACTCGATTATCTTGTATGTTGGCTAAACTAGAAATTAAACAACTTGGAATTCGATCACAGCCAGGTATTAAGTTCACGGTAAGATCATTTTTATTGCTTCTTTTTCCTCCTGTGGAATTTATAACATGTTATAACTATTGATTTAATAGTAAATTATACATACTCTGATTTTTTACAAATCAGAATATTATTGCCTAAATTTATGAATTAGGGATTAATTATGTATATTTAGAATTGTCAGGTTATAAAAGCAGCCACCATAGCATTCTTTTTAGTAACAATCTCTTCTAATGCTTTTAAGTTTAATTTCAGTTTGAGAATTTTGAGCTATACCTAACTTTCCAAGGACACATTTTTTTGGAAATGCAGATCAAACTGTTTGATACTGTCTTCCCAAGTAAATTTTATTCATTCGATTAAAATTATCTATTGACATCATTTGCTAGACTCTCTTTCAGATACTAGGAATAAAAAGACGGGAGTTTTTGTGTGTTTTTTTAAGCTATATATTTTAAAAATATATATTTTATTGATTTTTTACAGAGAGGAAGGGAGAGGGATAGAGAGTTAGAAACATCGATGAGAGAGAAACATTGGATCAGCTGCCTCCTGCACACCCCCTACTGCGTATGTGCCCGCAACAAAATAAGGAGCTGACACAGCTGCAAGACAGGAGTTTCTATATTTTATTTCCTCCCATCGTAATTTTTAAAAATGATCTCAAGTCATTTCTTTAGGTGCATTGAAAACACTAAGAGATAAAAGTGCGAAATCATGGAGGGAAGGAAAATAACCTCAAGCCTCACTGAAGTGCGCACCTTACAACTGCACCGTTGTTTGGCAGCGGGGCTGGGGCTAGAATTAGGTTCATTCCTAGTGTCAAAGAGGGAATGTGATAAATTACAAGAATAATAATACCTAAAAGGTTGTGGGTTTTTGTTTTTTTTTAAGTTTTTAAAATAAAATAGATACTTAGGACATATCTAGCTTTATTTGATGCTGGAGCTAGACATGTTCTCTCCGAGTCTTCACTTGGCCCTGTGAGCTATGGTGGGCAAAATTGTTTAAAGATGTAAATGATCATTTTTAGAGCTAACCTATTTACACATGAGCCCAGTCAGTGCATCTTTTAGACTACCCTGAATATATTTTAATTAGTTTCAGGTCTACTGGCCAAGATTTTGAGATCATTCCTAAGCAGGAATTTCTGGTGCTTTAAGGCAGAACCATTTTATTTGACAGCCAATCAAACAGAAGTTCAGCTTGGTGTTCTCTTAAGACAAACTAGGATCCTAGTGGGAGTCCTAGCAGAGGTAGATTACGCCTTCTGTCTTCACTGAGAGTTGGGCTGAATGGGACCTGAATGCACAAAATGTGGCTCTTATCTCACAAGAAGACTTAGACCATTAACTTTGTGTCTTTGTGGAGATAAGTAGCCTGATACAGTGATGGAAGAGCACTTAACTCAGGGATGAAAGAATCAGGAACACCCCTGCGTCTGTGCTTCTCACTCACCCTGAAGCAGTCATTGAACTTGCACATGCTTCATTCCCTTATCCGAAATGCAATTAATTGTCACCCCAACTTCCTGGTTTGGTTCTGGGGAACAAATGAAATTATATATGCTTTGTATACAGCATGATGGGACTACAGTAAAAATGTGTTGATTTTACTCTGAGTATATGCCAGGCACTACTCTTGATCATTATATGGATCACCACATTTTACTTCAGAACAACTGTCTGAGATCATACCACTGTCTCCATCCTACACACAGGGAAGCTGAGGCCTAGAGATGCCTTCCTGTGCATCTTACCCACTGCTATGTGGTCCAGGACAGATTCACATTTAGGCTACCTGACTTGAGAGCACATGTTTATCTGTTGGACAGGCTCTCGGTGTTCAGACTAGCTTTCCGTTTTCTAGTGCTGTAGAGCAGCAAAGCTCAACCAGAGGAATATTTGGCAATTTCTGGAGAGATTTTTGGTTGTCATAACTTGGACGGGAAGGGGTGCTTCTGGCATCTGGTGGCCAGTGGCCAGGGATGCAGCTCAACACCCTATAATGCGCAAGACAGCCCTCACCATAATGAGTGATCCAAATCAAAATGCCTACAGTGCTGAGGTTAGAAACCCTGCTCTAGAGCAATAATAGTTTTTCCTGTTGAATCTTTGGATTTATTAGTATTAGTTAGATTTCATTTTATTTAATCATTCTTCTTAACCCTTTATTCTGTAATTATTTGTAATTCCTTAGGCTTTGAAAATACAGGAAGAATGCTTACATTGAGTGTTTGAAAACTAATAGGGTTCCCCCCAAAACATGTTCATTTAAAAAATTCAGAATACTGGAATCTTAAAAGAATTATACAGTAGACCCAACATACTTTACCACTTAGGTGCTATAATTAATGTTTTGCTGTATTTTTTATTACATATTTAACCATCCGTAAATTCATCTAATTTTTAAGTGCATTTCAAAGTAAATTACAAACATCAATATGTTTCACTCTAAACACTTCTAAGTAAGCATATCTATACTATGCTAATTTTTATTATCTAAGTTTGGCTTTTATAACAATGAAATAATTATTCTTAGTATATTAAAAGGAAAATAATTTTGTAGCTCTGTGATATGTTTTTCTTTTAAGATAGCGTCTTTAATATAATGCTGGACTGGAAGTGGGACAACTACTAGCCAAAGTACACAAAGAATAATAATTGTAATTGTAGTAATTCTAGTATATGTATTTTCTTCTCTGATGATAATTTAATCTTCTGCTTTCTGCTTATATAACAATAATTTTGAACACACACAGACACACATACACATGTATAAATATATATTTTTTTGCACTTACAGATACCTTTGTCTGGATATGGAGGAACAAGTAATCTTATTTTGGAAGACGTTAAAAAATTATCTGACAGTTACATGGTAACAGTGAATGACTTAATACCTGGCAAAGAAAGTAGAATTGTTTTTTCTATTCGTAACACTGGCTCTCGGGCAGCTTTTGTAAAAGCTATAGGTTTTAAGGATTCTCAGAAAAGAGTTTTCTTGGATCCTAAAGTATTAAAGATTTTCCCAGATAAATTTGTTCTCAAGGAAAAAACACAAGAAGTAAGTTTTGCACTAAAAATATAAACTCACTTTTAGGTTAAATTAATAGTTGTGTATTTTATGGCTAAAAACTAAAAAAATTGAAATATATATAGGAATAGAAATACAGTAAAACCTCAGTATAATAGACTAATTTGGGCATGGGGGTATCTGTTAAAGCCAAATGTCTACTATGTAATAAAGTAGATTTTCTGAATGCATATTTTAAAAAATAGTTTCCCTGCTTTTACTTATGTAGACACTTGCTGTGTAATTAAAATTAAGTATGTATGAATAGTTCAATTTTACAGAAAAGTTTTTAAAAAAATACATTTTATTGATTTTTTTACAGAGAGGAAGGGAGAGGGATAGAGAGTTAGAAACATCGATCAGCTGCCTCCTGCACACTCCCCACTGGGGATGTGCCCGCAACCAAGGTACATGGCCCTTGGCCGGAATCGAACCCAGGACCCTTCAGTCCACAGGCTGACGCTCTATCCACTGAGGCAAACTGGTTAGGGCAAGAACAGTTTTTTTTATGTAATACATACTGTAATTTTAAATTTATACTGACTATATCTAGTAAATGCATGCATTCACCAGTCACTGCAAGTAAATGTACATGCCTGAGGCATGGCTTATCACACCTGGAAGTATGGGAGGCCTGAGTTAAAACTGCTGTAGAAAGTCATACCACTGTAGAAACCAATTACCTTGCCTTGTGGTGCGATCACATGCTAATCTTTCAACCATTGTTTACGAGCGGTGACTCTTAGATTTAAATATGTAGGCTGTAATTGTAGATATGTAATGTTTATTTATGTCTGCAAAGTATTTTTTTCAACATATGGCCTGTTTGTTAAAAATAATTAATGACAAAAAAATAACCTATTAATTATAAGCAAATCTTGGTTAAAAGCTTTCTCAAATTAACAGGGTGTTAAGTTTCACATATAACATATGGACTGGAAATTTTGTCTATTAAATCTGATGTTAAATTGAGGTCTGCAGAATCAAGTGTTACTGTACTTATCTTCTTGGAAATGCTGTACATACATATTCATGTCTATATTGATACTAGGCTCGTATTAGAGTTTATTAAGAATGAAATAACTTACTAAAATATTTAATATTCAGTTTAATTTTTTTTTCTTGGTATCAGACTGTTACTATAATATATCATCCATCAGAGAGAGATAGCAATTACAAAACCACAACAGAATTGTCAACTGTGTACTTCTTTGGTGGAGATGAAATTTCACGACAGCAGTATCGAAGGTAGGTTACTTATCTTAGACTAGAGGGCTGGTGCATAAAAATTCGTGCACTTGGTGGTGTTCTCTCAGCCTAGCCTGCACGCTCTCACAATCTGGGATCCCTCGGGTAGAGTCCAGATCCATCTCAGCATGGCTCTGGTTCCCTGGGCCTGCGGGTGGGAGGAGGGACCAAGATTCCCAGATTGAAGCATGGCTCTGGTTAGATGGCAATATGGCTCTGGTTCCCCGGAGCCTGTAGGCGGGGGGGAGGAACTCAGAGGCCAGTTCAATGGCAGCTCGGCTCTGTTCGCACAGCTCCCTCCTGCTGCCGCACCACAGGCGGCCGGGACCCAGGACCGACTCCTGCCGTGGGCGGCCAGGACCCTAGCGTGGTGTTTGGTCATCCGTCCGGACGTTAGGTCATGACAGACCCAGGCTCTTTATATATTAGGATGTTAATGGGGATTGTTCAGTAGAAATAGTGAGGACTTAAATAATGGTTTGGGATTTGGAATTTATAGAACATGTTTCACTTGGTAAAATTTGTGTAGCTGATAAGAAGAAATGCCTGTAGGAAACTCATATGTATTCGCAATATTGTTTAAATACATCTGACTTATTTGGAATATTTCTGACAATGTTGTGAATTATTTGAAAGGAATTTTAGAAATGTGTGCGATGTTTAATATGGCTAACTACTTAAAGTGTGCACTTCTAGAAAATTTGGTACATCTAGTTTACATATAGTTTACATATGCTGAAATGTCAGATTGAGGTATTTAAGTTTAGGTATTATTTAACATAGGTAACATTCTTGTATGCTGAATTCAGAGTTCTTATAAAATTTTGTTTCCTAAATTAGAAGACTAAATATTAAAAAAGTGTGAAGTTCATAATGTTTCATCTGTTAGTAGGAAATCATTAACACCCAGTAGGGAAGGGGTATATGCCTATATACTGTCTTTTCTTCTTCCATCCCTTGTGCTCTGCTGTGTTTTATTCTGGGGCATAATTTAGAAAATTTTGTTTTATTTTTAATCTGTTGAAGATTATGGAAGGTTAAAAAGAGAGAGCATAGTGATAAATTGCTGCATGATGTTAGACCCAATTTGAAGAACTCAACTTTGAACCTGGTATTTTTAATTAAGTATTTTAGAGAAACTGACATTGGAGAAATTAGATTACCAGCTTTTTTTTCTTTCCACTGGAATATAGAAGTCAAGGTATTGTTTTATTTATTTATTTATTTTATTTTTATTGATTTCAGAGTGGAAGGGAGAAGGATAGAGAAATAGAAACATCTATGTTGAGAGAGAATCACCAACTGGCTGCCTCCTGTGCGCCCCACACTGGGAATCAAGCCTGCAACCCAGGGATATGCCCTTGGCTGGAATCGAACCTGGGACCCTTCAGTCCACAGGCACTACCCACTGAGCCAAACCAGCTAGGGCTATTTATTTATTTTTAATTTATTGTGAGAGAGAGAGAGAGAGAGAGAGAGAGAGAGAGAGATTGTTCTACCCATTTATGCATACATTGATTGATTCTT
>NW_006290305.1:2469455-2473849 GCF_000327345.1 Myotis davidii | reverse complement strand
GTTTGTTTCCTGAAGTGGGGACATAAAACCATGGAGGTGAAAGGTATGAAGGGATATCGGGGAATAAGAGTGATGCTTTTCTTTTTTGTTTTTTTATATATTTTATTGATTTTTCACAGAGAGGAAGGGAGAGAGATAGAGAGTTAGAAACATCGATCAGCCGCCTTCTGCACATTTCCCACTGAGGATGTGCCCGCAACCCAGGTACATGCCCTTGACCGGAATCGAACCTGGGACCCTTCAGGCCACAGGCCGACGCTCTATCCACCGAGCCAAACCGGTTTCGGCAGGGCTGTTTTTTTTTTAAGGTATTGTTTTAGAACTTCAATTTGCCACAGATTTAGAATAATGAGATTTGTTTGTGAACATCTGGGTATTACAGAGAAATTTACATACCAGTTCTCACACATTAAAGATTCTCTAGAAGAGGCCAGGAAAACATAGTTACATGCTAATTTAAATGTTTTATTTGTGTCATTTCTTGGCATATTCTTTTTTTTTTTTCTGAGACAAATTTCTGTCACCAAGTCACCACAAATAATGAAAATGTAAGACCTGAAAATAATCCTATGCTTCTTTGTACTTTTACGTTAGGAGTTCCTGTTCTGATGTTAATATTTAACGGAAACTCATGGTTGTACCACTATAACCTTTAAGAGAACTTGCAAAACAGATTTTCTTTTAAAAAAATTACTCATTAGGATTTAAGACATGAGGTCTGTGTACTGATGTATCATGCAGTTAGTTGGATTTGCCAAACACACTGATAAAATAAGGTCACTTCATATGTAAAACCGCTTTTGAATAAAAACCTCTCCTGGCAGAGCTCTGTTGCATAAACCAGGGATTCTAGAAGAGATACTTCCAGAGCATAGTGTGCTTCAGAACATTGATTTTGCTGAAACGTTTCAAGATGAGCTACTAGTAACTGAAGGTAAGAATTCCAACGTCTTAAATCTTTTGTGTTATTTGTAGTATTATCTAGATCCAGTGATGTAATAAGGAGGAAGAGTATTAGTTTGATTATGGTGTTAGGCTGAGTTTGACCCACAGTTCTTCTATATTACTTTGGACATATTACATCACTGAGATTCAGTGTTCTCTGTAAAATGAGACTAATAATAGTATCTAACATCTCATCCATGTAGTGTATGTATTAGATGTCATTAATGTACTATTGCACCTATTCTGTGGGTGGACTTTGAAGCAGGAGGAGGAAAGTGGTTATTATTAAACTCAAATTAATTACTATTTAAGATTTAATGATTACAAACTTAGACTCATTTTGAGATTTCTGTGCTTTTGTGCCTACTGTATAATTTTGGATGATGTCATGGCAGCATCCAAAACAAGTGGTGAAGTGACTGTAACTTAGATGTTTAGATCTGTTTGAAATAAACAACTGAAGGATTTAATGGTGTTTATTACTGATACAAAAGATTTGTATTCATATATACAAATTGTGTAAAAATGTACAGATTTTCAGCACAATCCTTTCTAATAAAAGAGTAATATGCAAATTAACCATCATTTCGCGATAAAGATGGCAGTGCCCAGAGCCAATAAGGAGGGAATATGCAAATTGACATGACAAGGCGAGAGGTGGAAGGTGGCTCCGGGCTGGAGCGAAGGCGGAAAGGCAGCTCCGGCCGGAGCGAAGACAGTGCCGGCTGTCAGGGGAAGGAAGGCCTATTCTTGCACGGATCTTGGTGCATTGGGCCTCTAGTGTTGTTTATAATAGCGAGAAGTTAGAAATAACTTAGATGTCCAAGAGTGGTGGATTGTTTAATTATGCAATATAATATTTTGAAACTATTAAAGCAATGATGTGATTCTGTATTAATGACATGGAAAGCTCTTATTGAGAAAATTTATTTTTAAAGTTTGCATAATAAGATCTCATTTTGGCATAAAAATAATTTAGTGTTTTATATAGCTGTGTAGGTAAAATTGCAGGACTATACACACCAAAATATTAACAGTGGTTATGTTCTGGTGGTAGAATTTCAGTTGGTACTATCCTCCTCCATCCCCATTTTTGTTTTTTAAATGATGAACTATATATTGCTTCTGAAATATGAAATGATAAAAGGATACTTATACTTGTGTAGAGGTGATGTACAGTAGTCTGTAATCTTTTCAGTAATTAGGAGTCTAGAACATCTATTCATAGGAAAGCTAGAAGTGGGGGTTAGAAATAATGAAAAGATTAGAAGTGGACCTTGTCAATATTGTGTTAAGGGGGCAGCATATAGAATGAACCTTGGATTTGCAGTTAAAACTCAATTCAAGACCCGTCTCTGTCACTTCAGCTCCCCTAAGCTTCACCTTCCTTACTTCTTCCTCCTAAGAAAGATCCCAATAAGAGAGTTAAACTGAACTGTGCAGTATAGTTGGAACAGGAACATTCATTGCAACAACAGTGAAGACTGAAAGTAGGTAGTATTAAGTGAATCAGAGCTTGGCACAGTTTCATGATTCAGCAACATTTATTTCTTTGATTGAATGGACATGTATTTGAGAGTACAGGGTGCCAGTCTATAGAGGTAAAAGATGCAGTGCGTGGCCTTTGTGGGCTTACAGGCTCGAGGAAAGACAGATGATTAAGATGCAGGGTGAAAGTGCTATGCTAGAGCTGTGTTTGGGAATCTGGGAGAGCACACAGGAAGGGGTACCCCATGTAGAGTGAGGTGACTCTTGAGGAATCTTGAAGAACCAGGGAGAGGGAACCTCATTTACAAAAATTCAACAAATGTGTAATATTAAGAGTTGTGTTTATAAACCCAACCAAGAGATAAGTAACATGCCAAGATCACCCTTCTAAGATGGGGTTGAGTTGGGACTTAGTGGGGGGTCTTTGAAATGCCAGATTCTACCTCAAAGAATACTGGATTTCTTGAGATGGTATATTTATCATCAGGATGAAGAGAGAAAACAATCCACTTTGTTTTGTGTTAGCATAGTAAATCACCTATGAAAGTGCTGTAAGTGAACTTTGTACATGATTATTTTGAATAACATTTGTTTAAGCATATTATTAGAAATATTTATAATCACAATTTTGTAAAATTTATAATTAGTGACATTTTGACAGTTGATTTAAACTTTTATAGTCAGATATATTGGTTACTATAAATTTCAGTTTACACTTACTGTGTTCGTTTAAAAATTTCCATTTAAAAATGTAATTCTTAAAATAGAATTTATATGTAGATTATAAACACGGTATATAAAATTTCTTGTCTGTATAAATTCAGGTGGACTAGTCTAGAGATAATCAATTCCAGCACCATTTTATTAATCTATAATATTTAATGATATTAATATTGCCTGGTTTCTAGATTTGCTTACGTTAAATATTTGCAAGACTGCCACTTATAAATTGTGTGCTCTTGACCTCTTTGTGCTTCAGATTCCTCCTCATCTTTGATGTGGAGATAATGCCTTTCTCAAAGAGTTGTGAAAACCAAGTAGGTTAATATACACAAAAGAGATAGAACAGTGTCTGGTCCACAGTTAGCTTTATATAAATGTTTATGCCACATACATCTTTTAAAATTCTTATTTTAATGGTCACAACAATCCCTTGAGATAGTTTGTTATTCCATATTGTACATGAGGAGACTAAAGCTTAGTCTTAGAGAGGTTAAGTTGCCAAAGATTACAGAGCTAATGATTGGCAAGGCTATAGTTCAAATCCAAGGCCAGAGCCTGTGCTCCTAATCATTGACGCTGAGCTGCCTATATTTCATGCTCATCAATAGTATTAAAAATCAAGTTGTCACCTACTCCCAACCTAACAGAGTAATATTTTGTGGCTAGTAAATATATATATAAATTTACCGGGTGTTTGTAGTGTGGTTATGTGGATTCATATATTTCAAACATTATTTCTATTTCAGTGTATGATCTTCCCCAGCGGCCTAATGATGTTCAGCTCTTTTATGGAAACATGCGTAAAATTATGCTTTCAGTAATTGGAGAATTCAGATATTCCACTTCTAACAGAGAATTTCTTCAGTCTTCTTCCAAAGCTAACCTAGAATTTAAAAGGTAAAACAAACAAAATGTCTGTCACAACAGACTTCAAGATTACTTGATTCATAGTATAGCTGGTCTTTTCCCTGTAGTTCATTTATTAATTTGTTTATTTATCTCAAACGTTTATTTCATCATTGTTTTTTTGGTTTCAGTTGAATAATTTCAAATTTATGGAAAAGTTAAAAAATCGTTCAGGGAATTCCTGTATATTACCTTTGCTGAGATTCCCCAGTTGTTAACATTTAACACATTTACTTTAGTGTTCTTTATGTATACATAACTTTTTTATGAACCATTTAAGGGTAAGTTGCAGGGATGATGACCAAGTAGCCCTAAGTTTTTTTTTTTTTTTT
>NW_006290305.1:2468392-2469435 GCF_000327345.1 Myotis davidii | reverse complement strand
AAATACCTGGAGATGATGAATTATCTTAGTTCCTCATCAGACTTTTAGCACCTACTGATGATTGTTGTCTGAATCACGTATTACTATCTCACTTACCAAATAGTGATTTCCTCATTTCATTTTCCTACATTTATTAGTTGTTTTTTCACTATGAGGAAGAGATTTATTTTTCCCTCTTTAATGTACTTATTCACTAATATTAGGACAGACTCATGGGTTCAGTATTAATCCTTTACTGTCATTATTTGGTCTCTTAATTTGGCTTCTTGATCTTTTTGATGTGCCCACAGCATTCTTTGAGCACTTTCTTATTCGGTGGCACAACAGGGTAGTCTAGGCTCATCTTATGCTTACCCTGTCCAAGCCCTAGAATAGCTGGGACTTCTTCTCTTAGAAGTCTTGGTTCCTTTTAGTAGAGAATGGAATTGAAACCAGAATATGGGTAGTTGGTGTGCTACTGCTTTTCAGATGTCACTATTTCTAGGCCTCCTCAGTAGACAGAGCTAGAAAACAAAAGCATCTACACTAATAAAAGAGAACCATGCAAATTAACCATCACTCTGCTACACCCACAAGCCATGCCCACCAGCCAATGAGAAGCGAGTATGCAAATTAACCCAACTAAGATGACGGTGGCCAAGGAGCTGGAGCAAGCAGGAGGCTTGGGTTGCCACTGGTGATGGAGGAAGCCAAGCTTCCCGCCTGCGCTGGTCGGCCCTGGGCTCCGCTCAAGGCTACAAAGTTTCAATTATAGAAGATCAATAAATCCCAGATACCTGCTTCCAGCCCACCGGGAGGGGGGTAAGAAAAAAGAAAGGAGAGTCTGGGAGCTTGGGTCGCCGGGGGGGCGTGGCCAGCCTGAAAACGGCCATCAGCCCCTCACCCAGGCTGGCCAGGCACCCCAACAGAACCCCACCACCCTGAAGGGGCTGTGGGCAGCCTGAAAACGACCCTCAGCCCCTCACCCAGGCTGGCCACACCCCCATGGGGTGAGGATCCCCACTGGGGGGGTTGACAAGCCTGAAAACAGCCATCAGCCCCTC
>NW_006290305.1:2455877-2468368 GCF_000327345.1 Myotis davidii | reverse complement strand
GTGGTGGCCAGCCTGCAAACAGCCACCAGCCCCTCACCCAGGCTGGCCAGGCACCCCAGTGGGGACCTCCACCCTGAAGGCGGTGTGGCCAGCCTGAAAACAGCCCTCAGCCCCTCATCCAGATTGGCCATACCCACATGGGGTGAGGGTTCCCGCTGGGAGGCTTTGTCAGCCTGCAAACAGCCATTAGCCCCTCACCCAGGCTGGCCAGGTACCCCAGTGGGACCCCCACCCTGATCTGGGACACCCTTCAGGGCAAACCAGCTAGCCCTCACCCATGCACCAGGCCTCTATCCTATATAATAAAAGGATAATCTGCAAATTGACCCTACCAGCAGAAAGACTGGGAATGACTGGTCACTATGACACACACTGACCACCTGGGGGCAGATGTTCAATGCAGGAGCTGCCCCTGGTGGTCAGTGCGCTCCCACATGGGGAGCTCTGCCCAGCCACAAGCCAGGCGGACGGCTGCCAGCACAGCGGTGGTGGCGGAAGCCTCTCCCATCTTCTCAGCAGCACTAAGGATGTCCGACTGCAGCTTAGGCCTGCTCCCTGCTGGCAAGTGGACATCCCCCGAGGGGTCCGAGACTGCGAAAGGGCACAAGCCGGGCTGAGGGACCCCCCCGAGTGTGCACTCGGCCTCTATATATAAATCCACATGTATCCATGTCTGTTAATATGTTAAAACTATGAGTATATACTGATACCTCCAATTCTAATCTAACAAAATACAGTGTATTTCTTTTTTCTTTTCTCTAATTGTATATTTTTTCTCCAACACTGAGAATCCTGGCCCTGTTAGCCTCAATATATTTTCATTTTACTCAATGCTTCTGTTTTTAACCAATCTTCTTATCACATGGGCTGCCTCCTAGGCCCAGTGTGTTTGCCTGAGAGTTCCCTGCAAGTCCCAGTGCCACTAAGTTCACTGCTGACACACGCACTCACCTTCATCACCCAATGCCTCTAGTTCAGCCAGCCTTCTTTCTTTCCCCTATACTTACAATGTTAATTTTCTTCTAAGATACTGAGTCAAAGAACGAATTAAATATAACTACATATATGAAAAATTACCTTGAAAATCACTTATTATCTGGTACTGGTTCTTAGGAAGCTAAAAAGCCAAGAATAAACATTTTTATTTCTTAAAATTATTCCTGACGTTTGGCAGGTGCCTCTGTTTCCCTGGGGCCGTAGAGGCCTGCTTTGAAAAGGGGGGTGAGAGGACAATGGGCAAGGGTAAAGCAAATTTCTCAGTGCTGAGTGTCAACGTAAAGATGTTCCACTGTCGCCCTGGCTGGTTTGGCTCAGTGCATAGCGTGTCAGCCTGGGGACTGAAAGGTCCCGGGTTTGATTCCGGTCAAGGGCACATGCCCGGGTTGTGGGCTCAATCCCCAGTCAGGGGCGTGCAGGAGGCAGCCAGTCAATGATTCTCTCTCGTCATTGATGTTTCTATCTCTCTCTCCCTCTCCTTTCTTCTCTGAAATCAATAAAAATATATTTTTAAAAAGAAAAAAAAGATGTTCCACTGTAGAGTAGGAGAATTTGGCTTCTGCACAGTTGAACTTCAATTAATCCATGTGCTTTTGTGATTACAAAATTTATTTTGAATTACTTTTTTTGTAATCTAAGGCTTATTTGAATACACTGCTTCAACACTTAAAAACTTGTTAAATTTTATTAGCATTTTTTACTGTGGTATTTTTCCCAAAAGACTTTCTTATTTTAAAGTGTTTGGTGTTAGCATCATGAAAACAGAGATACATTAAGAGTTTAATTTTTAGAAAAAAATTCTTAATATTGGTTAATTTTCTAGTAAATCCTTGTAAGAGACCTTAAATGGCATGCAGAAGTCAAAGCAGGAAAGAAATTAAATCACTGAGTAATCTTAGTAAAAACTAGTATAATAGTATTTGACCTCTTCTGTATTTTTTATACATTACTTTAAGTATACACAATATGAAGGATCTTAACTCCCTGAAAAATACACAGTATGTAACGCACTTTCAGTTTTATCTAAATGTTTTGAAATTTATGCAGAATTAATATAGAAACGTGACATGATCTGGCTTTTTATCACTTTTGATTTTTATTTCTTTTTTTTGTAGTGAATCTGACAGTCTTGGGAAACATGGTGGCAATGTTTCTTTGGATGTTTTACCAGTTAAAGGTCCTCAAAGTTCTCCACTTTCACAAGTTGTTCACACACCTCAGGAGAAATCATCCTCTGAAGAAATGTGGACTGTCCACCCTGAACACTTGATTTTGGTAGCCCCTTCTGCGTGTGAGTATGTCAGCGACAACATGACAGGAATGTCCTCTGAAACCCTGCGGTGCTTACTTTGCACCCCTGGCTCATCTAGGATATATACGTGGACTTTATGCACATGTAGCCAGTGGCTTTTATAGGTCTTCCTCTCACCTACTAGAGACCCAGCTCAGACTTGACCACAGCATCATCCTGACAAAGGCCATGGCCCTCAGTCCAAGTTCCCATTTCCCCGTATGGCAGAGCCACTTAGGACCCATCTTCCTTCCACCACATCTTCTGCCCCAAGGAAATCATTTGGCACTTGGCCTCTTCTAGCCTTAACAGTGATATAGTTGGTAAAGTAGGAACAAATCTGGTACCTATGTATGTGCCCAAGATAAGACCAGGTGGTAATAACAATTTCCGGATTTCCTTTTCTCTCTCCCTTCAGTATTTGAACTTTGTTCAGTATCTTTGTCGTTTCCAAGAGTAAACAGATGGCCTTGTTTCAACAGGAATTTGAAATTCCTGTAACTGGGCAATTGAGAAAGCACAATAAGCTGGTTTACTAGTGTACTTATTTAGGATTTATTTTTACTGTTTATTAACTGTGTCTTATTCACTAATGCTAAATGAAAGTAACATTTATTTATCTGATATAATAGGTGACCTGGCAAAAACTGGACGTTTCCAGATTTTAAATAATTCTGTTAGGTTACTGAAATTTGAACTGTACTGGCCGGCACATTGCCTTACGGTCACACCACAACATGGATTTATTGAGCCAGAGTAAGTATGCCGTCTCTTTTCTCTGGGTATGTTATTCATATGCTGGCATGGTAATCTTTTAAGGATCAAATAATACGCTGTTTTAATTTATTAGTAGAATTTTGCCATGTGCTGACTCTGTACAGTGTGCCATGTGTAGTTCTGTGGGACTTACAGTGGGTTCAAGACTCATGCTACTTAGTGCAATAAAGATCATGCCTGTAGCCAAATATGGTATACAGCCTAAAGGTCAAGAAAGACGTGAGAGGTAGGAAAGGAAGACGTGAGAATGTTTCCTGGCATATTACTCTGGCTACAAAATTACAAAGCAACAGATACAGTTAGGGCTATGATGAGGGGTGATGGTTTCTAATGCCTTTCATTACCTTGGATTTCACTCACTTATTCTGCTGGTTTTGTCTGAAGGGCATTTTATAGACAAAGCTTTTTCTGACTTAATATGTCAGACCCACAAACCTACCTTGCCATTTTCTGCAAAGACTATTCTGAGATAGAAGGAAGCATGTATAGAAGTCCTTTGGTTGATCTCTTACCCTTACCCCTGCCCTCCGCTACTTTCCTTCTGGGGATTGATAGCCTGATCGCTGTTTCTCAGTCTTTGAATCTGCCCCTTTTCATCAGTCTATGTTGTTCTCTATAATCCACAAATGAGTGAGATCATGTGGTATTTATCTTTCTCTGACTGGCTTATTTCACTTAGCATAATGCTCTCCAGTTCCATCCACACTGTTGCAAAAGGCAAGAGTTCCTTTTTTTTTTTTTTTTTTTTTACCGCAGAATAGTATTCCATTGTGTAGATGTACCACAGTTTTCTAATCCACTCATCTGCTGATGAACACTTAGGCTGTTTCCAAATCTTACCTATAGAAGGAAGTCTTTGAGGGCCTAATGTTGATAAGCAGCTACCCTCTATTTGCAGCTTAATTATTGATAGGAGAAGCTAAAGCCTATCACAGCTCCGTAGCTTTTTAGGGACCGTGTTTGGGTCAGCACAGAACCTTCACATCTGATAGTTGCTTCATATTTAGCAATAGCAACTTTGCGGAACAACAACATGAAGTTGATTGACTTTGCAAAATGATGGAGTATGCATTTACTTGACTAAGACCTGAGGTGAGGTATGGTCAGGGACACTTCAGAGAAATATTCCTCGGACCAAAGCAGTCAACTAAACATTTACTAATTAATATGACATTAACTAATTTGTCGTATTGGTTTTTTGCTGTAGATATGTTCTTTTCTCTAGATATTTTAATTTTGAATTGCTTTTTAAATGGTATTTCTATGGTATGGTCTGTTTTCATGGGAGTTTGCCTTTAGGTTCAGGGTTTCATGCTACTTAACTTTTTGTGAGTCACAGAGTTGGAGCTGATGCAAAATCAGATGTGCATGGGAGCTCACCTCTGTTATCTGCTCTTTCTAAGCAATAAGGAAATAGTTGGTTATTGATAGGATAGTATTTATAACTCTTGTTCTTGCTATTAAAGTGTAGGATATTCTTGGTTTTCATTATGACATTCTTTTCTTAAGGAGTAAGCTACAGATTCTTGTGAGCCCTAATTCCTCCTCATCCACAAAACAATCAATGTTCCCATGGAGTGGTTTGATCTATATTCACTGTGACAATGGACAGAAGGTACTTGTTAACGTTTTTTTGTTGTTTTTTTGAGCAACATTTCTCTTAACTTGGGTTGTATCTTAAGTGTTGTAATTCTTATTAGCACTTATATTTCAGAAGTAATATGAAGGTGTCTGCTCTTTCAGCCCAACTAGATTTATTCAAATAGAATGTTTAGTGCAGAGATTTTCCATTAGTGATCAGAATGATTTCCCTGGGTGGGGCAGGAATGGAGAGTGGGGCCTAGAAGCCATTATTAGTTTATAAAATTTGCTTTGAAAAACGGGGAGTTCAGGGACAGGGGATAAAGTCAAAGATTTATTTTGATCTGAATAAATTTTAATTTATAAATTCATCAAGTATTTCGTATGGTACTACTTTTCTCTACCATGACTTAAAAATAAGAGTTGTTTCTTTAAAAGTTGCAGCTATCGCCCTGGCCAGTTTGGCTCAGTGGATATAGTGTCGGCCTATGGACTCAAGGGTCCCAGGTTCGATTCCAGTCAAGGGCATGTACCTTGTTGCGGGCACATCCCAGTGAGGAGTGTGCAGGACGCAGCTGATCGATGTTTCTCTCTCATCGATGTTTCTAACTCTCTATCCCTCTCCCTTCCTCTGTGTAAAAATTCAATAATATATATATATTTTTGAAAAGTTGCAGCTACATTTGTGTCTTATTCCTTTATTTGGCTCATTTCAGAAAATTGTGAAAGTTCAAATTCGAGAAGACCTGGCTCAAGCAGAACTTCTCACTCGTTTGGCCTCCAACCCATTGGGAACCCCTTTTCCAGTTACTGAGCCTTTAACTAGACATCTTGTAAAACCAATGACAAAGCCACGTTCCACAAAAGTTGAGATAAGAAATAAGACTGTTACTTTTCCTACAACAGAACCTGGTGAAACTTCAGGTATGGTATCACAAGATTATTTAATTCAAATGTCTACTGACATATTGAGTGCGTGTAGTACTCTTAGTTAACCATATGTTAGTGATAGGTACAAAATTTTACCCCCTTCAGGACAAAATCACGTAATTATTGGAAATCATTTCAATGATGAGATGGATTTGGAGGAGCTTAAAAATCGTAACTATAAGGCATTTAATAAATCTGTGTATTCCAAGAGTCTTACACTGCTGGAGAAAACTACATGCTGACTTTATTTGATTTTATATGGTCAGAACCATTCTTTTCCAATTCTCACTAGATTTTTTACTAGAATCCTATATAGTAAAAGCCTGATACGCTAATTGTCCAGTTGTCTGTTCAACCAATCAATAATATGCTAATGATATGCTAAGGCCGCCCAACTGCTCTCTATGACGTGCACTGATCACCAGAGGACAGACGCTCTGACTGGTAGGATAGCTTGCTGCTGGCATCTGGCCGATCGCGACTGAGTGAGAAAGGCTGGACACGCCCTGGAGCCATCCTGTGGTCCCTCCCCAGCTGGCCAACCTCCTGCTTCCCTCCCCAACCCCGATTGTGCACTGGTGGGGTCCCTCAGCCTGGCCTGTGCCCTCTCACAGTCCGGGACCCCTTGGGGGATGTCGGATAGCTGGTTTCAGCCCAATCCCACAGGCCAGGCCAAGGGACCCCAATGGTGCACAAATTCGTGCACTGGGTCTCTAGTTGCAAATAAGTTATCTGAAGAAGAGAGGAAAGTGGGTAGAGCCTTGCTCTGTCACTGATGTCACTTTGAGAGTTAGTGTGTGTGTGTGTCTGTGCCTCTCTCTCTCTTTCTTTCTCTCTTCAGTTTGAAGGACTAGGATTATACGTGGGACCTATTAGAAAGAATTTGGGACCATCTGTCACTTAGCTCCTGGTCTCTTTCATTGATTTTGTCTTCCACTTAAGCTCAGTTTCCTACTTTCAGTCCCCTCTTAGATTTTGCCATATTTTCTCTCTCAGTTTCAAGCTTGTCACTTCCTGAACATCACACTCCTGTCTTTCCAGCTCACTTACTCTAGGAATTACAGCAGTTCTTTGACCTCATTCAGACCTCCAGGCTACTGATCCTACTGCCTTTCCACCCTCCATCACCCTACTCACATCCCGCTTCTCTGATAACCCTCCTGAATTCTGTGGTCTATCATTGTAATTACTGCTTCACATTCTTAACTTCCTTGTGCCCCTCTCCCCCCACATTCCTGTCTGGCAAAATCCTAACCCATGTTAAAACCGATTGTTTACCTACTCCATGTTCATACCTTAGCAGCAGAACATTGCTGGAGAAAATGACATGCTGACTGATTCATGAGCTCAACTCTCAGATCAACAACACTAGGCTCTTTCCCAGCCCTCCTTAGTATGTGTCCTTCACATCTCTAACAGTATTTAACAGCTCCTTTCTTTTTTTAAAAAAATATTTTTATTGATTTCAGAGATGAAGGGAGAGAGAGAGATAGAAACATCAGTGATGAGAGAATCATTGATCGGCTGCCTCTTGCACGTCCCACAGTGGGGACTGAGCCTGTAACCCAGGCATGCGCCCCACTGGGAATCAAACCTTGACCTCCTGGTTCATAAGTTGACCCTCAACCACTGAGCCACGCCAGCCGGGCAACAGCTCCTTTCTTAAAGTCCTACTCCCGCTATCCTCCCCTATTCCTGCTCTCACTCTTTCTAACTCTTGACTTTGCCTCACAGATCATTGAAAATATAGAAGCCATGAAGCTAAATGAAAGGCTTCTGTTTCCATCACAGATGAACCCTTTTGCTTGAAATCTAGGTCCATATCTGTTCTTGCCTCCTCAGGGACTTCCTTCAGCTCCATCTCTCTCCTGTGTCATCAGTTTTCTCATCTTTGCTGATAGATTTCCACTAGCACACAATGCGCTCTACTTGCACCTATTTAAGAAGTGCCCTCTGCAGCCTTGTGCAGCTGCCTGCTTCCTCAGCACCCTTTCCTAGAGGAATGATGATGTTCCCGCCTTCACTTCCTCAGGTGGTTTAGATGCGCTACCATCATGCCCTGAACCCACTCCTATCCAGGTCAAATCCAGGGTCTCTGCATGTGACTGTTAATTTGACCTCTCAGTACTGTCAACCTCTCTTTCCTCCGTGGAATACTTCCTCCTTGGAAGCTCTCTTGGTTTGTCCCTGCCTCGCACACACTTTCTCAGGTTCCACTGCTGACAACTCTTCCTGGACCTGCCTGTGCCCCCTTTCTTCTCCGCTCTCCCTGGGCCCCAGGTGTACATACCAGGCACCTGCTCAGCTTCTGCATGTGGGTCACAAAAACAGCTCTTATTTCACCCACGAAACCTGCTTCTGCTTCAGCCTCACCCTGCTTCTGCTTCATCATCAGTAATGGCACCACTCTTTGCTCATTTTGCTGAGCCAGATTCCTGGAAGTTGTTTTCTTTTCTTTTTAAATATATTTTTATTGATTTTAGAGAGAAAGGGAGAGAGGATAGAAATATCAATGATGAGTCCTGACCAGTTTGGCTCAGTGGATAGAGCGTCGGCCTGCGGACTGAGGGGTCCCGGGTTTGGTTCCGGTCAAGGGCATGTATCTTGGTTGCGGGTACATCCCCGGTGGGAGGTGTGCAGGAGGCAGCTGATTGATGTTTCTCTCTCATCAATGTTTCAAACTCTATCTCTCCCTCTTTGTAAAAAATCAATAAAATATATTTTTTAAAAAAGAAATATCAATGATGAGAGAGAATTATTGATTGGCTGTCTCCTGCATGCCCCACACTGGGAATTGAGCCCACAACCGGGCATGTGCCCTGACCGGGAATTGAACCGTGACCTCCTGATTGATTGGTTGATGCTCAATCACTGAGCCATGCCGGCCGGGTGGAAGCTGCTATCCTTTCCTTTCCTTCCCTCCCTCCTATCCAGTCCATGAGCTAGTCCTTTACAGTCTGTCTTCAAAATAAATCCCATATCTGTTCACTGCTTTTCCTCTCGTTGCTGCAGTTCAAGTTACTCATGCATCATCTCGACCGCATGCTGCAGTGACAGCTGACCAGGGCTCCTTCTTTCACTCTGACTCTTGCCGTCTCTCCTCCACTGCAGCCAGTCATTTCTTAATCATGGAAATAACTTTATTGCTCTCTTGCTTAAAATTAAGCTGTTCAGTAGCTTGGCATTGCACTTTGATTAAATCCAAGTTAAGATACTGTCAAACATGATTTTGTTAGAAAGTACTGCAGTTCCTGTAGGGCTTCTCTAGGGATCTAATGATTATATTTTTCTCTGTGATGAGGCAGTCATAGTAATTATCACAATAATCTGCTTATTTACTTACCTCTCCAAAAGACTGAGTTGTTGTACATGTGTTCCTTTTAGAAAATTATTTGGAACTTCAGAATCATGGTAACACAGAAGTAAAGTGGTATCTGTCATCTTTAGCTCCACCTTATGTCAAGGTCAGTAATCATTGCTGCTGTTACACTTGTCTTACTGTTTGAACTTTAGGGAGGGTGTTTCAAAGGTTGAATGATGAATATAGGTTGAGATTATTGGCTTTCTGTTCCTAATTCATTTACTTGATTTTCTCTACAGGTTGGGCTAATACCTGCCCCTGTCTTTTTTGCAAGGTGGTTTTGAGAATCAAATTAGAGAATGTATGTGAAAAATGTACTTGCTCCATTTAATGCTATCTCCTACAGCTCTGATTTTTATCTGAAATAACTTTAGTATGAAAATAAGAAAAATTTTGTCATAGAATGGAACAGAGTGTGTGTGCTCGTGCACGCACACTTTTCTCTCCCAAGTTCTGCGTACCATTGTGTGTTTGCCACCAGTGGGAGCTAGTGCAGGAGGCAGAATTTAATGGTCTTTGCCACTGAGTGTTAGCCTACTGTATACTGCAAGTGATCTCTGCCAGTGGGCCATGCTGGAATTGAGTGTTGTCGTGTGTGTTGTTTAGAACACCGTGGCCTTTCTTACATTTTTTTTCATGTGCTTGTTTAAATGATTACTTTGTAGGCAGTCGATGAAAGCGGAGATGTTTTTAGAGCTACTTATGCAGCATTCAGATGTTCTCCTATTTCGGGAATAATGGAAAGCCATGGCACCCAAAAGGTGAGTGTTGACATGGTTTTACAGCCAGCTAGGTGTGGCCAGGAGTGTCTCCTGTGTTTCCAGCAGAGCCGTTGGCTTCACCTAGACCAGTGCTGCTCACAGCCAGGCCGCCACAGGAGGAGAGGCTTACACAAGTTAGTGGATTGCTTCCTGCAGCAGCAAGTCTTGCTCCCTAACAGCAAAACAAATGCCACGCTTGGTCGTGGGATTGATGTACATTCTGATATAAACACTTCATATGGCTGCAGGCTGCTAGTACTTAGAACCTACTTCAAGTAGCGCTAATCTAGACAATAGCTTCATGGTGATGGCTACACAGTTCTGGAGATACACTTAAAACCTGTTGAAACCGGAGAATTGTATGGTATGTGGATTTGTATCTCAGTAAAACTGTAAAAAAAGAAAAATGAGGGTACAGAATTAGATTGTCTCCCAGGAATTTTTCACACAATACTTAACATAGAAATGTAACCTCCGTGATTTTTGTTGTGTTCATACTGTATATCCTGGCCCAGAGCAACACATATCATCTTGTCAGATCACATTTGTCAATGAATTTTAGGTCTGGCTTCTTAATTTAAGGTGGGGCCAGGGGAACAAGGCACATCATTCTGGGACCGTTTATGGAAGCATTACCAAATAGCACAATTATTGTTGTATATAATAGTGTTCCAGAAGAGGGAAATATTAGTTACAACCTAATTCTTAAAAGATGCACACAGTAATTTTTTGAAGCATCAGACAATTTTTTGAGCTAATGAATGTTAAAGTGCCTGTTATGTTCCCACTGTGTGACATGCAATAATATTAGGTTTTCTCTCTCTATTTTTTTAGTGTTGGAAGGAGGTGTAAGTAGGATTTGTCTAATTCATGGTACTGCCCCCCTGTAGTTCCTGATAGTTTGTATATTTTCATCATTTAGGACATGGTTGTCTTCTTTCTTAATCTTCTAAATGTCCAAAGCATCTTTAACAGTATAACTCACTAATCTTGACCTCATTTCGATCAGTATCTGCCTTTGCCTCCATGCTCTCAGGCTTGCTGGCCGCATTGTCACTTATGTTCTATAGTGACAGAAATTAGGTCACGTAAGTGTTTTAATGTTAAGTTCAGACTCAAATACTGATTCATTGTCACCCTGACTAGTAGTCAGTATTTTTCACACTGAATTCTTTGATAAAGTTTGTTGTTAATGCTGGTAAACTTTATCAAACACCATTTTAAAATATTACAACTTTCTCAGTATTGAGCTTTTTACAGATTGTATGCATACAGTTTGTATCTATAACTTTGAGTTCTACGGTCAGTGTAAATGGTCAGTGGATATTCTGAAGTTAATCATAAGAAAAGCTGCTAGTATGTAGCATAGTGGTGCTTGTCTTTTCTACCTCCTGTCATGCACCTACCTTTCCTTTGCATTTTCTGTGTCCTTTCATTCCTCTCCAGTCAGTGACTGTGTGCTGGGCTTAGCCCTTTACCACTAGGCCAGCAGCGGGTATAAGCATTGCAGTGAACACAGTGTGTGTCTGGAATTAGATGTACATCTCTAAAATTTTTTCTCTTTAAAAGGTATTTATCGATCACATACAAAATAAAGGAAACCTTATATAGCATAAGCATACACTGTGTGCAGCATTAATGACCAGGGCCTGGCCATGCTTAGTGGTATGGTAGACAATAATTTAGCAATAAATACTGCACAGGGTAGGGTGGACACCAAGGCCGGCCCCAGCAAGATCCCTCCCCACTTGTACCTCCAACAACCCCCACCTAAGGAGACCCCCGGGCATCTCCAGCTCCCCCTGGTTTCAGCATTAGGCAGGGCAGGCAGGGTCTGCTCAACTCTGCTTGGACACACTGGGCAGCCCTTGTCCTGCTGCCCTAATGTGCCAGGAGAAGGCTTTCTGTATCCACTTGCATTTAGTTCAAGGCTTTGGGACTAGCAGATTGAGGGCCTGGGAAAAAGGGAGGGGCACAATGTTACTGACAGGGTCACTCCTCATAGTTCATTAGGGACACCCATGTACCAAGGCTGCTGTCCCAGAATGGGTGGAAATGTATGCAGGTGGCCCAATAGGTACAGCACATGCTCAGGACTCACATAGAATTTTTGATGACTTTTTTTTAATTAAGAAAATTTACATTTTTAGGAATATGTTACATAAAACCTTAAAGAAAAATATATTTTGGATCTGGTACAGTAACAAGCCTACTAAAAGCACAATTGTTCAAATTCTTTTTTAATTAGGGGAAAAACTAGCCAATGTAAGTTTTTTCCCTTTAATTTTTCATGCCAACACTTTGAGTTGGTAATTTAACTACATGTGTGTAAGGTTCAGTGTCTAAACTTCTCTCCTGGATGTATTGTTTTATAGGTCTCCGTTACATTTTTGCCTAGAGATAAAGGGGATTATGCCCAGTTTTGGGATGTTGAATGTCACCCCCTGACAGAGCCTCATATGAAACATACCTTGAGATTTCAACTTTCTGGACAAGTGAGTATTACACTAAATTTAATTAAATTATTGTGTGTGTATATTGAAAATATAAGTGAAACTGACATGAAAAACTGGCCTGAAAATGCAGAATATTTTCCTGATATTATTCTAATTTCATTAATTCTGCTGTATAGCCTTATCTTAATTTTTTCATTTATCTTTTTTAATTAATACATCTTTATTGTTCAGATTATTACAGTTGTTCCTCTTTTTTCCCCCATAGTTCCCCTTGGTTCCCACCCCACCCCATGCCCTTACCTTACCCCCGGCCACTGTCCTCAGGTGTAAGATTTTTA
>NW_006290305.1:2441406-2455802 GCF_000327345.1 Myotis davidii | reverse complement strand
TGTTGTCCTCTTTGAATTCCTCTTGTTTAGGGTTCTCTTCGCTTCCTGGACTTGTAAGTCTATTTCTTTCATCAGGTAGGGTAAGTTTTCTGTCATGATTTCTTCTAATATGCTTTCAGTATCTTGCTCTCTCTCTTCTTCTGGCACCCCGATAATTCGGGTGTTGGTACATTTGAAGTTGTCCCAGAGGCTCTTTACACTATCTTCCTATTTTTGGATTCTTTTTCGTTTTGCTTTCCCAGATGGGTGTTTTTTGCTTCTTCATATTTCAAATCTTTGACTTGATTCTTGGGATCCTCTAGTCTGCTGTTGGATCTCTGTACATTATTTTTACTTTCAATCAGTGTATGTTTAATTTCTGACTGGTCCTTTTTCATTTTTTTTTTTGGCATTCTCATTAAGATCCTTGGTCTCACTAAATTCCTCGGAGGTTTGTAGAAGGTTCTTGAGTAACCTTATAACTGTGTCTTATAGTTGTAGTTTCAATGTTGTTGTGGGGGCAACACGCACAGGTTTATACCTTATGCTGCCATCTTGGTTCCCAATCCTGTTCTCTCATTTATCTTTATTGATTGTCATGTTTGAAGTCTGGGTTTGACTTTATGAAATCTCTAACTTGATTAGATAAGAGTGTGTGTGTGTGTGTGTGTGTGTGTGTGTGTGTGTGTGTGTGTAAGAATCTGAGCAGTGAAAGTAAAGTATAGGGTTTTTGATTTAGGTACTTTAAAAATCTTAAGTCTCCTTTTTAAAAATTGTGAAGGAAATAGTAGAATTAAAAAACATAAATGTCCTTATATTTTCCTAGACTATTATTTTTTTCTCCCAACCCTGTGCTTTATTTTCATACAGAGTGTCAAAGCAGAAAATGAGCCTGAAAATTCATGGGTTTCTACAAATACTCTTATTAAAATAGATAATGTAGTTAAGCCCCGAAGACAAGCTGTGTCAGAAGCTCCTGCTCCCATACCTGGGTATGTTGTTTTGTCATTCTTCCAAGTGTTCCCCGGTACTCTATAGAGGTGTCATTAGACCCAGTAAAATGCTCAGTGACTTCACCTATGAGCTTACATGTGTTACTACCATTCCAATGGCGATAGAGACTATTTTTTGTCCAGTGGAAAGTTCTTTTGTGTCCCTTTGCAGTTAACTTCCACCCTCACCCCAAGCTTTGTCCTGTTCTAATCTATTGCCATAGGTTAGTTGGTTGAATTTCATATACATATGCACTCTTTATCTGGCTTCTTTCACTTAACATACATTTTTGGGGGATTCGTTCGTGTTGTTGTGTATATCTGTAGTTTGGTCCTTTTTGTTTAATATTCCATTGTATGAACATGTCATAATTTATTTATTCATTTTCCTGTTGACATTTGGGTGGCTCCTAATTTGAGGCCATTATGAATGAAGGTGCTGTGAACATCATTGTATGTGTCTTTTGTGGACATATTTTTTCATTTTGGTGGAGGTAAAAGTATCTAAGAATAGAATTGCTGGGTCATATGATAAACATATATTTAACATTAAAATAAACTGCCAAATAGTTTTCCTAAAGTGGTTGTACCATTTTACATTCCAAAAGAGATTTTAAAGAATCTATGAAAGTAGATTCTTAAAAACTTTTAAGGATGTATATTTTATACCAGCAGCTTACACAACTTGAATGATAATATTTAAGTATTTTACCTAATGAAAATGTTTCTAATAATTCTTAATTAATATTTAGGTCTAAGTTAGTTCTGCAGGAAGATGCTTGTAAGAATATGATAAACACCTGCTAAATTTACTATAAATGTGGCTGTTTATTTCTAGTAGGAGTAAGTAATGCAATTTGTAAGAAATTAGAAACCTTGAAAGAATGTGTTCTTATCACAGTCTCTGCTGTTTACTCATTCGCTCATCTCACGCTTATTGACTGGGTGCTCACTGCATTCTGGGTGGTGGAGATAAGACAGTGAGCAGAACTACCCTTGCCTCCACAGACTTCACCTTCTGGAGGAGGAGCCACATCACAAATAATCACACTTAACAGGCTTGATTACAACCTGTGGAAAGGACTGGGAGGAAATAAATGGGAAACACGGGGACATATATCTGAGAAGAACCTCCCTAAAATGGGACCTTTACGTTGAGAATGAGTGGAAGTGTCCTGGGTGAAGAGGACTGTGTAAATGACCAGGTGGCGAGATTGTTGGCCCTGGAGGAACTGAAAGCAGCCCGCAGGCCTAGAGCACAGAAGAGGGGGTGCGCTATGAGCTGAGGCTCCAGAGGGAGGTGGGCAGAGTGCATGCAGGCCACACACGGCCTCGTGTGTCTGGTGTTTATCTGGAATGCTGCTAGAAACCATTGAATGACATGGTGAGATTCAACTACTTACAGAAAAATACTTTTGGCTGTAGTATGGACTACTTTGAAGGGGGAAAGAATACAAGCAGTGAAACAAGTCAGGGGGTATTCTTACACAGTCCAGGGCTCAGATAGTGTCAAGAAAAACGATGAGATATGGACACTTTTTAAGTATATAGGAAGGAAGTTTGAAGGACTCAGTGATGGATTAGACAAAGTCATGAGAAGAAAGGGGGTCAAGGTCAGCTCCCAGATACCGTTCCCTAGCAGAAAATACCTGGAGGATTAAATTTGAGGAGAAAGGGCACAAGTTTATTCTGTATTTATGGAGTCTTCCTATATAATAAAAGGCTAATATACAAATTGTCCCCTCGACTGGGAGTTCCTGACCACGAGTTCAACCAGGAGTTTGACCAGAGGGTGGGGCCGGCCGGCCAACTGCCCGCGGCCCCTCCCCGAGGCCAGCCTGGCCTATTGGCCCTATTGGGGCGGGCAGGCTGGCTGGACCCACCCATGCACGAATTTGTGCACCAGGCCTCTAGTAATAAGATAATTATGAGGTGATTGGATATGCTGCCCAGAGATTCCATCTGAGCTGAGAACCAGATCCAGGAGTCACATAGCTATGAGGTCACTGGATCGCCTGAGATGGGATTGCCTAGTGAGAGTCCATGGGAGCAGTTCGGGATGTTCATGGCCATGCCTTGTGGCATTAGAGGGGAGGGAGTAGAGATGAGCTTGCACAGACTAACCAGCGGCCAGAGAAGTGAAAGTCAGTAGCGTGGAATCTGGAAGCCAAAGCAAGAGGAAGTCATTACCATCAGATGTTGCCGAGAGGCCAGAGCTTGTGTCGCACTTAGTCTGTGTTCTTGTAAAAATAAAGATTGTCAGTGGACTACACTGTGAGAAGTCAGTGAAATAGACCAGGGCCACCTTTTAGAAGCTGGGTTTGAGCTAAGTGGAGAGCAAGACTTTAGTGAGAAAGAGGGTTAGAGGTGGTGCTGCCATCCTGTGTTTAATAGCAACTAATCCCAGTAGCTCTGTAACAGTGCGTGCTGTCAGCATTTTATCTTTACACAACTTAGTTCAATGGCCATTACAAAACTACTTTCTAAGTGCGTTGTAGGGGAAAACACAAATTAAAGCACTACTCCATGATTTAGTATGTCTAAATTGTTTAAATAACTTGATTTTAAATTGGTGACTTTTAAACCTATTTCTAAAGCAGACACCTTGACTTGACTTACCGTGGAGTTTATGCCCCAGAAGATGTGTATCAGTTTCTACCGACTAGAGTGGGGGAATCAAGGTCTTTAAAAGTCAACTTGCGAAATAATTCTTTTATTACACACGCGGTAAGTTGGAAATACTATTGTGGGTTTTAGAAAAAGAAATTATCCAATTATTTGATAAACATTTTCCTGATAATGAAAAGTTTATGTTTTAGATTATAGCTAAGTTGTAATAATGAGTTAATTTTTTAAAAAATATATATTTTATTGATTCTTTTACAGAGAGGAAGGGAGAGGGACAGAGAGATTGAAACATTAACCAGCTGCCTCCTGCACACTCCCCACTGGGGATGTGCCCACAACCAAGGCACATGCCCCTGACTGGAATCGAACCTGCGACCTCTCAGTCTGCAGGCCGACGCTTCATCCACTGAGCCACACCGGCCAGGGCTAATGAGTTAATTTTTAAAATGCCTTAATACCATATTTATAAAGAAACTCATAGGAAGTTCATGACCCTTTATCAGATAAAGTTTATCTGAAAATTAAAAAATTAGCACTTGCTTTCATATTTCTAAAAAACTTTTTCTTTTCGTCCTGTACCATCATAACAACATACTTCTGGATAACACTAGACTAAATACATATTAAAATTCCCCTTTATGCGTTTTTCTTTTTCTTTTTTTGGTTAATCCCCACCCAAGGATTTTTTTCTCATTGATTTTCAGAGAGAGTAGAAAGGAGAAAAAGAGAGAGAAACATTGTTGTGAGAGAGACACATGGATTGGTTGCCACCCACACACATCTCTTCCCGGGCCAGGGATCAAACCTGCAACCGGGTGCATGCCCTTGACCGGGAATCGAATCCGTGACCCTTCAGTGTGCAGGCAGTGCTCTAACCGCTTAACACACTGGCCAGGACTCTATTTATGTGTTTTTACGAGCATTTATTGTCTTAATTTTGTGGCTCCACTTAAATTTGCAAATGTAAATTTATGTTCAAATATCTAACTTGCATAACTTCATAAAGTATTTCATATTAAATTGCAGCTGAAGTTTTTAAGTCCCAGAGAGCCTTTCTACGTCAAGCACTCAAAATATTCTTTGAGGTGAGTTTATCATAAGTCAAACTGTTCTTACCTGGTGCAGGAATTTGTTGTCAGGACATCAAGATTTCTCATGGGAGTGAGGACTTGTGAGGCCTCCCTCTCTGGCAGCCCCTCATCTTCATCCCCAGCACCAGCGAGCAGTGAACACAGGGATCTTCTTCAATAAGAAAGGGGATGAGCTGAAGGGAAAGCACTTCATGGCTGACTCCTGGTGTGCTTCACCGTGTGGCTACCCAGACTTCACCTTGTGTCTTGGACTTAACATATGATTCCTTTTACCCGGTGTTGTGCCAGCCACTTACATACATACAACCTTAATTATCTTGTGAGTAACTTTAGAATGATTCCTGCTTCAAATATTATTTTTACTGTGCTGAGAATCAGCAATTTAAATTTTCACTAATTTGGACAAAATTAGTATTCCAGATTAATTGGGAAAACTTTCATTATGGTATTTTTCAGTTGTCATTCTTCAAATACCCTATATTATTCTCAAATCAGGGCCTCATTTCCTAATTGTCATTGCTAATTTTCTTTTTCTCCATTTAAGTTGAAATCTCAAACTTGTTTGTCCCTGTTATTTAAGTTCTGTTGGACTTACCACTGAAGAGTAATTTTATCTTCATCTTTAATTATTATAAGGTCTTTCATTTTAGCATTAGGAGACTATTTAAAAAACATGTTTTGTTCTAAGAGAACTCGAACCACTCAGCAAACGTTCTGGACTGTCTTTACTGAGTCCCTGAGACAGCAGAGCTGTACTCGGAGCTTACACATAGAGCTAGGAACTGCAAAGGGGTTGAACTTGTTGACGTACCATTCCAGTGCTAGAAAATTTTAAGCTGTCATACATTAGAACACTGCTTTTCAGTGCAGCCCTAGCTGCGTAGTCATGTTAATAGCATCTAAAAGAACTTAGAAACATGGGAAAATATTTTTAATTTGAGTAAAATTGGAATAATTTACATATAATAGCATTGGAAATAGTATCATAACTTACATTTTGTTTGCTTTGAACATGTACTCTTTGAACATATTACTTTAGAATATTTCTAAATGTTTATGCTTTGAAGATAAATAAGGTACTTTTATACTTTATTAGTGACAGCTCATTATTCTGAACACGAGTTTCCAGAAAATTTTCATCCATATTAACTGTCATTATGGAACTTAGGATAAATATGTAATGTCACAGATTCAAGCATCAACTCTCATAGCAGCAGCTCAGTATAACTTTGATAAGAATGAGAAAAACTTGTGGCCCTAGCCGGTTTGGCTCAGTGGATAGAATGTCGGCCTGCAGACTGAAGGGTCCCAGGTTTGATTCCAGTCAAGGGCACATGCCCGTGTTGAGGGCTCAATCCCCAGTAGGGGGCGAGCAGGAGGCAGCTGATCAATGAGTCTCATCAGTGATGTTTCTATCTTTCTCTTCCTTTCCCTTCCTCTATGAAATCAATAAACATATATTTTTATTTTTAAAATATATTTTATTGATTTTTTACAGAGAGGAAGGGAGAGAGATAGAGAGCCAGAAACACCGATGAGAGAGAAACATCGATCAGCTGCCTCCTGCACATCTCCTACTGGGGTTGTGCCTGCAACCAAGGTACATGCCCCTGACCGGAATCGAACCAGGGACCCTTCAGTCCGCAGGCCGACGCTCTATCCACTGAGCCAAACTGGCTAGGGCTAAAAATATGTTTTTAAAAAATCCCACAGACCTGTGTGTAAAGCACTAACTATGATCTGTTTAACCAAATGAGTAAACTGTAGCTTGTAGGGTGTTCTCATCCTTTCTTAGGTAAGGATAAGTACCTGCTTTTGCAGATGCAATAGGAAGCTCCATACACAATGGTCAGAACTTTGATTTCCTCTTTCCTACTTTTATTAGCCAGGAATACATATGCAGTACTTTTTGAATTAGATCTTAGATTTCTCTCTTTGTGCCAGTTTTGTATTAAATAATAACATCAGAGAAATGAGAAATACATTTAGGTTGAATGTAACTGGACTAGGTTCTCTGCCAGGCATTGTGCAAGTGATCTGTTTGTTGCCGCGGCATCAGCTGCTGACATTTTCCTTTCTCTCTGCAGAGCCCAGCATTACATCAACATGCCCGTGCAGTTCAAACCAAAGGCCGCAGGCACATTTGAAGCTTTGCTTGTTGTTCAGACTGATGAAGGCAAGAGTGTAGCTATTCGACTAATTGGTGAAGCTCTTGAAAAAATGAACTAGAACACATATTGTGTACAGTAAATGTCCTAAGTTATATTTTGGTAACTTCATTTTTCTACACTACAATTATGCTTCTGTATATATTTTGTATGATAAATTCGATGTATAAAAAATATTTGATGTATAAACAGTAGATTTTTTGTTGTTTTGAGAAGCTAATACTGAAGATGTAACTAAAATATCATGTATTCTAGCCTATATAGTATTGTAGCTAATTTTTGATGGGAGAAGAGAATTCTATTTTTTAATTGATTATGATATTCTGAATAAAGATGGTATATATTTTATTGTGCTATATCTAGAAATAAAGTTAATTTTCACTGAACTTGTCTTTTTTTATATGATGTCATATAGAAATCAGAATATCGCTTCATTCTAATTACTTCCAAGCTCCTGGGTTGATTCTGTGATTTTTCTCTTCCATTGCATAGTTTCCTTTCCCCTAACAAATTCCTTCCCTTTTCCTCCTGCCCCGTAAGCTAATTTCCCAGAGTAAAGAAGGAAGCTTACTTTTAATGAAATTGTTTTCCTCCATTGGAAAAAGTCTTCATATTTTATGCAAATACATTGGAGAGGTTGATGTATTTTAAGATAGCATTTATTGTAAGTAAAGCCAGACAGGACAACTGCTCCAGAACCGTGTAGCAGGGCCCTCTGCAGACACTTACCCTGAGATCAGGGCAGTGAGACACTGAGCAGTCAGAAAAATGCTTCCGATGTGACGTGAGCCGCGGCAAGGAGGGAGGCGGAGAAGGTGACATGGGTACCTGGTTTCACCCAGGAGGAACATGCTGCTTGACTGCTTCTCAACCATTACCAGTAAGTCTCCTGATAAAAATTTCTGAGCCTCAGCGAACAGCCTCTCCTTAGGAGCAACAGAATCCCAGCCTGTGAGCATTTGTGGGGTGGGTGGGGTGACCACTGTGGGATGTTACTGATGGAGCAGCAAGAGCGCAGAACAGGTGAAAAGCTGCCTAGGTGAACTGAACCCAGGAGCAGTTTAGAACCAATGGCTGTGAGCCTGAGATAGAAAAACCAATTCCTTCTTTTCACCTCATTTTTTTCTCGTGCTTAGAAACACAATTTGTGAAAACAGTTTTCACAAGTGAAGTACTTACTGGTTTCACTGATACTGTCCTCCAATTTTAGGTGTTGTTCATCAATTGTGAGATCCCTTCATGTTTGAATGTGCATTTATTTGATAAGTCACCCTCAAAAATTTTAAAACTGGCATTACTTTTAAAAAATGTAATGTTTTGCCTAGCTGGTGTGGTTCAGTGGATGAGCATCAACCTATGAACCAGGAGGTCACGGTTTGATTCCTGGTCTGGGCACATACCCGGGTTGTGGGCTCGATCCTCAGTGGGAGGCATGCAGAGGTAGTTGATCAATGATTCTCATCGTTGATGTTTCTCTCTCCCTCTCCCTTATTCTCTGAACTCAATAAAAATATATTTTAAAAAATGAAAATGTAATGTTTCCATTTCTATGTAACCATCATTTTGCCTTTTAGGTGATACTCAGGAGGTTGTGAAAAAGAAGGGTTAAACAAGCAAAGACTTGAAATGTGACTCCTTTCATAGATGATGTACTTTTATGGATATGCATTTCTTTCTACGCCTTCCTGTTTCAGAAACATGATGCTCAGAGTTTTCAGAGTAATTGGATGTGAACCAAAGATTCGTTACAATCGGTCATCGCTGCTAACGCAACCAGACCATTGGCTGTAATCGAATGTGTAAGAGCATCTCATAGGCAAGGCAACAGAATAAGCTTTCCTTTCGTTAGCTTCTCACCTAGAAGCCGCTTTCTCTTCCTTTCCATCCGTTTCCAACTGTGGACGTTTCCACTTGGTTATCGAGTAGGCATCTCACACTTTGTGTTCCCTCGCTGCCTCAAACATGTTCTCTAACTTCCCTTATCTCAGTAGATGTCACCCTATCCGTCTAATTATTCAGCTAAAACCCTAGGTTTTGTGTCTTTTACCCTCATAATAAAACTGATAAATGTTTATTGAGTGCTTCCTATGTAATAAGTAATGTCCTCAATGCTCTATATACACTGTCATCCACTATTCCAGTGATGGCGAACCTATGACACGCGTGTCAGAGGTGACACGCGAACTCATTTTTTTGGTTGATTTTTCTTTGTTAAATGGCATTTAAATATATAAAATAAATATCAAAAATATAAATCTTTGTTTTACTATGTTTGCAAATATCAACAAATTTCTATATGTGACACGGCACCAGAGTTAAGTTAGGGTTTTTCAAAATGCTGACACGCCGAGCTCAAAAGGTTCTCCATCACTGCTCTATTCCCAATAGCTTTACCGACATGGACCCCTTTTTGGTGGGGAGGCCTCCCTGTGGCTGCAGCCTGCAGGTATCCAGGAGGGCCCCTGGGGACGGGTGGGGGGTTGATAGTTGGCCATGGGTGGGGCTGAGCATCAGGAGAGGCTGCCCTGGGAATGCCTGGTGTAGGTGCGCAAACTCGGGTCCTAACCTTGGCTTTTCTGACGGTGCCAGCTGCAGATAATAGAAACTGTTATTGAAGCTCATAATTAGAGAAAATGTAACTGATAACTGTCTGCTCTTAAAAGTTTTATTCTCTCTGGTTGTAAAGCAACCCTGAGATGGCAAATTAGCATGTCCTGCCTGGGCTAACACATTCGGTAACACACAACCAGGCAAGACCTAAAGTTCTGTAGAACTCGGTGATGATTAATGTGCATCATCACTGATTTAATTAGCCCAGAAATGAGACTGGATAAAAGGGCATCTGTTTTGTGTCTTCAATTAAACTCTGAGGTGGGGATGATTTTATATGTATACAATACGTATACTTTATGGGACACAGATCTCTGGGAAGAATTAAATTGGTCTGTTTCTCACAAAGATAAACTTGTTATCACTGCTTTTAATTTTTTAAAAAATATTTTATTGATTTCAGAGAGGAAGGGAGAGGGAGAGAGAAACATCAATGATGAGAATCATTGATCGCTGCCTCCTGCACACCCACTACTGGGGATCAAGCCTGAAACCAGGCATGTGACCTCGACTGTTTTTGAACCTGGGACCCTTCAGTTTGCAGGCCGGTGCTCTATCCACTGAGCCAAACCAGCTAGGGTTCTGCTATTTTTTTAAATGGCTTTCCTCCCTTTTTAATTCAGTAGTTTCTAACTTTTTATATTTAACTTGGTAGGTTATGGTATTTTATAAAGGTTTAATGCAAACCGTGTTTTGAAGTGAAAATCGATTTTCCCTGCATCTTCCTAAGTGAGATTTTTAAAATAAATGTCCATTTGGTGAAAACTAATGTGTCAGTCTAAAGATACATTCTTGTCCACAACACAGTGTGTATACCCAACCTGGTTAAGAGCTACAGGTTTCATATTGTGGATTCCCAAATTCTAGCCGCAGACTCATTTGGGATCCAAAACAATTTATTTTTCAAACTTTAAACAAAGTGTATCATTTTAGATAGCTGGTCAGCTATTATTGAATTTCAAAATGCCACACTCTGAAGTCCCACAGCCACCGGCCAGCTTCCTGCCAGTTCCCCTGTGTAGTATCACTGTCTCATTAATGTGGACTTCCTGCCCCAGACCTCTTCTTAAATCCCCCAATCCCACAGGCTCACATTTTTGGACATTGTTTGGTAGCACTACTTCCTCTGTCATTGTTAACAGGTTAAGGACAAGTCAAAGTAGTGGTAATAAACAGTTCAAATAGTAAATATCCTTTATTTTAAAGAGAATGGTTGGTTCACTTGTTTTTGTGTTTTTATTCCACTTTCTATATGACCTTAGTCTGGATAAGAGAGTGAGCAGGCATTCAGGCCTGTGACGCTGTAAAAGTAGTTGTGTTGCATATAAGGATTATTAGAGTAAGGAACGTGGTGGCTGTGACAGGCAGCTTCTAAGATGGCCCACAGTGATCCCGCCTCCTAGTCTTCATGGTCTCATGTGATCCCCTCGACTTGAGTAACTTGCTTCTGCTCCCTCCTCTCCAGCCTGCTTTCCCCTCACTGGCTCTTTCACAGGCATGCCCACCCTCTGGGAATGGGCCTAACACCTCCCCTTTCGTTCCTACCTGCCTTCCAGGTCCTCAGGGCAGATGGGTAACTGTGTTGAACAATTTTCTGTTGGGTGCCCTGTGTTGAGGTCCACACATTCAGCCAGAAGTGCCGTGGGGGCAGGTCCAGGGCTCCTGGTTCACCTCCGAAGCCTCAGTGCATAGAGCACAGATGGCTCTTGGTAGAGTTTCATACGTTTTGAACGAATGGATGCAGCAGCAACGAGGTTTCTGTCTTAATAGTTCAATGGAAATATCAAGAGCATACGGATAATATAATAACAGAAATGGAAGGGCCCTTGTTTAACATAATAATAATTTATTTATGTCACAGGCCAAAAGCAAATCGTGCACGTGGAGAAGTGCTGCCGTCAGGAGCAGGCCACGACTGTTCATACCGTGTCTGTCCGTGGTGAAGTCCCTGGAGGGAAACCTGATTGCGCTGGTGCAGATAAGAGAGTTCGGTAATGTGAGCAGCCTTCCTATATAAGAAAATAGTAATGGGCAGTCAGAAAATATAATGGAAGAGAAAATAAAACACCTGGGAATAAATGTGTGACACGCATATGAAGGAAACTTTGGTCATACTGTGGGACAGAAGGAGACTTGAGTAGGAGGAAGGACTTGCGCCTGCTTCCCCACGCTGCGTGTATCTGTGACATGCGTCAGACCATGTGTGACTGGTAAAGGCCGCAGTGGTGACTGTGACTCAGAGATGCTTGGCTCAGATAGTGTTTCCCTTGAGAACTAATGCTTTGCGCTCCATGCTGGTGGCTCCCAGCCCCTCTCACTGGGAATTCCAGACATGGTGAAAGCCCACCATCGTCGTCCCTGGCATCACTGTGATTTTCTTCCTGTTTATTGAATTTATTGGGGTGACACTGGTTAACAAAATTATACGGTTTCAGGGTGCAGAATTCTACAACACATCTGTACACTGTGTTGTGTGTTCAGCACCCCAAGTCATGTCTCCATCCATCACCATTTATCCCTTCTATACCCTCCTCTGCCTCCTCCTATTCCCCAAGGCAATCACCACACTATTGGCCATGTCCATGAGTTCCTTCTTTTTTTTTTCTTTTTTGCTCAATCTCTCCACCCCCCCCAACAGCTGTCAGCCTGCTCTCTGTCTGTGAGTCTGCCTCCATTTTGCTGTTAGTACATTTTGTTCATTAGATTGCACACATGAGTGAAATCATATGGTATTTGTCTTTCTCTGACTGGCTTATTTCACTTAGCATAATACTCTCCAGGTTCATCCATGCTGTCTCACAGGGTGAGATTTCCTTCTTTACAGCCAAGTACTATTTCATCGTGTAAATGTACCACAACTTTTTTTATCCACTCATCTACTGATGGGCACTTGGGTTGCTTCCAAATATTGGCTATTGTAGACAACGCTGCAATGAACATAGGGGTGCATATATTTTTTTGAATTAGTGTTTTGGGTTTCCTCAGGTAAATTCCCAAAAGTGGAATCGCTGGGTCATAAGGTAGTTCTATTTTTAATTTTCTGTGGTAACTCTCTACTGCTTCCCATAGTAGCTGCACTAATCTGCATTCCTACCAACAGTGCACAAAGGTTCCCTTTTCTCTACATCCTCATCAGCACTTGTTTGTGGATTTATTGATGGTAGCCATTCTGACAGGTTTGAGGTGATATTTCATTGTGGTTTTGATTTTCATTTCTCTGGTGATTAGTGACATTTTCACGTGTCTCCTGGCCATCTGTGTCTTCTTTGGAGACCTGTCTATTCCATCACTACGTTTTGAGTTGAGCTCGCCACTGGCTCTCCACCTGCCCTTTCTTTGCTCTTGCCTCAACCTTAGAGACCCCCATTCATCTCATTTTTATCCATCCTTTTAACTGTGCTAGAGCTTTATGAGGATTGGTTTAACAATGATTATTACTGCGTCAGTTAAAAAGTTGTTTAGATTTTAAGTAGTTGACCCTAAGTGCTGTTTTTCCCATTGGCCTAATTTAGTGTGTGAATGGGAGGCTTGTTAGGAATGCATACTTTGCATTATAGTAGAAACTACTTTTGAAGGAAAAGATCCAGTAACTACATCTGTCATTTCTCCCTACACTGATCTCTGTATTTAATACTTTTCCAATAACAAAACCTACAAGGTGTTTTTTAAGTGGGAAAGGGATTCTAAAGTTGCTATGGAACAATACTATACTGTACACGAACAACCCAGGCAAGGTTGAAAGGAGGAGTGACGATGGAGGCTGGTCCTTCCAGGGGTCGGCGTTGAGGCTTCAGGTGTTAGTTTCCTGACATGATAGAGGGCAGGAGGGAAGAAGGCTGCTGGGAGACTCACCTCCACCCTCACCCCCAGGGAGGAATAGTTCTAGGCTTTCTCTCTCCAAGTGATCAGTCCTTAGGACTCCCACTCCTCCCTCTGCCTGAGGTCAGTGGGCTACAGGGGGCCTGGTCTGCCTGTGTAACTCAGGAGAGGAAGTGAGGAAGTGTTAGGAAGCAACATAGCAACAGGGAAGGTCATATTTCATTCTTCATCTGTCAATGGAAACTCGTGGTAAGAAGCTGACAATGTGATTCATTGGTCATTTGAAATCCTAACAACAGGAATTAAAATAGCCTGGGTGAGACCGATGTGTGAGATCAGTGAAACCGAACGGACTCCAGCAACAACATCCAAATACACACAGAAAGTTAGTATTGGCAAATGTGGGTATCAGTGGGAGAAAGATGAGTTATCCCAAAAGATCCTGATAAATCATATGTTAAAAGTGGAACTAAAAAGTCCCAGAAGAAAATATGGAAGAACAATTTCAGGTATTAATTTCCAGGTATGAAACTGGACATTCTATAAGGAAGATGGATAAATTCAACCACATGCAAGTTACGTTTTTTCTGGGTGAAAAAGTATAACCATAGTCAAATGACAAATTGGCAGGAAAGTTGTAAATTTCTTTTTTTTTTTTTTAAATTTAAATCTTTATTGTTCAGATTATTACATTTGTTCCTCTTTTTTCCCCCATAACTCCACTTCTCCCAATTCCCGCCCCACCCCTGTCCTTCCTACCCACCCACTGTCCTCATCCATTTGTGCACGATTTTTGTCCAATCTCTTCCTGCATCTCCCACACCCCTTTCCCCCCAAGTATAGTCAGTCCATTCCCTTTCTATGTCCCTGATTCTATTATAATCACCAGTTCATACTGTTAATCAGATTCTTTATTCACTTGATTCTTAGATTCACTTGTTGATAGATGCGTATTTGTTGTTCATAATTTGTATCTTTACCTTTTTCTGCTTCTTCCTCTTCTTAAAGGATACCTTTCAGCATTTCATATAATACTGGTTTGGTGGTGATGAACTCCTTTAGCTTTTCCTTATCTGTGAAGCTCTTTATCTGACCTTCACTACTGAATG
>NW_006290305.1:2430558-2441377 GCF_000327345.1 Myotis davidii | reverse complement strand
TAAGAATTACTCTTTCAACATAGTTGTAGGACTTCCACTCAGCCAGCGTTCCTGTGGGTCTGGGTGATGTCCCTTCCGTCTTTTAGTTTCACTTTTGAAATGGTTGTTCGAGGCGGCAAACTCCGGCGTTAACCTATGCCGCCATCTTGGTTCTCCCTGTAAATTTCTTATGTAAAAGGGCTTTATATAGTAACAACACAGCAATAGAAACAGGCAAAAGACATGGACCACTAATAGAAAGGAAATAGAAATAATTTTTAAATTTAAAAATTATGTGTATATTAATCAGCTTTCCAATAACCTCAGTTTCAGCGGTCAAAAGTCACATGTTTGACTTTCTCCCCGTGAAGTGGGTGCAGTTCCTCTCACCTGCACTGCTGGGTCAGGGCCAGGCTGCGGGTTGGGGTCAGGGAGCTCCTGTGTTTCTCCTCTCAGCCCAGAGGCATCAGCTCATCTTCTCCTCGTGGTGAGAGCAGAGATGTGGAAGGACGAACAGACATGTGCCATGTCTCTTAAGGCCTTGGCTTGGAACTAGTCAGTGTCACTCCCCCCACATTTCATGGACCAGAACGTACCACCCAGCAAGCCCCACATGAGGGGCCTAGGCCGCATGGGGGTGTGATTCTCTTTATTACAGGACGGCATGAAGAGTGTGGAGCAACAGCCAGATTTACTGCGATGTGCACTCTCAATGTCCTACCCTGTTCAAGTATTAACAACTTTGTAAGAAATAATTTTTTAAAGGTAAACATAACAAATCAACTGTTTTAGTAAGAGATTTTCAAAGCTGACCATCACTTTTTCTGTCAACATTCAGTAAACTTAATGAAATGTATTAAAGTATTTGGGCCAACTTATTGGGCAGCCAAATGTTGCCTATTGATGTAGTCTGTCTCAGAAGGCCTTTTACTTTTATTTTGAGCACATTTATTAAAGCTGGGGAAGGGAAACAACGAAGGGTTCAGGATAGACAAAGCAACAGGAGGGAGACTAGGTCGCTGCTTTGGCTCTCTAGACACGTTATAGGAAAGAAATGAGCCACGGTGGGCTTGGAGACAGGTTCAGGGGGTTAGCCTGAGACAAGCTGTCACTGCCCATTGCTCCCCTGGTTGCAATCTCGTGGGGTCCCTTAGAGTTTAGGAGATGCACGCCTGTGGGGGAAGAAGAGGGGAGAGGGAAAGGTGTGGAATGCTCCCTGGAGGGGGAGCGCGGCCTCAGCAGGCTTTTGAAATGACATCTCCCAGTAAAATTCGAGGTCAGTGTTTGTTTCTGAAGAAACTGTTCGAGAGCTCACTCTCTGCTCACAGGTGTCTCTGCTGAACTGCAGAGGCCGGGGTTCCTCTGGCCGGGGCCAGGCGTGTAGGCTCTCGGACAGCAGACGTAACCAAGCGGCTTGATGCTCCGCGCCAGCTCTGCTTGTGGAGTGTGTGGGAGCTTGCTGTTCACAGGGAGGAAACGGAGGCTTTAGGAGTGGGGTGCCTTTGGTGAGAGAAAACTCTAGAGCGTTTTAGAGATCTGGAAGGGTTTCCCAGTCACACTCAACTGCAGGGCTGCTCACCTGGACCTGCCCTGTCTCTGGGACGTGAAATGGCAAGCATGCCTTTGGTGATGGTTGCATTACAAGTTCGGTTTTCCCCTTTCTCTTATATTAATATCAATCTTTTTAAAAAATATATATTTTTATTGGTATCAGAGAGGAAGGGAATGGGAGAGAGAGAAACATCAATGATGAGAGAGAATCATTGATCTGCTGCCTCCTGCACACTCCTGACTGGAGATAGAGCCGGCAACCCGGCATGTGCCCTTACCCGGAATCGAACCTAGGACCTTCAGTCTGGAGGCCGAGGCTCTATCCACGAAGCCAAACCAGCTAGGGCTGTTAATGCCAATCTTAATGTCAATGGCACTAAGAGGTTCGCATGTTTCTCGCTATTTAAATCTTTGGATATGACTAAAGCTGCTGTTTTCTGGGTGCTGAGGTTGGGCGTGATGGACAGATCCCCAAGAGGAGTGACCGCAGTGTCACCGCTGGCCAGTGAGGGGCTCTGATTTTGGGGGTGTGGACTGTTTTCCTGGAGTTCAAACATGAGCTCCCTCTAAAACAGAGTAAAGAGCAGTTATTAAAAACATCAGTCATGCAGAAATGGCCAAGAGAGACCAGAGAAAGGTAAGTGGCAAAGCAGGATGTGTCGTGCTGTTCTTTTCTGTAAGACCCACTGCTACCAACAGTGCCGGGCGATTGCTAATGTGCGGAGAAGAGCATTTGGAGAGAATGCTCCACGTTGATAACCAGGTTGCATTATGGGAAGCAGATACTTTTACAATAATAACGTATAATTTCTGAAGTCTGAAATAATGGGGGGAAAAGATCAAAAGTCAGAGAAGATGACTAACCCAAAGCACCAGATACAAGCTAAGCCTCCGAAGTGGCTGATACCACGGTCAGTTACTACACCTGGGATGGAGCTGGGGGCAGACTGAGAGCACTGGGGCTCTTTGTGGGCTCAGCACAAGTATGGTTCAGTGCATCTGCTTCCTTCCAACACAGGAACCCTACACACAGGGACCCTGCACATGGGATTCCTGCACACAGGATCCCTGCACACATAGTTCCTGCTCATGGGGTCCCTGAACATGGTGTTAGTGACACTGGGACCTTGCACATGGACCTTGCACATGGGGGTCCCTGCACAAGGGTTTAGTCACACTGGGACCCTACGCATGAGGTTCCTTAACAAGGTGTGCCTGGGTGCTTGGTTGCAGCAATGTGGGTTGGCGCCCAGCTGGGAGGGCTAGGACACAGAACGGGGCTGGGGAAAGCAGATTAGGCCCAGGCCCCATGAAGCCGACTCCCAGACCTTCCTGCTTCATTGTGTCAGTGACAAATGCAGCCCAAGTGCAGATGTGTTGTATGGAGGCAACAGTGGATGAATTAGGCAGGTGTGTGTTCAGAAGCACTTGTTCTTCAGGGCCATCAGGCTATCAAGTTAAAAGCAAAGGACCCCCTCTGGCTGGGAAGGGGTTGCAGTGCCTGGGGCCCTCCCTTCCCCTTTTCTCCCTCCCCCCATGCCCTCTCCCCCGCTCTGCGTTCCTCAGAGGCTAGCGGTGTGGGACTCATCCCACAAAGGGCTGTCCCTTTGTGGCCATTCTGTCGCCAGCCAGAGCTGTCAGGTACGTCAGTCATGTTGTTTTGTGGCATTGTCACCGGCATAATTGGCAAGATTAGGTGGCCACAAAGAGCCATGAATGAGGTGGTAATTGTGTTCAAGGGAAAAGAGAGTTTAAATAAAGAGAGACTTTCCTTTCTCACAAGAGCAATGAAAGAAGTGACAGCTAATATTTTAAAGCTGGAACAAGATAATTGCAGTAAGAGATCTATGTTCTTTGACAAATGCTATGTGCTCACAATAAATATTCAAATGCTGAGTTTGTGTTGTGAACACAAGATAACCATTTACAGTGAAACCATTTACATGTGCAATTGTGAAAAGTTTAAATCCAGTCCATGTCTGAACAAACAGGCCACACAGTCCGGAGAGTGGAGGGGAGCACCTGAGCCTGGCCTCGAGGGGCTCCGGTCGCCAGCCCCTGCAGGAGGAGGCCGGCCATCAGCTTAGGGTGCATCGCTCCACTGCTGGTCTTCATTTTGACCACAAAGGAAACCCAACCACGTGGGAGGAAAAGGGAAAAGATAAAGAACACAAAGTCCGCAGTCAGCACCTTAGAGGAAAAAAAAAACAATTAACCTCTTTTCTGGTGTAAAATTGGCCACAGGAAAGTGCCAAAACTTTTCACTATAAAAGCTCTTCCCCACCAGGGAGGAAGCCCAGGGCTGCGGAGCAGCAGGAGGTGTATTTCCATAGAATAGGGGAGCTGGAAAGCTGCAACAGGTCCATTTCCATAGAATGAGGGAGCTGGGAACAGCAAAAGGTCTATATTTATAAAATAAAGGGAAGGAAGCCCTTCCTTCATCCAGAAGGAGAAGAAGAAAGCCCAAAGGGAATAGGAAAACAATAAGGAAGGTGGGGTGGGGCGGGGGCTTGAGAACTTCACACATCCCACCTTTGAGCCCAGGAGTAACTATAGTAACCAGTCTAAGAGAATAGTGACCAATCAGAGGGGATATCAAGGCGCCAGGATCCGCCTTTATAAGCCATAGGGAAAAGTGGACCGGCGCAAGACGGACCAGAGCGAAAGCATTTGCCAAGAATGTTTTCATTAATCAAGAACGAAAGTCGGAGGTTCGAAGACGATCAGATACCGTCGTAGTTCCGACCATAAACGATGCCGACTGGCGATGCGGCGGCGTTATTCCCATGACCCGCCGGGCAGCTTCCGGGAAACCAAAGTCTTTGGGTTCCGGGGGGAGTATGGTTGCAAAGCTGAAACTTAAAGGAATTGACACACACACACACACACACACACACACACACACACAGCTCTTCCCCAGTAGCACCTCCTTAGACAAGGCTTTTCTATTGTGATGGGCAAAGAAGTGTCTCAACACAGGGCAGGGTCTCAGCCCCTCAGAGTTCGTGGTGGAAGGGACTGGAGTGAAGGCGGCCATGGGATTCATAGGCCAGGTAGAGGCATTCTGACACAGATTTCTTCCTTTTCTAAAAGGAAACCTGATCACAGAACGTAGCCACGTGGAAGACTTTCGCAGGAAAGTGCTTTCCTGGTTTTCAGAACACCCTGAATCGAACCTTCGGACACATTGAAGGCTGGCAAATCCTGTCTCCCATTTTCGTTGCATCTTTATCAGTCCTTCCATGTTTCTTTTTTTATTTTAGAATTGGCATCTCTAAAGTTGCTGGTGACAAGATCCACACGAGCTTCAGAATCACACACAGACTCGCGAGGTCCTGTGGGCACACTACCACCAGATGGTGCGCTCTGCGGGCATTCATGTTCCCACAGGACTCCCGACGAGCAAGGCACGGGTCCTATTGAGTCTTCCAGGAGCCATCCAAGAGGAAGGGCAGCTTTTCTCACTGACAGGCCTCTGCTGAGCACATCCAAGCAACCCAGTCTGCACCCACTCACAGGGATAGAAAATGCCGAGGGACCCTGAGCCCAGCACCCCCCCCGCCCCCCCACCAGGAGTCTCTCGCCAGTCTGCCTATGGCATCACAGGACTTCCCTGGCTGTGACCGCTCTCTGGGCCCTGCTGTGCGCTGGCTGCAGGTGCATCTGGGAGGAGCTGCTGATGTGCCTTTCTTTGTGTCAGCCCCGCCCCTGCCTCCCACTCTGTCCACTCTTCTCGGGAGTGAGGCTGCATTCTGCCCTAGTAGGAAGATATCTTTGGGACTTTGGGATAGTCGAGTTCTTGGATACAACATAAAAAACATTAAAAAGTTGATAAATTGAACTCCATCAAATTTAAAACTCCTATTATACAAGACATTATTAAGAAAATGAAAACAAGACAAAACAACAACAAGCCAGACACTGGGAAAAAATATTTGATATCACATATATGACAAAGGACTTATATTCATCATATATACAGAATTCTCAAAACTCATAAGAAAAAATTTAAAATGGGCAAAAGATATAAACAGACATTTCATTAAAGGAGAGACAAAGATGTAAACACAGCCAAAGATGCTCAACATTATTAGTCACTAGAGAAATGCAAAACGACAATGAGATGCCACTACTCATCTTTCAGAATGGCTTAAAAAAGAAAAAGAACAAGCTAACAATATCAAGTGTTGATGAAAGTGTGAAAAGCACACTCCTCATTGCTGGAGGAAATGAAACTTGGTGCTGTCATTTTGGAGACAGTTTGGCAGTTTCTTATAAAATTATATATGTACCTACCATATGACCGGATGACCAGCAATCTCACTCCTACGTATTTACCCAAGAGAAATGAAAACGTATGTTTCTGAAAAAACCCTTACATGAATGTTTATAGCAGAGTTATTAATAATAGCCCCAAACTGGAACTAACCCAAATATCTTTCAGCTGGTGAATAAACACTTGTGATGGAATACTACTCAACAATAAAAATGAATGAACTGATATATATATATATATCCTAAACCAGTGGTCGGCAAACTCATTAGTCAACAGAGCCAAATTATCAACAGTACAACGATTGAAATTTCTTTTGAGAGCCAAATTTTTTAAACTTAAACTATATAGGTAGGTACATTGTTATTAACTTAATTAGGGTACTCCTAAGGCTTAGGAAGAGCCACACTCAAGGGGCCAAAGAGCCGCATGTGACTTGCGAGCCACAGTTTGCCAACCACGGGCCTAAGCCACCAAATGACTGAATGACCAAACGGCCAGTCGACCGGTTGCTATGATGCGCACTGACCACCAGAGGGCAGATGCTCACCGCAGTAGCTGCCTCCTGGTGGTCAGTGCACTCCCACAGCGAGAGCGCTGTTCAGTGAGCTTACTGAGCAGGCGCAGTGGGGGCCTGGATGAGCTGGAGCAGTGCAGTGGCCCAGCCTGGGCTTGGGCTCCTCCCTGGCTGCCTGCCGTTTTGCACACTACTACATCCCTTGGGGGATGTCAGACTGCTGGTTTTGGCCCAATCCCTGCAGGCCTGTGGCAGTCCGACATCCCCCTAGGGGTCCTGGATTGCAAGAGGGTGCAGGCTTGGCTGATGGACCCCATCGGTGCTCACTGGGTCTCTAGTGTGTAATAACATGAAAAAATTTAAAATGCAATTTGCTAAGTGAAAAAAAAAAAAAAGCCAGACTCAAAAGCTAACTGTTGTGTGATTCCATTGATAAGACATTCTGGAGTAGGCAAAATTCTTGGAACAGAAAACAGATCAGTGGTTTCCAGGGACTACAGGCGAAGGAGGGGCAGTGTGGGCGGAGTTTGGAGGATGAAGGAACTGTGTTGTGTCTTGCCTTGTGGTGGTCACATGACAGCATATATTTGTTTAAGCTCATAGAACTATACACCAAAAAGCGTGAATTTTACTTTATGTAAAATTTTAAACGAAAATTAAGTAGAATTGAAATAACAACAAATGGGATGAGGAAATTGGGATGCCCTGTAGGAAATATTGTTAGGTAGGGAGAGCAAGTTCCGAACTTGTGTAAATTACATGCTACCTTTTATCAAAAAAAGGGGAGGTGGCAGGCTGGATCCTAAGGTGGTCCCCATGTTGCCACCCTTTTTGTACACACCCTGTAAGACCTCTTGAGTGTGGGTGGCTCTGTGAATATAATCAGATGTCACTCCTGTGATTGTTTTGTTAGATGGCGAAAGAGATCTTAATCAATTAGCCCTTTAAAAGCCAAGTTTTCTCTAGCGAGTTGCAGAGAAAGAAGTCAGAGAGATGTGTTCCTGCTGGCCTACGAGAAGCAAACAGTTACGGTGTGACCTGGCAAGAAGCTGAGAGTCTCTAGGAGGTGACAGTGACTCTGCTGACAGCCAGCCATGAACTAAATGCTACCGAGTGAATGAGTTTGAAAGGGCAATCTCAGCCTCCTGAGAACCTGAGCACAGAACAAGACATTCCCTGCTGGACTTCCTACCTACAAAACCGTGAGTTAATCAGTGAGTATTGTTTGTTTGGTTTTCCCTTTTAATTAAATTTGTTTTTTTTTTAGTCTTTGATTTTGGTCAGTGATTTTTTAAAAAAAATTGTTGACACTGTTACAGATGTCCCTTATTGATCCTTTGTATTTTTTTCAGTCTCTCTGTCACTTGTTCCCACTCTGATCTTTATTATTTCCTTCCTTCTATTAACTCTAAGCTTTTGTTCTTGTTCGTTTTCTAGTTCTTTAGGGTGTAGGGCTAGATTGTTTATTTGCGATTTTTCTTGCTTCTTCAGGTAGGCCTGTAATGTTATAAATTCCCTATTAGGACTGCTTTTACTGTGCTCCATACATTGTGGGTTTTTGTTTCCAGGTAGTTTTTTTTCTTTTCTTTCTTTTTTTTCCCCTGCAAAAAGCTTTATTGTTTCATTTGGTCCAATGCATGGGAGAGGGCTTCAGGGTGGTAGTTTCAGGGAGAGGCTCAGGTAAAAGCCAGACACAGGGGATGCAGAGGGGCCTCGCAAAGGCCTCTGGGCTCCAAAGGCTCCTAGTCATGCTTGATGAGCCTTTCCAAGAGATACTCGCCCAGCCCAGCTTGGGCCTGCAGCCTGCGGATGTGAGTCAGGTGTGGCCCATCTTCTTGATGAGTTTCACCTCCTCACCCGGAAGTGGTTCTGCAGGAAGTCACAGGATGAGGGGTTGCGCGGGTAGAACCAGGGGTTGCAGCTCCAAAGGGCCTGGTTCAGGTGCCTCTCCAAGGCCAGGCGGCTGCCATGGCGTCCTGACTTTTGCCCACTCGTTTTGGGGAGGCTTCAGCGCGTCCTGGAAGAGAAGGCGGCCACCGTGCTCGTTTTGCAGCTTTAAGAGACGCTCAGCGCCCTCGTGCTTCTTTGCGGAACTTTCGGGAGAAGTGGCGCCCGCCCTGGAGAGAGAAGCCCAGAGAGAGGTACTAGTAGGTGCAGGCTGCCGGCAGACACAGGCTGGCCAGGCGGTTGGCCGCAGCCTCCCCCTCGGTGGGTGGAATAATGCTGACGAATTTGGGAGCTCATGGTTGTTGGGCAATAGGGAGTTAAGGTAGAAAAACAACTGGTGTGTTGGCTGGTCCCAGAGGTGGTTCTAAGGTGGGGACTGGATGAGGCGCAGGAGAGAGGCTGGAGGCGGGAAGAAGGGGCATCCCTGGGTCTGTTCCGTCCAAACACTGTTGAAGCAAGACACAGATCCGGGACCGCTGAGGGCACTGCCTTTATTTCTTTCTTGATCTCATAGGTAACCCATTCGTTGTTTAATAACACACTGTTTAGCCTCCATGTGTTTGAATATTTTGTTTTTTTAAAAATTGTAGTTAATTTCTAGTTTCATGATCCGAGAAAATACTTGTTATGACTTCAATCTTCTTGAATTTGTTAGGACTTATTGTGTATCCTAACATGTGGTCAACGCTCAACCACTGAGCCACGCCAGTCAGGCTCCCCACACTCTTGTGAGATGTGAACTTCCGCTCCTACATCAACAGGAGAATCCCCCGCGGTGACTGCTGACCACAGAACAGGGCAGAAGTGATGTCAGCCAGATTCCTTCCTCTGGGAAGCACCTTGCTGTGAGAAGCCCTGGAGGACAAGACACCACCTGGGAAAAGAGGCCAAGGGGCCGAGAGGCCAACAGGTGAGCCGAGAAACCATCTTGGAGCTGGGCCCACCCCCAGTCCTCTTGGCTGACCCCACGGCAGGTCAGAGACCAACTGCCCAGCCAAGTCTTCCCCAAATTTCGGACAGACACAAATGTGCAAAAATAAAGTAGTTAGCTTAAGCCACTAAGTTTCAGGGTCGTCTGTTATGCAGCAATCAATAAACACAGCATTGCCCCGGGCAGTGTGGCTCAGTTGGTTGGGAGTCGTCTCCTGCACCAAAAGGGTGCCAGTTTGATTCCAGGTCAGGGCACGTGCCAGGGTTGAGGGCTCAATCCCTAGCAGGGGGCGTGCAGGAGGCAGCTGATCAATATTGCATGTTTCTCTCTTTCTTCCGTGCTCTTTCTCTAAAAAAAAAAAAAAAATCAATAAAATTAAAATATTTTTAAAAAGCAAGTGCACAATAATTTTAGGTTCTATAGTAAAATGAACCCCGATTCTGCTATTTGCTTACATAAATTTATTTCTTTTTATATAACACATTAACGCACTTTACTTTTTATGTTTTTTTGTCAAAGATCTAGCTCCACTCGCTAGTAGAGTCAAATAAGCAATTTACAATAGGAGACAAAGGAAAAAGAGTTACGTTTTATGTAAAAAGTATTATAGTATTGATATTTGTTTGGGAAAAAAAACAGCCATAACCAGAGGCAACAATCTTCTTTTTGCGAAATAAGCTATATTGCCTATTATTTCAGGAGGCAGTACATTGTAATTGCTTTGTTTTTATTATCCTTTTACATGTTTTAAAACTTTGCCAGCAAAGCTTTCTAATACTGCTGAAGAGACACTTTTACTGCTTACTTAGCAAAGTTTGCCCTCTGAATAAAAAAAACAGAAGTGTAGGTTGTGTTTATTCTCTTTCTTCCCTTCCCTTTCTTTATTCTTATTCCTCCCTCTTTCTCTTCTCTTCCTACCTTCTGCTTTCCCCCACAATCTATCAACCAGGTTTCTTATTTGCCAGCGACAGGATTTGACTGTAGCTTTCCCAGGCATGAAGTGAATTTATTAGCACGTGTTCTCAATGGCTGAACATGCACGAGGCCTAGAACACAGGCAGGGCACGGAGAGGGCGCCGGAGGCCTGGCACGGGGCGGGGGCCGCAGCTGCAGGCACGCTGCGAGCCCCTCCCAGCTTGGCACCCACTTTGTGACGAATTTGACTTCCAGTGCTTTCCACTATTCTTAAGCCACTCACTCAAGCTGAGAGCATCTAATTGGCCTCACCTCAGTTACATGTTTCTCTCTCTCCTACCTTACCTGAGGAAGGGAGCCACTGTTCAACAAAGAAACCCCACTCATTTCTGTAGGATATTTCTTTTTTTAAAAAAAATGCACTTTTCACTTAAAACATTTCAATTGTTGAATGGAGTCTGAGGGGAAGAGCTCCGACAGGAGGCGTGATGGAAGATTATACAAAAAGAGATGGGGTTGGCGGTAGGTAGGGGTGGAATGCTGCGCACAAATGGCCACTGAGATTTTAATTTTATCAAGATTCTGCTTAGAAAAGAAGCAACGGGGAATTATAAATGAACCTAAGATCCAGCAGTCTCATCCTCAGATAGACACGGAGAAAAATTCTTATACCTGTGTTCAAAGAAATACGTACAAATGTTTACTG
>NW_006290305.1:2417379-2430546 GCF_000327345.1 Myotis davidii | reverse complement strand
AATGCAGTGGGAGTGACCAAAAAATGGAAACTCTTAAATGTCATCAACAGGAGAATGGATAAATATATTGTCATATGTTCACATAGTAAAAAACTATTACTACTTAAAATAAATGAGCTTAAACTACACGTGGCAACTTGAATACATTTTGATAATGTAACGAGTGAAAAATGTCACATGTACACTATCATAGCATTAATATAAAGTTCAGAAACACACCAAGAAGTACAGCGTAGTCTTGTTTTAGGAGTATACTTATGCAGCATAAGTATAAAATCATGGGGAGAAAGGAACGTACTCCTCTTGGGAGACAGTTCTCCCTTCCTCTTTTATGTGTGACCAGGTCTTGCAAATGAGTCATTGACTGCCTTTTGTTCTGAACTATCTTTAGAGCAGTGGTTCTCAACCTTCCTAATGCCGCGACCCTTTAATACAGTTCCACATGTTGTGGTGACCCCCAATTTCATTGTTACAAACTGAACATAATTAAAGCATAGTGATTAATCACAAAAACAATATGTAATTATATATGTGTTTTCCCATGGTCTTAGGCAACCCCTGTGAAAGGGTCGTTCGACCCCCAAAGGGGTCGCGACCCACAGGTTGAGAACCGCTGGTCTAGACAGAGAGCGTGCCTCCTGGGGGCAAAGCCAGTCATGCTTATTAACAGTATAAAGATTGAAGTTCCTAAACTCAGGGCTCCTTTCCTGTGATGCAACCCACTGTGCTGGCAAGTGTCATCTGGCCCTCTTCACTTTCAGAATATTGGTGCAAGGATGCTGATACTGCTATTGCTATGAAAAATAATTTGTTCATTATTTCCGTTCCTGGAGTATCATATCTTCTCCCAAGAAACAGTAATAGGCTAATTTATTAGCTTACAGACGGGGTAAAATTTCAGGTTCCTCATAGCTGTTGACAACTACTTTCAGGGTCGGAGTTATCTTTAGGATGGGGAGAGGGAATAGAATAAAGAAGGTCAAAGGAGGGTTGTAACATTTAATTTCTCAATAAAAATTTCTGAAACTAACATCGCAACATGCTAGTATATATAAGTATTTATTACATCATTCTCTGTATTTTTTTTGTGTATCTGAAATATTTTAAGTGAAAAGTGCATTTTTTAAAAAAAGAAACATTCTAAAGTAATGAGTGTGGTTTCTTTGTTGAACAATGACTCCATTCCTCAGGGAAGGTGGTAAATCCTTTTTTCATGAACTGTGAGCCACTTATTAACATAGAAAAATCAACCAAGGGCTAATAGTATACTTATTTGGTGTATGTTTCCATGTTTATTTAGTGTTAAAGATAAAAGTATCTATTGTTATAATCGATAAAATGAACATTACTAAAATAACAAGTAAAATTACATATTCAGTTCCTTTCTATGGTTAAAGGAGAAAGACATCACGAGAAGGAATTCATAAAGGAAACAAAAATGAGGAGAGAAAGAGGGAAACTGACAGAGAAGGATACAGGAGGAAATACATGGGTATTTTAAAAAAGAGATAAAAGGAGAAAGATATGCCGACATATACAGAGAGCTGCACTCTTTCTCTGATGTCTCTAAATTTGGTCTGTGGAGCACAATGCTGTCCAATTTCCTACTTACCTCCCTGCCCATTCCTCTGTCTTCTTGCCAGAGACACTGCTTTTGATTTTGTGTGTGCATATACTCAGAAGTGGAATTTCTAGGTTATATGGTAATTTTATGTTTAATTTTTTGAGGAACTGCCTTACTGTTTTCATAGCAGCTGTACCATTTTACATCTCACCCAACATAGCACAAGTGTTCTAATTTTTCAAAATCTTCACAAACACTAATTTTTCATTTTTAAAATAGTAGCTATCCTAATGGGTGTGAGGTGCTGTCTCATTGTCCTTTGATTTGCATTTCCTTAAGGATCACCGACATCAGACATTTTTTCATGTGCTCATTGGTCATTAATATATATTCTTTTTAAAAAATTGGTTTTATTGGGGTGACATTGATTCACAAAGCCATACGGGTTTCAAGTGTGTAACTCAACAAAACATCATCTGCACACTGCATCATGCTCCCGTCACCCCAAGCAAAGTCTCTTTCCATCTCCGTCTATACTCCCTTGGCTCACCTCCCCCTGCCCCAGCCCTTTCTTTCTAGGTATCACCACACTGTTGTCTGTGTCTATGTGAAATATGTATATGTTTTTCTCACTTCATCAATTCACCTTCTTGCTTCCAGCACCCCAATCCACGTCCCTCTGACAGCTGTCATTCTGTTCTGTGTGTCTATGTCTCTGTTTTGTTCATCAGTTTACTCTGTTCATTCGATTTCATATGTGATTCCACGGGGTAAATGTACCACAGCTATTAAAAATACACATTTTTATTGATTTTTTTTTTATTTTTTAGAGAGAGAGGATGGGATAAGAGAAAATGAACTCAATGACTTTCTAATAATTTCTTTTTCTTTTTTATGAGAGGAAGGGAGAGAGAGATAGAAACATCAATAAGGAAAGAGACTCATTGATAGCTGCTTCCTGCACGCCCTACACTGGGGATCGAGCCTGCAACCTGGACATGTGCCCTGACTGGGAATCAAATCGTGACCTCCTGGTTCATAGGTCAACGCTCAACCATTGAGCCACACAGGCTGGGCTCCAAGAATTTCTGACTCCTATTTGTGGGGAAGAATAACAGAGACTGAGATCTAGGCTTGGGATTCTCTATACCAGTGGTTCTCAACCTTCTGGCCCTTTAAATACAGTTCCTCATGTTGTGACCCAGCCATAAAATTATTTTCGTTGCTACTTCATAACTGTCATGTTGCTACCGTTATGAACCGTAATGTAAATATCTGATATGCAGGATGGTCTTAGGCGACCCCTGTGAAAGGGTCGTTCGACTGCCAAAGGGGTCGCGGCCCACAGGTTGAGAACCGCTGCTCTATAAGTACAGACTGTAGATGGGTATTAAGGGAACCAGGGAACTACCCAGTGTTCCTAGTAGTGACAGAACTGGAATCTCTTTAAGGTACGTGAGTCCACACTGATGTTTTCCATTCAACTCCAACTTTAAACCATTATTAATTTTGTTCTGATGCTAGCATATTTTTAAATTTAAATTTTATCCTTGAAAACACACAGATATTTTTAAAAATTGCCTCCTCCAAAACAAATTTAGAGGAGCTTTGTGTCAATTAAGCATCTTCCAAATCACCTTCTTAGAAGGTGCCTTTTTCCAAGCCATTTCCAAAGCCTTGAGACCCTCAAAGTCAAGTTTTAAAGCTCAATTAATTACAACACATTTACACAGACTATACATACGGCTTCAAGTCACAGCTCATTGGCAGAAGGTACTCTTGTCTATGAAAGAAAGCAGAGGGTTTAACTGACACATACTAAAACAGAATTACTCATGGTCAGCAGTGATAATATTCACCCAGAGTGGTCATTAAAATGAAATTTTCCTGTACAATTGTTTCTCTTTTGTGGTCTATGGGAAGAATTAAATCTCTGAAAATGTAAAGCTTTTTTCAGCTTCTCTCTTCCTCCACCCTCCTAACTGAGGAGGCCTCTCAGTTATGTTATACTATAGGCAAGTCCCTAATTACAGAATCCTTGGCCTCACTGGGGTGGGGTTGATCTGACACCCACACCTTGATTCCTTCTGTATTTAATCTCTACTCTGGGCCTATACCTCTCTCCCAAGCCTGTTTAGTGAACCAATGCTTTCCTTTAATTTAATTTTTTTAATCCTCACCCGAAGAGTGAGGAGGGATGAGGATATTTTTTCCATTGATTTTTAGAATGGAAGGGAGGGGTGAGGGGGAGAGTCAGAGGAGAGAGAGAGAGAGAGAGGGAGAACTATTGACATGAGAGAGACACATTGATTGGTTGTCTCCCTCTCACACCCCGACAAAGGCAGGAAATTGAATCAGCAACTGAAATGAGTGTCCTTGACCAGAATCGAACCCTTTGGTTTGCAGGCCGACACTTTAGCCACTGAGCCAAATTAGCCAGGGTGCTTGCCTTTTATTTTTAATCTGGTTCCACATCTAGAGTAATAAATCCTCAGGACTGTGTGAGGGGATATCCACTGTGCTGAGTTTTCTAGAAGCTCCTAGAATTCCTGGGCAGACAGATGGCAATGCCTCCATTAGTCTGTTCTGACATCTGAGGAACCTGTCGTCCTTACCTTTATATCGCTTTCCAAACACCGTCATGCTGCCCATGCAGTTAAGTTGCAGTGGACAGAAAAGGTTTTGATTGGTTTCTCTCAGAAAACCCCTGCCTCCAGACTTTAAGAAAGAAAAGCTTTCTTTATTACAGGGCGCAGCTGTATCCCTTGGCCAACCAGTTGCCAGGGGGGACATCAGCATCAGCCTCTTGGAGTCCCCTCCTTTCTCTGAGTTCATCAGCCCGCAGGTCAGATGCTCACCGAGTATGAAGGGTACCTGAGATTAGTGCTCTCCACCAGTTGCTGCCAGCTGCAGCTTGACATGGGCCAGAGTCCCGGGCATCACCGCTCTGTGTGGCTGCTCTGCTACAGTGGGCTCTCACGGCCCTGGATTGTGAAGTGACCATGGAAAGTTCATCTTCCGGCAGCCATGTAGCTTGTACTAACCCATGCAGTGCCCAACTCCTGGCCTCCCTCTGCACCCTGGTTCTCTCCTGGCGACTCTCTGGATGAAATGGTACCATCTTCTATCTGGTGTGCAAGGCAGAGACCTAGAGGGCAACCCGATGCCCCTGCAGCCCATCTCCTCAGTGTGTTGGCCTTCCTGCCTTGATAGCTCTCAGATTCTCCTCCTCGCTCCTCCTCTACCCCACCCTCTTAGCCACATCGCCACGGTCTGGCACCTGGCCCCCTGTGACACCCTTCTTACTGGGTTCTCTCAGCCATTCCCTCTGCAGGGTTACTGTGCAGCCCCATGTGTGTGGATAGTGTAGGTTCCTAGGCCATAGCAGTAAATTCATGTTGCAGATTTTGTAGAGTGCAGACTGACCACAAACAAATGCTTCTGTATCAGGTGGTGATGGTGCTGTGTGAAAATAAAACAGGAGAGGGGTGATGGAGGACAGTACTGTGTGGGATCCTGTTTGATCTCAGTTGGCAGAGAGACCAATGTAACATCTGAGCAGTGAACTGGGACAGGGAAGGAGTCAGCCAGCTGAGCTCTAGGACATGAGACGGGAACAGCAGATGCAGGGTGCAGAGTAGGAGCAAGTTTAGCTTGCTCAAGGATTGCAGGGAGGCCCTGACTGGGTAGCTCAGCTGGTTAGAGCTTCCTCCCCATATGCCAAGTTTATGGGTTTGATCCCTAGTCAGGCCACATACAAAGAGTCAACCAGTGAATGCATGAATGAGTGGAACAGCAGATTGGTCTCTCTCTCTCTCACTATTCCCCCCACCCCTAAAATAAATTGGAAAAAAAAAAAGAATTGTGGGAGGCTGAAAATAAAAAGCCAAAATGAGAGGCAGTAAGTATTTATTTGAGACATAAAAACCAAAAAAGAATAGCTGCTTGGGAAGCACTGATTTAGGCAGAAACCCAAATAGTGTCCCGATTAGGAGACGAAGGCAAGAGATATTTATGAAAGAGGGAAAGGGAATAATTACATCAACAGAAGGAAGACATTTTTGTTAGTGCAGATAAACTAACATAGTGATGCTAATTCCAAACAATGTTTTAAATTTTCAGTCCGGTATTCATCAGTCCAGTAGTTCTGATATCTTCCTTCTTGTTATCTTTGCAAATGGTTCTTTGGGATGCAATATTGCCTCAGGCCCAGTCCAAAGGTTATTTTGCCCAGTTTTAACATTCCAAATAGTTGAGGCATAAGATGTACAAGGTAGTTCCTCTGGGATGTCAGCTCTGGCTCCATTTTAAAGTGGCTCCGTTTATATTATTTTTTACACCAGGGTGCACCAGGAGCACAGAGCAGAAGAGGGTTAGGGTTAAGGTTGGGTTTAGGGCTAGGTACGGGTTAGGTTTAGGGTTAAGATTAGGGCTAGGGCTAGAGTTAGTGTCTGGGTCCTAGGCTGCACATTGGAATCACCAGGAGACTTGGGGTCAGATTTAAGGTTAGGGTTAAAACTAGGGCTTGTGCTAGGGTTAGGAGAAATGGGCTAGGGATATTGCTCGGGCTAGGGCTAAAGCTAGGGCTAGGGTTAGGATTAGGGCTAGGGCTAGACTTGGTGGTGGGTCTCTAGGGCTAGGGTTAGGGCTGGGGTTAAGGTTAGGTTTAGAGCTAGGGCTAGGGCTATGGTTAGAGTTAGGATTATTGGTGAGGGCTAGGGTAAGGCTAGGGCTAGGGCTAGGGTAAGAGTTTGATTTAGGATTAGGGTAGGGCTACAGTTAGTGCTAAGGGTAGGGCCAGGGTTAGGGTTAGGGCTAGGAGCTAAGGTTAGGGTTAGGGTTAGTGTTAGGTCTATGGCTATGGCTATGGTTAGGGTTAGGATTAGGGGTTGGGGTTAGGGTAGGGCTAGAGTTAGTGGTAGTGTTAGGGTTACAGTTATGATTAGGGCTATGGCAAGGTTAGGGTTAGGTCTAGGATTAGTGTTAGGTCTAGTGATAGGGCTAGGGCTAAATCTAGGGCTAGGGCTAGGTCTAGGGTTAGGGTTAGGTTTATGCTTAGGGTTAGGACTAGGGCTAGATCTATGGTTATGGTTAGGATTAGGGTTTCGGGCTAGGGCTAGGGTTAGTGTTAGATTTAGTGTTAGGCTTAGGGCTAGATTTAGGGCTTGGCCAGGGCTAGGGCTAGTGCTAGGGTTAGGGTTAGGATTAGGGTAGTGCTAGGGGTAGGGTTTGGTTTAGGGCTAAGGGCTAGGGCTAGATCTATGGTTATGGTTAGAATTAGGGTTAAGGTCTAGGGCTTGGGTTAGTGTTAGATTTAGTATTAGGGTTAGGGCTAGATTTAGGGCTTGGCCAGGGCTAGAGCTAGGGCTAGGGTTAGGGTAGGGCTAGAGCTAGGTTTTGGTTTAGGGCTAAGGGCTAGGGCTAGGGTTTGGGTTAGGGTTTAGACTAGGGCTAGGGCTATGGTTAGGGGTAGGATTAGTTTTTAGGGCTAGGGCTCAGGTTAGGGCTAGAGCAAGTTTTAGGGCTAGGGCTAGGGTTAGGGTTAGGGCTAGGCAAGGAATAGGGTTAGTTTTAGTGTTAAGATTAAGGATATGGCTAGGGTTAGGATTAAGATTAGGGCTATGGCTAGGTTTAGGGTTAGGGCTAGGATTAGTGGTAGATTTAGTGCTATGGTTAGGGCTAGGGTAAGTGTTCGGGTTATGGTTAGGGTTAGGTCTAGGTCTAGGTCTTGGGCTAGTGCCTGTGCTAGGTGTAGGTCTAGGGTAAGTGTTAGGGTTAGGGCTAGTGTTAGGGGTATTGCTAGGGCTAGCGCTTGGGTTAGGGTTAGGGTTAGGACAAGGTCTATGGCTAGGGTTCGTTTTTGGGCTAAGCCTAGGGCTAGGGTTAGTTTTAGGGTTAGGGTTATGCCTAGGGTTAGGGTTTGTTTTAGGATTAGTTTTGTGTTGATGCTGTGACAGTATAACACTAGCTTGGAATCTGACTCCCAGTTGTAGTGTTTGTATGGTTTGGGCATATCTTTTAATATACATTAGAGCTAGGTTTGCTTTGAAGGGTGAAATATGCAGCTTCTCAGTAGGGTGCCTGTGTGCTCAGATGTGCTCCATAAATCGTAGCATGTTTGGGGGGCATAGTTATGGGAGGCAACAGCTGAAATGGAAAACAAATACAGGGAGGACAGAATGGAAAATGCAGGGAGAGGTTTCTCCCATAGCTATTTTCTAGAAATAGAAATAGAGATGTGCAGAATTATTTTCACATAATTGGCATCTATACTAATAAAAGGGTAATATGCTAATTTGACTGCATAGACTGGACATCTTCTGGTCATCCGGTCCTCCTTCCAGACAAAGCCACAGTAGCGGGGCTGAGGCAGAGGCAGTTAGGGGCGATCAGGCTAGCGGGGAGGGCAGTTAGGGGCAATCAGGCCAGCAGGCAGAGGAGGTTAGATTGGAGAGGGTGCAGGCTGGGCTGGGGGACCGCCCCGCCCCCCGTGCACAAATTTTGTGCACCGGGTCTCTAGTATTTATAATAAAGACTGTTTTCAAAATTTCCAACTTCTACTTTGATTTCCCACTGATACTTTGATATACTATAAATAATACACTCTTGGTCATTGAGATGTCAAATGCTCCTCCTATAATTTACTCTGTCCTTGAATATTTACAGGACTAAGACTAGTTATAGGACATATTTGGAATGGTAGCTGCTCATGCTGTATGATTACAGGACCATGAGGAGGTTTGTCTGATGACTTGAAAGGTCAGAATGAGGGGTTAATTTATTTAACTTGGTTTCTGTTAATTAATCTCCTTGCATTACATTTTAAAGCCATTTGGTGAGAACAATCTTACTAGCACTTTTTATTAAAAGGGAAAGGATGGGGAAAATGGGTGGGGCATGTAGGAAGAGTGAGATGGATTGAGATGGCAGGATGGCCAATGCAAACTTTGGCGACTACACCATTTCATCCTGGGTAGTTTGGTCTGAGAATGCCTTGCTCAGAGTCTGAATTTAAATCTGGAAATGTCTAGCCTATATTTGCAGGCATATAATGTACTGAGAGGTGCAGTCTCTGAACTAGCTATGATCTTATATGTTGTGGTTTTGTTTTCAGGTTTAAGTTACCACTTACCACTATCTCCACAAGAATGTAGATTGGTATAATCTTTCTGGAAAACAATTTGGTAATATGTTCAAGAACTCTGAAATATTCTTCGACACATTTATTCAACTCTTAGGAATCTCTCCTAAAGTAATCAGCAGAAATTCTGCAAAAGATGTAATAAATGTTCATATTGGTGTATATTCCTTGTAGACACACACACACACACACACACACACGCACACACGGAAATAGCATGATGTCTAACAAATAGTGAAACATTTAAATGAATTATGGTACATTCCTGAAATAGAATCCAGTGTTTTAAAATATGTCATAAAGGCCGAAACCGGTTTGGCTCAGTGGATAGAGCGTCGGCCTGCGGACTGAAGGGTCCCAGGTTCGATTCCGGTCGGGGGCATGTACCTTGGTTGCAGGCACATACCGTAAGGAGTGTGCAGGAGGCAGCTGGTCAATGTTTGTAACTCTATCTCTCTCCTTTCCTCTCTGTAAAAACTCAATAAAATATATTTAAAAAAAAAAATATGTCATAAAGAATTCTTGATGACTTGAAAAATGTTTATAGCATGATGTTAAGTGAAACAACAGAGGTGACAAAGCAACATGCAGTGTCATCTATGCTGAGAGGCCTGCTATTGCAGGCACTGGGCTTGGTGTTGATTCCATACCCAGGATGGGCATGTGAGGTGGCCAAGATGCAGTGGCTGACACAACTGGAGGGAGCATTTACTGTTCTTGCCTAACTAGTGTTCCTCTGCTTTCATGTGGTACGGAAACATCTTTCCTCTGGGCAGCCCATTACACGAGGGTGGGCACAGGACTCAGCACTCCATCTTCCCGCTTCAGTGATTGGATCTTGGGTGAACACGTGGTTGGCCCAGTCAGAATTCTCCAGGAACTTAGGAAAGATGCACTTGCTAAACTGCTGGCAGAATTGGAGGCTAGAGCAACCGGGGGCCATGGGTGCCTCTGGAGAGGCCCCAACGAGAATCAGACCCAATTGAGGCACGAAGAGAGAGACAGAACTGCTGTGGCCTTAAAAGACGGTGAAGATTCTATTATAATGTTTGTAAATGACTTGAAAATAATGTGTCATTGCTCAGGAATTGTTCCATCATTTTTGTATAGATATAATGTATGGTATCGATACAACACATAAATGTGTCTGGACTGATAATCTTTGAAGTAACCATTTGCACTATTTCTTGCTGCATTTTTTCCTACAAGGAGAAAGCAGATACTGTGGGTTTTTGTTTTGTTTTGTCCAAGGAGAGTATGGCAGCAAGGCTGAAAGCAGAAGTTGCCTGATGAAAACATTTTCCTTTCTGTCGCTTGTGATTTTAAACCTAAATCCACAGGAGGAGGAGGGTGATTTGTGGATCCCAAAGAAGGTATGTGGGGACATGGCCAACCTCACAACAGGTGAGGTTGGAATGTGATGTAGGAATTATCACCAGTTTACAGGCTGAACACTCAGACAGTCTGAGGGTGCACAGCATGGTGATGAAACGTGCCTTTGGCACCTCCAAGGCATGTGGGACAGACTCTTCTCTCCTGGAGCTGAGCTAATCCATAGATTCTGGTCCTCTGTATTCATCCACACTGAGGCTCTTGCTTCCCCAGCAGAACCACTCAATGTGAGCTTCTCTTTCTCATTTCCTCCTCTTCATTTCTTATTTAAATTAAAAGGTGCAAAGAGTAGGAAGGATCATTCTGGATAGCTTATGTTTCATCTAAATATTATGCACGAGATCCAAATAACAGGATTATATTCTCTATTTTACACTCATCTGTGGTCAGTTGAAGCCTCTTTTTTCCCCCCAACATTTGCTCATATTTTCCCTTTCTAGTTTTGTTCCCTTAGATCAGTGGTTCTCAACCTGTGGGTCGCGACCCCTTTGGGGGTCAAATGACCCTTTCACAGGGATCGCCTAAGACCATCGGAAAACACATATATAATTACATATTGTTTTTGTAATTAATCACTATGCTTTAATTCTGTTCAATTTGTAACAATGAAATTGGGGGTCACCACAACATGAGGAACTATATTAAAGGGTCGCGGCGTTAGGAAGGTTGAGAACCACTGCCTTAGATCAGTGGTCAGCAAACTCATTAGTCAACAGAGCCAAATATCAACAGTACAACGATTGAAATTTCTTTTGAGAGCCAAATTTTTTAAACTTAAACTGTATAGGTAGGTACATTGTTATTAACTTAATTAGGGTACTCCTAAGTCTTAGGTAAGAGCCACACTCAAGGGGCCAAAGAGCCGCATATGGCTTGCGAGCCGCAGTTTGCCGACCACTGCCTTAGATGATTCACCTTCTTCTATGAACTATGTATGGCCAGGATATAATCACACTAAGTAAACTGCTCTGGATTCATACTGAGAAAGAATTTTTCGCATGCCCTACTCCTTGAAACCAATTTCAGTTGATTTCCACCCAATTTAGTTGTATTTTTTTTACTTGTCTATCCCAATATGAGACTCCATTAATCCCTCAAATATCTCTTGAGTCCGTAGTGAGTGTCAGCCCCAGTTCTGTGTGCTGAGGATACACATTGTCCTCTGTTCTGAGCAAAACAAAGTCCTGCTTGTCTGGGCTTCAGTCTGGGCCCTTAGAGTGAACGCAATAGATTACTAATGATGAGGGTAAACGCTGCCATATAATCATGTTGAATTTACAGAGAGCAAACATATAACTAAATGCCTCCAACTCTCCCATTGCTATAAGGAGAGAGAGAGGAGAGAGAGAAAGAGAGAGAGAGAGAGAGAGAGAGAGAGAGAGAGAGAGAAAGAGAGAGAAAGAAAGAGATAGATATTGGGTTATGGGAGGCAACAGCTGAAATGGAAAACAAATACAGGGAGGACAGAGTGGAAAATGCAGGGAGAGGTTTCTCCCCTAGCTGTTTTCTAGAAATAGAAATAGAGATGTGCAGTTTCTAGTTATAAATTAGGGAAGACAGCAAGAAAAGGAAATGCAAGTTTAATTAAGATTGATCATAAATGGTAAAATGGGGGTTAATATTTTAAAATTCAGCTTTCAATTTAAAAGGGTTAAATTACACAAAAGGAAATTATACATGAAATAGAAGAACAAATTATTTTGTGATTTTAGAAAAAAACAATTTATTCTTCACTGTCCATGGACACTTTCTGGTTTAGAACAGAAAAGCCATTTCTCTTTTGACCCTAGGAGGGCAAGAACCCAGTGCCTCCAATCCCACAGCATATGAGTTGCTATTAGTCTGGCAGGTATCCGTGCACATTAAATGTAAACTAAGTATATTGCTTCTCAGATTCAGATAACCTGTGTTAAGCAGTTATCAACTCACTGCTCATCTAAAAAGTTTGCCTAGTATCAGATTCCATGAGTCTAAATGCTCCTCGATTAGCCTAGGACATGGGCATTCTCCACTGTGCTGGCAGTGTCTGGCATAGAGCAGATGCTGTAAATTTTTTGCTGGGTTGAGTGGGACTGAACTGGATGTCAAAGCTGTAGGTAGATGGCAGTATGACATCTTTCTATGCAGCCAGTTAGGAACTTTACACCCATCTCTCTGTGATCTGGGAACAAGTTTCTAAATGTTTCATTGTCTCAACTTTCTCATCTGTAAAATGGGAAACTTATAGCTGCCACAGTAAAGGTGAGGATTAAATAAAAACAATCTGGAGACTTAGCACAGGGCTTGGCTCATTCCTCTCAATGAGTGGTAGTCATATTACGTTGCATATGAGCACTGACCACATTCTACAGTACAATTGCTATGAGTTGAGAAGAGCTGAGCACTCTTTAAAGGAAGTTGAATTAAACCCATATTTCACCAACTAAAAAGTTACTTACAAATTAATCACATGTCAAAAGATTTTTTTTTCCTGATATTTTGGAAGTATGAACTAGTTGACTTTGCGGGGGCGGGGGGGTGGGGGGTGGGCACAGGCTGAAAGTTGTTATCTCTTTATTAGCTGTACCTCTGCTAGACCCTGCCTGAAACCTCTAGTTAAGATATTTTGGCAGAGGGCAATTGTCTAATTTTGGTAAATGTAATAAAATTGGGTTAAAATGACCCGTTGTTGTTAGGTTGGCTGATGTCAGTGCCAGTACTTCTGGAGGACACAAATGCATGTTGCCTGCACCCAAGTAAAGTTCAAGTCCTAAACAGCCTTCAGAGGAGGAGAGATGTAGGTTCTTCTAGAAGAGTCAGTAGCGGGAAGAATCCAACTGAACTTTTAGTTGGGAGTCATTTCCCTTATAAAGGGCGGGGGTCCTAAAGGGGCTATTATGTGAGGTCAGGAGGAGTCCGCGGGCTGGCTCATGGATGATTCACCCACCCCACTCTAAGTGGCCTGCAGCCCTACTGTGTGCCTCGGGGTTGGTGCCCGAAGGCGCGCTGCCTTGGGCGCACGCAGTCCGGCCGTCCCCGAGGTTAACTGCACTGACCACGCAGGCCTGCCCTCTGGAGATAGTCTCCAGCC
>NW_006290305.1:2416165-2416578 GCF_000327345.1 Myotis davidii | reverse complement strand
CCCACGCTGGCGAGTGGCTGGGACACGAATGCCCGGAGGCCGCGAGGCAGCGTCTCCGGTGGGCACGGAGGCCACCCCGGTGGTGGGGACGGGGGTGCTTTGCTGAAGGTACACTGCCGACCCCCACGCCGTTTTCTATTTCCCGGTTCCCCGGCGCGGCTTGTCCTGCGGTTGCAGGACTTAATTCTGCACCAGGAGGCCGGCGTCAGCGGGAGGGTGGCCGCTCAAACTGAGGTCTTGGCTCCCTTGGGCCTCCCGGTCGGGGGGACTGGAGGTCAGAGCGAAGCGGGAACATTGTGCGGGACCTTGCGGGGGAGTTTGCGGGAAGAAAAGGAGGCGGGAGCCGGCATTGCTGTGGACCCTCGGACCTGCGGCCCCGGCGTCCCGCAGCCTCACGCCCCGGCACCCGGCAT
>NW_006290305.1:2408574-2416132 GCF_000327345.1 Myotis davidii | reverse complement strand
TTCCCCCGCGCGCGTTGACGTCGGTCGCGGGGCCGCCCGGAGCTCCCGGCATTGGCTGGGAAGTCGATTGTCTCGGGCGGCTGCTGTTACACTTAGGTTGGGTCTCCGAGCTCTGGAGGAAGCAGGCAGGCGTGTGTTGAATTTCTCTCTGACCCTCACGGTGGAATGAACAGGAAGCGACGAGCACCCAGCCCCGGCCCGGCACTTGCCTTTGTTGTGGGGTCAGCCTGCACAGTGGTGAGGAGGCTCCCCGGTGCCCCTGTCCGGTGGGCCGCCCCCAGGGTGGGGTTGGGGGCGCGCCCTGCAAGTACGCTGCTGCAAGACAGTGAGTGGGCTGGCTCTACCCAGGTTAATTCGCTATGGTGGCAGAGAGGACATTTGCTTGTTTTTAAACTTTTTTTTTTAATTGGAAAAGGAGGAGGCTTCCCAACGTGGCAGATTTTCTGGAGGACGACATGGGCGCGTTGTGGGTGGGTGGCACCTGGAGAAGGCGCGTGGGTCAGTGCCCCGTTTCCTGGGTTTGCTGGCAGGGCACTGCGCTGCTTGTCTAGACTGCAAGAAACTCTATAGCAAGTAGGGCTTCCTCCCTCCTCCTACCCAGGCATAAGAATGACTGCTGAGTGGAAATGGCCACATAAACCAGCTTAATTTTTATTTTCTTCAGTCTTTTAATTAGCTAGCATTGGATAAGTTTGATTTGCTTCTTCTCTCTTCCTTTGTGTCCTAGCTATTCCCTTCTCTTTCTCTCTTATATTTTTGGCAACTTCTTGTCCCTGGACCCCTCCACTTATAGTTCAGTGCTCCTTTCTAAATGTTAAATGTGATTGTGATATTGATTGATGACCTACTGTGTGCTTGGCATTGTGGGATGCAAGGTGAAATAAGTTGTAAAGAGTGTTGATTCAGAGAGCTACCGTTATTTAGTTTCTTGTAGTGGAGGTGGGTAGAGATGGTGAACAGCTTTGGCTCTTAAAAATATCTGGGTACTGTGGCTGGCATGGAGGTTGGTGCCTTCCTTCAGGACTAGGGCTGGGAAACTGCTCTTTGAGATGGCCCTTTCCTCTTGTCTGGCTAGCCAAGGAAGGTATTCTCCCATTTGTATTTCCTCTGGAGCTTCAGGACTGAGTATTGAATTACAGGAAAGATTCTGTAGCGTCTGCACAGAGAAGCTGTCATTGCACAAGCCATGTTTTGCATTTTGCATATGCGTATTTAGTCTTTTCTGCTATTTATATTGAGTTTACTGTCATCAGTACATCTGCCTTTATATTCTGCAGAATTCTCTCGGAACACATTCTTTATGTTTAGTAAAGGATCATAATGTCAAATTTGAGTCATTACATAGACAAATGAGTAGATCAGAATATTACCCATGCACATTTATGGATTACAATATTTGGTTTCCTATCAACCCTTGAATGCAGAGCAGTACCTTTTAAAAATGGGAGAAATTCTTCATGATCTTTGGAAGCTTAATTCTTTTGAGAGCTTCCTGTTACTATTGACATTTGAACACACTGTTAGGAATTAGGTGCCAATCTGTAAATGCTAGTAAGGGATTTGTTGTAATGGAGTTGTAGTGGCATTCCTCTCTTGATTTAAAATATCCCTCTACGTTTCCAACATTCTGCTGTTGCCCCTGGAAGAATTTGCCCTCATTGGCCATGGTTCTAGTTTGTGTAGGTTTGTATTCATGATGAAGAGGACTATTCCCAGTAGGCTTTGGGGGTTGTCTCTTGAATCCTTTTAGGGCCTTGGTTTGCATGATCACAATCCTGTAGAGGAACCCAGCAGTGCCAGCTGCTTATTTGGGGATTTTGTGCCAATTTGTTGGATTCAAAGTCCACCTTCACAGCCTCCCCCACCCCAACACACACACCTCCGAGTATATACATACATAGACAAATATTTATTTCCCCCCAACTGCTGTCAGTGTCCTAAGAATAGTTTAGTTGCCTGGCGCACTGAGAGTAAGGGTCCATCTGTAGAGGTGTTTTCCGTTTGGGACTGTGCTGTGGTCTTGGTTGACTTAGCAGCTCTGCAGAGCAGCCTTACAGTTCATGGACGCTGTGTTTTATCTGGGCCTCTGGAGGGGCAACTCCCCGCCGGACAGGGGAATAGGGAGGTGAGAGTGACTTTTGCTCTCTGAAGGTAGTTTCTGGGCTGCTGCCAAGGGGAGACCACCAAGCTCTGTCTGGGTCCCTTTGCACTGCCCAGCATGCAGTCACCCTATGGTCTGGGCAGGAGGTGGTTGCTCTGTGTCACCCTGTAAAACCCAAGCACTTGGAGGACTCAGGGCAGGGACACTTGTGACTGACTGGTTAGATCAGTGGTTTTCAACCCTCTGGCCCTTTAAATACAGTTCCTCATGTTGTGACCCAACCATAAAATTATTTTCGTTGCTACTGTTATGAATCATAATGTAAATATCTGATATGCAGGATGGTCTTAGGCGACCCCTGTGAAAGGGTCGTTCGACCGCCAAAGGGGTCGCGACCCACAGGTTGAGAATCGCCGTGTTAGATCTTTCTGGTAGCCCTCATCATGTTGGTTTTTTTTTTTTTCCCCTCCTCTTCCTTCTGAATCTTGGCTTAGGGAGTATCTCTGATGTGTCTGTCCTTTTGGGGGAGAGTTAATAGAGAAAACTCAAGGAGCGATAGCTATAAAAGATTATTCCATGTTAACCTGGAAAATTTTTAGAAATGCTTAACACACTTTCTATAGGCACATGGCTATTTATATGTGAACAGTAGCAAAATAGCCAAGTAGTCCCAAATTGCCCTTTCCTCCCTCTTCCTCCTCCTCCCTTCCATCTTCCATTCCTCCTTTCCTTTTTTTAGGTCTCAGAGAACTCGCCTGGAAGCCATTATTGTCTGATGTCAAAGTGACTTTATGCTACATGGGATTGTTAGTCTACAATTACACCTTGACCTATATTATGGATGTTCATGGAAGGTGAATCTTAAGTTTTAAAATAGGAATGTAAAGCTTCTGCCTACTATTTGAAAATTTAGGCCACAAGACCTGCCATTTTTTAGGGAGTTTTAGTCTGGCATTACTTGCTTCACTGTTAGGCCGTAAGGGAAATAGCTGAGCACCTATACTATTAATTGGATTTATATTTCCAATTCATATTATCTTTTCCTCTATCATAGGAGGACTTAAAAATAATGTCTGTGTTGTGTCATATCCAGGTGATTTAAGTGAGGATTGCTTTTCTTTGAATTCCCACTAAAAATGGTACTTAGGCCTTTTCAGCTGTTTTTGTGAGGACTTTTCTTCCCACCAAGCTTGTTTTCCAGATAGGTCTTGGAAATTACTAAGAACATAGCTATAAGTTCTCTCTCGATTGGCAGCTGAGAGCTTTCCCGGACAAAAATAAGGCTGCACAGTGCCAAATGGTTGACTTTTCTAGAATAAAAACTCTAAAGGGTATGCAAAAAGTCCTCTGGTTAATATATTGGCATTCCCAGAACCCACTAAAACTCCGGCAGCCTGCCAGACACCACTTAATGAGGATGCAGAATGTCTGGCTCAAATCCCCATGAGCAGACGGGGTGGGAGCTCATGTCCACACCCTTTATTAATTTTTAATGACTGTACTTTTGTTTTGCAGATTTTGTTCTGTACCCCCCCATCATGACTGACCCCCATCATGACTGACCCCCCACCACACCCCTCTCCCCATCCATTTATTTACTCATTTACTTGGCATTGGAAAAATGTTGAGACTTTTAAGGTTAAGAATCCTGCTGAGGGATCATTTCTGTTTGCATGGGTTCTTTTGTTGTTGTTTTTCTTTCTTTTCCTTCCTTTTTTTTTTGGAAGGGGAAGAAAGAAAAGGAACAGAAAAGGAGATAACTTTTTTAAAATGATGTTTTATTGTGTGCTGGAAAAGAGAAGCATTTATGAAACTTTAAGTTTGTCAGACAGTTTATATGACAGTGCAAGTTGCTGCTTGCCAAGCTCCAGACAGATTGCTAATGTTACATGACAGGGATAAATAAATTACCGCTGTCTGCAACGCGCTTGCACTGCAAACGCACGCTGCAGCCAGTGGCGGCCCAGGCGGTGGGCACCCAGGGAGCCTGTTGGCTGTGCAGCTGCAGGGAAGGCCTCTGCCTACTGCTTACAATTCTGTGACTTGGTTCGGAAGTGAAAAGGGTGTGTCCCTCGCTATATTTTTGGCAGTGCTTCGGGGCAGCCGAATCCACGTAGCAGCTCTGTGTCCTTAGTTTTGCTGGTGGCTTTGCTCCCTTACCCTGCCCGCCTCCCCCCCTTCTTCCTCCTCGTCAGGGCATATGGCACCTAGTCTTCCTCGCAGGGACCTGCTCCAAGAAACTAAACTTTGCTCTTAGATGGACCTGCTCTGGCCCGATGGTTTCTCAGAGCCAAGTTTCAAGCTGTTTACAGTTGCGTTCTTTCTGCAGGTGCAGACATTGAGAACAAATTGTCTGAGATAAGTGTGGTGCTGCCCTGGGCGGGGGCTGGGTGGCACTCCTGGGCATAATGTACTTTCATCTCTGGCAATTTGGATAGTCAGCTGGCAGAGTGACAGGTGTAATGAACTTAATGGTCTTGCTCTGGTTGTTAGTGGACACACTGCTCATATTACAAAGCCACCTCCTAAACTGGGCCCCTGCCAAATGACTTGCTCTTCTCTTCGCAGACTGGATGCAGGACCTGGACTACTCGAGCGACGTTAAGAGCAGGAATTGGGTGGGTGTGAGCAACATCTGTGTGCCCTCATCCACATGATCCCTAAGTGGATCTAGAATTTCTTTTCCAAGTACAATTGTTCTATCCAGTTTGCAAGAAGGCTCCATCCCATTCACCCACCCCTGGCCAGCCATCGTTCCATGTGAGGTGCGGCAGAGGCCTTCTGTGTAAGCGGGTGGACGCCTTGCTTCTGGGGTTTGCAGAATGGCAGGCTTCCTGCATGCCTTGTTGGTTCCTTTGCAGCAGGTGTCCTCGAACTACGGCCCGCGGGCCACATGCAAATACAAATACTGTATTTGTTCCCGTTTTGTTTTTTTTACTTCAAAATAAGATATGTGCAGTGTGCATAGGAATTTGTTCATAGTTTTTTTTAAACTATGGTCCGGCCCACCAACCGTCTGAGGGACAGTGAACTGGTCCACTGTTTAAAAAGTTTGAGGAACCCTGCTTTGCAGGGCCACTATTGTCCAGAGATGGACTGGGCTCCTGGCCACTGGTGGAGGTATGGCCAGGGATTATTTTCATTGGTCCTCAAGAGTTGGGGAAGGACTTTTCATAATAAAATCTCACTGCTTCTGGAAGGCAAAAGCGGAGAGCCCATAGTTTGAATCCAGGCTGTTTTCAGAAGGGCTCCTGGACTTTTGACGCGTCCCCCGCCCCCTCCGCCCCCACCTGTCTTCCACCAGGCACTTGGTCAGAGAATACTAGCAGTGATTCCAAGCACTTGCATATGACTAACTGTGCCAGACTGTTCGTAGGGCTGCACGCACATTAACTGATTTAATCCTCACAGCAGCCTTATGACCTAGGTATGGCTTCCATCCCCAGTTTGCTGGAAGGCAACTGGAAGCCCTGAAATTGCCCAGAGTCACAGCTCTTGTAAATAAAGGGTGGAGTCTGATGCAGCCCAAGCAGTGTCCCCCTGGGGTCTGGGTCTTCCTCAGGGACCCCTTACCAGCTGGGTGGAGGGGGACAGTGGCACTTCTCTCTCCTTGTCCCCATACAGTTCCAGTGACTCTATCCAGCCAACAAGCCCCTTCCTTCTTGCTGCCTTGACTATGGCTCTGGTTTATACTCTCCTTACTTCCCTTCCCCATTCTTATTTCTAACTTTTGCTCTCTGTTCCTATGTTGCCTATGGCAAGAACCTCAGTTTTGGTAATTGAGCCGTTGGTGGCTTTGTTTGGCCACATCAGCCTCCAGTTCCTTGGAAAAAGGTGGTATTCTGCAGTGTTTCTTGCAAACGACGTCTGTTAGTCTTCTGTGGGTGTCAGAGCATTAGAACCTGTTTCCTGGCTGGTGAACTGAGGCTTGTGGGTCTGGGGGCGAGGATGGACTGGATGAGGCCTCCTCCACTTGTCCATTCACTTAGAAGGATCCAGCTTGTTCTAGCACTTGGAACATTTTTGTTTCCCTTTGCTTCTCACATATGGGGGGAAAAAAAGAAAAAATAATAGTCTTTAAGATTCTCTGTTTTGCTCCATGGGGGCCATAAATTAACCACACATAACATCTGAAGAGTAACATAAAAATATTAAACAGTTATTGTACATATTTCACCTCTTGTGAAATATTGTCCATCTTGGACAAACCTAAGTATTTGAGATTACAGAACCTAAAGTGAGTTCCCAGGAAATGCAGCTTTTTTGGGGTCTGGCAGGACAGCGTTTCAGCGCTTTGCAAAAACTTCCCCAGGCTGTAGGGCTGGAACGGAGATGGAGCCTATCATAGCCTCTGAGCTCGGCCGGGTGGCTGGAATGGTAATGTCCTTCGTATAAATATCTATTACTGTGCCCACATATTGTGAGGATTTCTGATCCTTTGTCACATTTTATCCTTACAGCCCCCTGGGACGGGGTTGGACAAGTGTTCTCTTTGCAGTTGAGGTAAGGCAGGCCTCTGGAAGTTCCTGTTCTGGCCTGTGCTCTGTCCTCCAGTCTCCATAGCACTGAGCATCCACATTTTATGTGGCGTGCCCCAGACTGTATCTTAGTCCTCAGCACCAGGGTGAAGCCACTCCCATACCTCCTGTGGAGCAGGTGTGAGTACAGCCAGTCAGGGACAGATGTGGGGGCCCAGGGCATGCTGCTGGTCCAGTGCTCTGCCCTCGTTTTCCAAACCTGACTTTTCCATGGAGTCTTTCAGGCCTGGCTGAACCCAGTGTCACCAGTCCTCTCTCTGAAATCCTTCCCCCCGCCCCCCCCCCCCGATTATATACTTATTGAAGATAATCAGGAAAATATAAAACAAAGGAGAAAATAAAAATGACCAAAATTATGGTTCACTATATTTAGAGATGACCTCTGTTAACAGTTTAGTAGATTCTTCCAGGTGTATTTATTGGTTAATTATAAAATCATATTAAAAAGTTATGTACTTTTTTAAAACAGCATTTTATCATAAAATTTGTTTCATGTAATTTAAATATTCTCCAATATAGCTTACTCTATAGTTACCATATTTGCCAGCGTATAAGACGACTGGGCATATAAGACGACCCCCTAACATTTCCACTCAAAATACAGAGTTTGTTATATACTCGCCGTATAAGACTACCCCCTCTTCCGCACACCTTCCACACACCAAATAAAAGGTAAAGCAATATCAGATTTGATTTTAACATTTTAATTTATATTCAAATGCTTATGACATGCAGGAAAACTGTCACAAGGCTGTATGTAATCAAACATATACATAAAACAGTGCAAGTTTATTACCGGTAAACATACCGGTAATTCACTAAAGAAAACACACTCTATAGACTGGTACCGTAGATGCTTCTCAGGAACACAGGCAAGCAGCCCACAACCTAGAGGGACTGTCAATGATAGAAGAAAGAT
>NW_006290305.1:2407524-2408429 GCF_000327345.1 Myotis davidii | reverse complement strand
TTGCTAGGGACTTGCCCGGCACTTGCTCTCTACCTCTATTTGTTATCTTTCTTCTATCATTGACAGTCCCTCTAGGTTGTGGGCTGCTTGCCTGTGTTCCTGAGAAGCATCTACGGTACCAGTCTATAGAGTGTGTTTTCTTTAGTGAATTACCGGTATGTTTACCGGTAATAAACTTGCACTGTTTTATGTATATGTTTGATTACATACAGCCTTGTGACAGTTTTCCTGCATGTCATAAGCATTTGAATATAAATTAAAATGTTAAAATCAAATCTGATATTGTTTTACCTTTTATTTGGTGTGTGGAAGGTGTGCGGAAGAGGGGGTAGTCTTATACGGTGAGTATATAACAAACTGTATTTTGAGTGGAAATGTTAGGGGGTCGTCTCATACGCCCAGTCGTCTTATACGCCGGCAAATACGGTATATTGTTATTTTTAAAAGACCTGCTTTGGGACATTGAAGCTGTTACCAGTTTTCTCTATTATAAATAACACTAGAGGCCCAGTGCACGAAATTTGTGTGCTGTGGGGGTGGTCCCCTCAGCCTGGCCTGCACCCTCTCGCAGTCTGGGAGCCCTCGGCGTGGGGAGCGGACCTAAGCTGTCAGTTCGACATCCTTAGCCCTGTTGTGAGCCTGGCTTCTGGCAGAGTGGTGCTCCCCCTGTGGGAGCGCACTGACAACCAGGGGGGCAGCTCCTGCATTGAGCATCTGCCCTCATCAATGCTTGTCCGCTGTTTGGTTGATTTGCATATTAGCCTTTTATTATATAGAACTACCTCAATGGTATGCCATCTTAATGTTATTTTTTTTCCTGTTGCTTAGCTAATTCTTACAAGATCTGTAGCATAAAAACTATTTTCAACTTCTCTTTTGTGATAAGTTATTTGAGTGACATATTC
>NW_006290305.1:2405963-2407463 GCF_000327345.1 Myotis davidii | reverse complement strand
GCCTGCACCCTCTCGCAGTCTGGGAGCCCTCGGCGTGGGGAGCAGACTTAAGCTGTCAGTTGGACATCCTTAGCCCTGTTGTGAGCCTGGCTTCTGGCAGAGTGGTGCCCCCCCTGTGGGAGCGCACTGACAACCAGGGGGGCAGCTCCTGCACTGAGCATCTGCCCTCATCAATGCTCGTCCGCTGTTTGGTTGATTTGCATATTAGCCTTTTATTATATAGAACTACCTTGAACTTAAGCATATCCTCTAGTGAGGGTTTTTAAAAAAATATATTTTATTGATTTTTTACAAAGAGGAAGGGAGAGGGATGGAGAGCTAGAAACATCGATGAGAAACATTGACCAGTTGCCTCCTGCACAACCCCCGCTGGGGATGTGCCTGCAACCAAGGTACATGCCCTGGACCAGAATTGAACCTGGGACCCTTGAGTCCACAGGCCAATGCTCTATCCACTGAGCCAAACTGGTCAGGGCGAGGATTTTTTTTTAAATTAATTTTATAGAGAGAGGGGCAAGTGGAGACACACACACACACACACACACACACACATACACACACGGAGAGAGAGAGAAACATCCATGTGAGAGAACATGGATTGGTTACCTTCTGTACATGCCCCAACTGGGGGGTCGAATGCGCAGCCTAGCATGTGCCCTGACTGGGAATTGAACATGCAACTTTTTGTGTACAGGATAATGCTCCAACCAACAGAGCCACACCAGCCAGGGCTACATTGAATGTTTTGATGACATCCTTTGAATAGATTTCTAAGAGGGAAGGTGGGGCGGGGTGTCGGGGGGTGTCTAAGAACTTTGAGAGCTTCCTCCAAAAGTATTACCAGGTTACTTTTCAAAAGGATGGCACACTTTACACTCTAGATATGAGGGTGGCTGTATCCTTGGCAGTGCTGAATATTATTATGCAAAAACCTTTGCAAATTTGTCAGTAAAATGGTATGATATTTAAATTTTCCTTCCCAGTTTTTTTGATGTAGAAATCTGGGTTTATGTCATCTGGGTCATAGGTGAACAGTTTTGCTGTTTGTGAGAGTTTTGTTATGGGCAAATGCAATGATGTTATAGTAGATGATCTCATCAGGAGGGATAAGACCTTTGTGCTATTTTAAATTTAAACTAAATTCTACTCAGGCAAGTTAAGGTCACGAAATAGTCTAATGATATATTTTTAAATGAAAGTACAGGATTTCATGGCCAAGGACTGCACCTGGTCTTTTCCCACTATGCTAACCCTTCCTCATAGGGGCACCTTGGACTCACAATAGAGGGATGAGGGCCAGGAGAGGGAGTGGATTCAGCATCCAGTTGCTTACAATGCTGTGTGACATCATGTTCAGTCACCTCTCTCCATTTTAAATGTCTGCTTTTTGAGATTAAACTTTTCCCAGCCTTGTACCCAAGGATGGCGACATAAAATCCATTCCCCCTAATGTTTCACTTGATGGTTGTTGATGCTCAACATTTAATGCTGGTGCCCACT